>NC_090232.1:24192854-24520354 GCF_024489055.1 Chanodichthys erythropterus
GGGATAGAAAATCCAGCGAGGAATACTTCAGAATCCGGGCGGAAGTAGTAGGCCATCCGGGAACTCCTCGACTACTATTTTATGACTACTGAGGTTTCTGACATACTTATTTGCTCGCCTACTGCTTTTCCCTATTATATATTAGGTAAGTAGGCGGTTTCGGACGCACTTTAAGTAGGCGCTCGTCCGAATCTCGCGAGAATTAGTACGTCACGCAGGTAATTTTCGCCTACTCTTTTTGCTTCAGACATACTTATTCGCTCGCCTACTGCTTTTCCCTTACTAAATAGTAGAGAAGTAGGCGGTTTCGGACCTAGACAATGTGATTATGAATGTCAGCTCAGCTAGCAACACTGGACATCGACCACACGGCAAACGTTACTAAAGGTGGCTCTGGCTGCTAGTGTTGGCTAACGTTAATAAAATCTAGTCAACGGTAACACTAACTACAGACTGGTCTAGCCAACGTTAAGTATTTAAATGGGACAGCATAAGAAGAGAGAATCATCCAGTTCACTTGTCACTGCGTTTATGATACTAAATTAGTTATCTTACCCAGTAAACGACCTGTTGCTCGCCATTCTCGCTTCTCTATCTTCTCGGTGGCAGCAGCAGCGGCGGGAAACCGTAGTGGGCGTGGCCAACTTGTCACTTCAATCGAGGGTGACCAATAGAAAAATGCCTTTCATCCTGGTTGGTAGAGACCGCCCACTGAGCTACAGCTTCACGTGCAAACAAAACTTTTCAACTTGCAAAACTTTTCAGCTTGCAAACCTATTCACCTCGCAAGCAAAATATTTTGACCCGCAAAAAAGACAGCAGAAAAGAGAGCAAAATGTGTGGGTTTGGGATGAAAAGTTCTCGAAGTGCAAAAAAAATAAATAAAGGTTTTTAAAGATTTACACGCACTGCAAATAATTCTGTTATCAACTTTTTATTTTTGAACCTTAAGAAGACTTTTTTTTTGCAATATATATATTTTTTAATTACAAAATGATTAGTTTTACTCTCAAACACAATATGTTTGTTTGAATAAAAAAGACACAAAAGAAACTCCATAATTTTAGCCCCGATTTTAGCTCGCAGACAGGTTTTGTGAAATCGCACACAAATGCCCGAAATCACAGGCAAGTCAGTGCTCTGTTATGCGAGTGCTCTGTCGCAGTCTCTCCAACCATTTCCTCCTCCATATTCTTCTTTTATTTTTCTTGTTTTCGCTGCAAATCAGCACACAGGCCATTCATATTGCAAGCTTCTTGCGGGTTACCGTTTTTAATAATAAACCCAGTCTCGCTTGAGAACTCCGGTCTTGCATACGTGATATTGTGTTGTTTCCTTGTCACATCTCCCGTGTGTTTGGTTGTGAAACGTAGTTTGAGTGCCAGACAGATGTGTCGGCGATTCTTCCTATTCTAAATTCATGCAGTGTGAAACCTTCTGTCGCCGATCCATCATGCATTTTGAACACAACAGCGACTGAATCGAAAGCGAAAGTAATGCAGTGTGAAAAGGACAGTGACCAGACTAGTTTGAAAATCATGCAGTCTGAAGTCGGCTTCAGACAACCCCTATAAAAATTCTAGACCAAATTATATACTGTTATTTGTGCAAACTCCACAATGCTCTGAAATAACTAATCCAGCCATAATGTGAATGTCTGTGATTGTTGATGTTGTATAATCCTCACTCTTCTATTCATGTGTTTTTTGACCTCCATGAGCTGTTGTTTGTGCACCAATCTTATGCACCAAAAGCATGCGTTCATTTAATTTTAATATGTGTGGTATAAGATAAAAAATAAAATGGAAAAATAATAAATAATAAATAGAGCCAAATCACAGAACCTGCAAAGACAATTTTAATGTCAGTCTCAGGTATTAATAAGGTTCATATCTTGAATTTTCTGCTCACTTATGCAAGTTTATTTTAAACAGCCACTTTCATAATCATGTGAAATTTTACTGAAACAGGGTTTTTTTTATATAAATTTGAATGATATCAGTAAATAAATAATTCAAAAATTCTCATTGTAATTGTTAAAAATAAATAACTCAATATTTAGAAAAAAATAAGACTGTAAAGCACACATATGCATACACAGAGAGAGAAAAAGATATATATAGGCAGTGTGACACAGACATAGACCCACACACAGACACCCCCCCCCCCCCCCCCCACACACACACACACACACACCCGAATGAGCCTGAGGTAATATGGGGGAGGACAGAGAGGGAGAGAGACTGAGATAGACTGAGAAGATCATTTTAAACAAACAAAACAAAAAAAAAATCTTAATTATGACAAAGTAGTCTTTGATAATTTTTTAAATATACCTGCACAAATAGTATAATTAAAACAAATTATTTGTTCTATATATATCAAAATGATTATATATGTTTGATTTATACAACCCTGTTTTAAAAACAGGTATATGCTGCCCTCTAGTTGTTACTCTATGTATGACATTAATTATATTTGATTGAAAAATGGATTAATCTGCCTATTTTTAATTACACATGCTTGATGAATAAATGAATAAAATGTGTTTATTTCAAACATCTATATTATTCTATACATAAATTAATTGTGTATAGTGTTTTTCTTAATAGAGAATATGAGTCATTCCGTTTACCTTTTTTACATTACTTCAATCTAATACCATGGCAAAACGGTTCGAGATATCCATTATCCATTTTCAATTTAACATCTTCAATGTCTTAGCAACATGTAAAACATTTTTGGTCTGAATGGAATAACACCCTAGAAGTAGTTGTTTAAAATTCAGAGCCTGTTTAGTCAAAAAATCCACATTCAAACCAAAATAGCAGACTTCATGTTGGTCGGAGCTAATGACTGTAAATTAGAAAATTGTCCAGGTTAATGAGAAGAATAAGTGTACCGAGTTTGGTGACTGTAGGTTAAACTAACCCCCCCACTTTTGTCAAAAGGTGGCGCTATAGAGGCCCTGCTCCCCGCCCATTTCTACGGTTTTGCCCATGTCTGCTGGTTGATATCTCTGATGTGTGCATTGAGTTTCATGCAATTTGAAGCATGTTAAGAGTCTCAAAAGCTTCCAAAACTAATATTAAAGTTTGATGCGTTGCCATGGCAACAGTGTTTGTGATATCACTATTCTTTTCAAAGGTCTACATTCACCATGTCTTGACATTATTCTGGTGAAGTTTGAAGCAAATCGGATAAAAATAAGATGGTGATCTCAAAGCATTTTGAAAGTGACACACTTCCTGCTGCCAGTTGGTGGCGCTATAACTTTGACTCACAATAGTCACATACATGTGATCAGACTACTACAACCAACACACTCGTGAAGTTTCATAAAGATCAATATATGTATGCAGACGTTATAACACATTTCCTGTTTCCTTTTTCTCGCCATAAATTCGTTGCCTCGCCACGGCTAAACCGTTCGAGATATCAAAAATCTGCTGGCAATTTTTAATCATCAATGTCTTGACTTCATGCTGACCGAGTTTGGTGGCGATCGGATTAATCGTCTAGGAGGAGTATATCAAATTCCAGAGCATGAGTTTTTCAAACAACCCTTAATAGCTGACTTCCTGTTGGCGTGGCGTTTAACTTAGAGCACGAAAGTTGTTTGGCCCGATAAGGTCTATATGTGTACTGAGTTTCATACTAATACGTGCAAGCGTGTTTAATATATGGACCAAATTTTCAGACTTTTTTCAAGGGGGCGCTGTCGAGCCCCCCTGCCACGCCCGGATACCAGCCTCTGGGGCGTCCTAATGGCCGCGGATTCCAATGTGTGTGCCAATTTTCAAGAGTTTTTGAGCATGTTAAGGCCCCCAAAAAGCCCCGGAAGACGAAAAAAAAAAAAAAAAAATAATAATAATAATAAATATAGCTGCGAGCAGCGATGGCGGGCCCAAGCCCGGTGGCACCGCCACCCCGGTGGCTTCAGGGCAACTGCGCACAGCGGGCAATAGGCACTTAAAACGGTTAAACATCAAAGGGCTATGTCAAATTCACTCCACATTTACTGCACTACAAGGTGCCGTTATAGAGCCCCTCCTCCCTGCCCATTTTCAAAGGATTACATGTGCCAAGTTTTAACATTATTCTGATGAATTTTGAAGCAAATCAGGTAAAAATAAGAGGGTGATCTCAATGTATGCTGAAAGTGACACATTTTCTGCTTCCAGTTGGTGGCGCTATGACTTTGAATCACAATAGTCAAATCCATGTGATCAGCCTTGTACAACGAAGACTAAGCCAAAGTTTCATCAAAATCAATTAATGTATGCAGAAGTTATAACACTTTGTTTCCCTTTTCTTGCCATAAATTCGTTGCCTCGCCACGGCCAAACCGTTTGAGATATCCAAAATCCGTTTGCAATTAAACAACTTCAATGTGTTAGCAACAAGTTAAAAAAAGCTTGGTGTAAATTGGATAAACCCTGTAGGAGTAGTAGTATAAAATTCATAGCCTGTTTTTTCAAAAAATTAACATTCAAACCAAAATAGCTGACTTCCTGTTGGTCGGAGCTAATGAATGTAAATTAGAAAATTGTCCGGCTTGATGAGAATAATATGTGTACCGAGTTTGGTGACTGTAGGAAAAACTAACCCCCCCACTTTTGTCAAAAGGTGGCGCTACTGAGCCCCTCCACCACGCCCATTTCTATGGCTTTGTCCATGTCTACTGGTTGACAATATTGATGTGTGTGTCGAGTTTCATGCAATTTGAAGCATGTTAAGAGCCTCAAAAACACTCAAGAATATTATTACAGTTTGACCTGTTGCCATGGCAACAATATTTCAAATATCAAAAATCCTGTCATAGGTCTACATCTGCTGTGTATTGACATTACACTGATGAAGTTTGAAGCAAATCAGGTAAAAATAAGAGGGTGATCTCAAAGCATTTTAAAAGTGATACACTTCTTGCTGCCATTTGGTGGCGCTATAACTTTGACTCACAATAGTTACATCCATGTGATCAGACTACTACAACCAACACACTCCTGAAGTTTCATAAACATCAATCAATGTATGCAGAAGTTATAACACATTTCCTGTTTCCCTTTTCTCGCCATAAATTCGTTGCCTCGCCACGGCCAAACCGTTTGAGATATCCAAAATCCGTTTGCAATTAAACAACTTCAATGTGTTCGCAACAAGTTAAAAAAAGCTTGGTGTAAATTGGATAAACCCTGTAGGAGTAGTAGTATAAAATTCATAGCCTGTTTTTTCAAAAAATTAACATTCAAACCAAAATAGCTGACTTCCTGTTGGTCGGAGCTAATGAATGTAAATTAGAAAATTGTCCGGCTTGATGAGAATAATATGTGTACCGAGTTTGGTGACTGTAGGAAAAACTAACCCCCACTTTTGTCAAAAGGTGGCGCTACTGAGCCCCTCCACCACGCCCATTTCTATGGCTTTGTCCATGTCTACTGGTTGACAATATTGATGTGTGTGTCGAGTTTCATGCAATTTGAAGCATGTTAAGAGCCTCAAAAACACTCAAGAATATTATTACAGTTTGACCTGTTGCCATGGCAACAATATTTCAAATATCAAAAATCCTGTCATAGGTCTACATCTGCTGTGTATTGACATTACACTGATGAAGTTTGAAGCAAATCAGGTAAAAATAAGAGGGTGATCTCAAAACATTTCAAAAAGTGATACACTTCCTGCTGCCAGTTGGTGGCGCTATAACTTTGACTCACAATAGTCACATCCATGTGATCAGACTCCTATAACGAACACACTCGTGAAGTTTCATAAAGATCAATATATGTATTAAGACGTTATAACACATTTCCTGTTTCCTTTTTCTCGCCATAAATTCGTTGCCTCGCCACGGCCAAACCGTTCGAGATATCAAAAATCCCCTGGCAATTTTTAATCATCAGTGTCTTGACTTCATGCTGACCGAGTTTGGTGGCGATCGGATTAATCGTCTAGGAGGAGTATATCAAATTCCAGAGCATGCGTTTTTCAAACAACCCTTAATAGCTGACTTCCTGTTGGCGTGGCGATTAACTTAGAGCGCGAAAGTTGTTCGGCCCGATGAGGTCTATATGTGTACCGAGTTTCATACTAATACGTGCAAGCGTGTTTAATATATGGACCAAATTTTCAGACTTTTTTCAAGGGGGCGCTGTCGAGCCCCCCTGCCACGCCCGGGTACCAGCCTCTCCGGCGTCCTAATGGCCGCGGATTCCAATGTGTGTGCCAATTTTCAAGAGTTTTTGAGCATGTTAAGGCCCCCAAAAAGCCCCGGAAGACGGAAAAAAAAAAAAATAAAAAAAAAAAAAAATAAAAATAATAAATATAGCTGCGAGCAGCGATGGCGGGCCCAAGCCCGGTGGCACCGCCACCCCGGTGGCTTCAGGGCAACTGCGCACAGCGGGCAATAGGCACTTAAAACGGTTAAACATCAAAGGACTATGTCAAATTCACTCCACATTTACTGCACTACAAGGTGCCGCTATAGAGCCCCTCCTCCCTTCCCATTTTCAAAGGATTACATGTGCCAAGTTTTAACATTATTCTGATGAATTTTGAAGCAAATCAGGTAAAAATAAGAGGGTGATCTCAATGTATGCTGAAAGTGACACATTTTCTGCTTCCAGTTGGTGGCGCTATGACTTTGAATCACAATAGTCAAATCCATGTGATCAGCCTTGTACAACGAAGGCTAAGCCAAAGTTTCATCAAAATCAATTAATGTATGCAGAAGTTATAACACTTTGTTTCCCTTTTCTTGCCATAAATTCGTTGCCTCGCCACGGCCAAACCGTTTGAGATATCCAAAATCCGTTTGCAATTAAACAACTTCAATGTGTTAGCAACAAGTTAAAAAAAGCTTGGTGTAAATTGGATAAACCCTGTAGGAGTAGTAGTATAAAATTCATAGCCTGTTTTTTCAAAAAATTAACATTCAAACCAAAATAGCTGACTTCCTGTTGGTCGGAGCTAATGAATGTAAATTAGAAAATTGTCCGGCTTGATGAGAATAATATGTGTACCGAGTTTGGTGACTGTAGGAAAAACTAACCCCCCACTTTTGTCAAAAGGTGGCGCTACTGAGCCCCTCCACCACGCCCATTTCTATGGCTTTGTCCATGTCTACTGGTTGACAATATTGATGTGTGTGTCGAGTTTCATGCAATTTGAAGCATGTTAAGAGCCTCAAAAACACTCAAGAATATTATTACAGTTTGACCTGTTGCCATGGCAACAATATTTCAAATATCAAAAATCCTGTCATAGGTCTACATCTGCTGTGTATTGACATTACACTGATGAAGTTTGAAGCAAATCAGGTAAAAATAAGAGGGTGATCTCAAAGCATTTTAAAAGTGATACACTTCTTGCTGCCATTTGGTGGCGCTATAACTTTGACTCACAATAGTTACATCCATGTGATCAGACTACTACAACCAACACACTCCTGAAGTTTCATAAACATCAATCAATGTATGCAGAAGTTATAACACATTTCCTGTTTCCCTTTTCTCGCCATAAATTCGTTGCCTCGCCACGGCCAAACCGTTTGAGATATCCAAAATCCGTTTGCAATTAAACAACTTCAATGTGTTCGCAACAAGTTAAAAAAGCTTGGTGTAAATTGGATAAACCCTGTAGGAGTAGTAGTATAAAATTCATAGCCTGTTTTTTCAAAAAATTAACATTCAAACCAAAATAGCTGACTTCCTGTTGGTCGGAGCTAATGAATGTAAATTAGAAAATTGTCCGGCTTGATGAGAATAATATGTGTACCGAGTTTGGTGACTGTAGGAAAAACTAACCCCCACTTTTGTCAAAAGGTGGCGCTACTGAGCCCCTCCACCACGCCCATTTCTATGGCTTTGTCCATGTCTACTGGTTGACAATATTGATGTGTGTGTCGAGTTTCATGCAATTTGAAGCATGTTAAGAGCCTCAAAAACACTCAAGAATATTATTACAGTTTGACCTGTTGCCATGGCAACAATATTTCAAATATCAAAAATCCTGTCATAGGTCTACATCTGCTGTGTATTGACATTACACTGATGAAGTTTGAAGCAAATCAGGTAAAAATAAGAGGGTGATCTCAAAGCATTTTAAAAGTGATACACTTCTTGCTGCCATTTGGTGGCGCTATAACTTTGACTCACAATAGTTACATCCATGTGATCAGACTACTACAACCAACACACTCCTGAAGTTTCATAAACATCAATCAATGTATGCAGAAGTTATAACACATTTCCTGTTTCCCTTTTCTCGCCATAAATTCGTTGCCTCGCCACGGCCAAACCGTTTGAGATATCCAAAATCCGTTTGCAATTAAACAACTTCAATGTGTTCGCAACAAGTTAAAAAAGCTTGGTGTAAATTGGATAAACCCTGTAGGAGTAGTAGTATAAAATTCATAGCCTGTTTTTTCAAAAAATTAACATTCAAACCAAAATAGCTGACTTCCTGTTGGTCGGAGCTAATGAATGTAAATTAGAAAATTGTCCGGCTTGATGAGAATAATATGTGTACCGAGTTTGGTGACTGTAGGAAAAACTAACCCCCACTTTTGTCAAAAGGTGGCGCTACTGAGCCCCTCCACCACGCCCATTTCTATGGCTTTGTCCATGTCTACTGGTTGACAATATTGATGTGTGTGTCGAGTTTCATGCAATTTGAAGCATGTTAAGAGCCTCAAAAACACTCAAGAATATTATTACAGTTTGACCTGTTGCCATGGCAACAATATTTCAAATATCAAAAATCCTGTCATAGGTCTACATCTGCTGTGTATTGACATTACACTGATGAAGTTTGAAGCAAATCAGGTAAAAATAAGAGGGTGATCTCAAAACATTTCAAAAAGTGATACACTTCCTGCTGCCAGTTGGTGGCGCTATAACTTTGACTCACAATAGTCACATCCATGTGATCAGACTCCTATAACGAACACACTCGTGAAGTTTCATAAAGATCAATATATGTATTAAGACGTTATAACACATTTCCTGTTTCCTTTTTCTCGCCATAAATTCGTTTCCTCGCCACGGCCAAACCGTTCGAGATATCAAAAATCCCCTGGCAATTTTTAATCATCAGTGTCTTGACTTCATGCTGACCGAGTTTGGTGGCGATCGGATTAATCGTCTAGGAGGAGTATATCAAATTCCAGAGCATGCGTTTTTCAAACAACCCTTAATAGCTGACTTCCTGTTGGCGTGGCGATTAACTTAGAGCGCGAAAGTTGTTCGGCCCGATGAGGTCTATATGTGTACCGAGTTTCATACTAATACGTGCAAGCATGTTTAATATATGGACCAAATTTTCAGACTTTTTTCAAGGGGGCGCTGTCGAGCCCCCCTGCCACGCCCGGGTACCAGCCTCTCCGGCGTCCTAATGGCCGCGGATTCCAATGTGTGTGCCAATTTTCAAGAGTTTTTGAGCATGTTAAGGCCCCCAAAAAGCCCCGGAAGACGAAAAAAAAAAAAAAAAAAAAAAAATAAATAAATAAATATAGCTGCGAGCAGCGATGGCGGGCCCAAGCCCGGTGGCACCGCTACCCCGGTGGCTTCAGGGCAACTGTGCACAGCGGGCAATAGGCACTTAAAACGGTTAAACATCAAAGGACTATGTCAAATTCACTCCACATTTACTGCACTACAAGGTGCCGCTATAGAGCCCCTCCTCCCTGCCCATTTTCAAAGGATTACATGTGCCAAGTTTTAACATTATTCTGATGAATTTTGAAGCAAATCAGGTAAAAATAAGAGGGTGATCTCAATGTATGCTGAAAGTGACACATTTTCTGCTTCCAGTTGGTGGCGCTATGACTTTGAATCACAATAGTCAAATCCATGTGATCAGCCTTGTACAACGAAGACTAAGCCAAAGTTTCATCAAAATCAATTAATGTATGCAGAAGTTATAACACTTTGTTTCCCTTTTCTTGCCATAAATTCGTTGCCTCGCCACGGCCAAACCGTTTGAGATATCCAAAATCCGTTTGCAATTAAACAACTTCAATGTGTTCGCAACAAGTTAAAAAAAGCTTGGTGTAAATTGGATAAACCCTGTAGGAGTAGTAGTATAAAATTCATAGCCTGTTTTTTCAAAAAATTAACATTCAAACCAAAATAGCTGACTTCCTGTTGGTCGGAGCTAATGAATGTAAATTAGAAAATTGTCCGGCTTGATGAGAATAATATGTGTACCGAGTTTGGTGACTGTAGGAAAAACTAACCCCCACTTTTGTCAAAAGGTGGCGCTACTGAGCCCCTCCACCACGCCCATTTCTATGGCTTTGTCCATGTCTACTGGTTGACAATATTGATGTGTGTGTCGAGTTTCATGCAATTTGAAGCATGTTAAGAGCCTCAAAAACACTCAAGAATATTATTACAGTTTGACTTGTTGCCATGGCAACAATATTTCAAATATCAAAAATCCTGTCATAGGTCTACATCTGCTGTGTATTGACATTACACTGATGAAGTTTGAAGCAAATCAGGAAAAAATAAGAGGGTGATCTCAAAACATTTCAAAAAGTGATACACTTCCTGCTGCCAGTTGGTGGCGCTATAACTTTGACTCACAATAGTCACATCCATGTGATCAGACTCCTATAACGAACACACTCGTGAAGTTTCATAAAGATCAATATATGTATTAAGACGTTATAACACATTTCCTGTTTCCTTTTTCTCGCCATAAATTCGTTGCCTCGCCACGGCCAAACCGTTCGAGATATCAAAAATCCCCTGGCAATTTTTAATCATCAGTGTCTTGACTTCATGCTGACCGAGTTTGGTGGCGATCGGATTAATCGTCTAGGAGGAGTATATCAAATTCCAGAGCATGCGTTTTTCAAACAACCCTTAATAGCTGACTTCCTGTTGGCGTGGCGATTAACTTAGAGCGCGAAAGTTGTTCGGCCCGATGAGGTCTATATGTGTACCGAGTTTCATACAAATACGTGCAAGCATGTTTAATATATGTACCAAATTTTCAGACTTTTTTCAAGGGGGCGCTGTCGAGCCCCCCTGCCACGCCCGGGTACCAGCCTCTCCGGCGTCCTAATGGCCGCGGATTCCAATGTGTGTGCCAATTTTCAAGAGTTTTTGAGCATGTTAAGGCCCCCAAAAAGCCCCGGAAGACGGAAAAAAAAAAAAAAAAAAAAAAAAAAAAAAAAAAAAAATAAATAAAAAAAATAATAATCCTTAGAAGAACAAGAGGGCCCTGCGCGAATTTTCGCTTGGGCCCTAATAATCCTTAGAAGAACAAGAGGGCCCTGCGCGAATTTTCGCTTGGGCCCTAAAAATAATAATAATCCTTAGAAGAACAAGAGGGCCCTGCGCGAATTTTCGCTTGGGCCCTAATAATAATCCTTAGAAGAACAAGAGGGCCCTGCGCGAATTTTCGCTTGGGCCCTAAATATAGCTGCTAGCAGCGATGGCGGGCCCAAGCCCGGTGGCACCGCCACCCCGGTGGCTTCAGGGCAACTGTGCACAGCGGGCAATAGGCACTTAAAATGGTTAAACATCAAAGGACTATGTCAAATTCACTCCACATTTACTGCACTACAAGGTGCCGCTATAGAGCCCCTCCTCCCTGCCCATTTTCAAAGGATTACATGTGCCAAGTTTTAACATTATTCTGATGAATTTTGAAGCAAATCAGGTAAAAATAAGAGGGTGATCTCAATGTATGCTGAAAGTGACACATTTTCTGCTTCCAGTTGGTGGCGCTATGACTTTGAATCACAATAGTCAAATCCATGTGATCAGCCTTGTACAACGAAGACTAAGCCAAAGTTTCATCAAAATCAATTAATGTATGCAGAAGTTATCACACTTTGTTTCCCTTTTCTTGTCATAAATTTGTTGCCTCGCCACGGCCAAACCGTTTGAGATATCCAAAATCCGTTTGCAATTAAACAACTTCAATGTGTTAGCAACAAGTTAAAAAAAGCTTGGTGTAAATTGGATAAACCCTGTAGGAGTAGTAGTATAAAATTCATAGCCTGTTTTTTCAAAAAATTAACATTCAAACAAAAATAGCCAACTTCCTGTTGGTCGGAGCTAATGAATGTAAATTAGAAAATTGTCCAGCTTGATGAGATCAATATGTGTACAGAGTTTGGTGACTGTAGGAAAAACTAACCCCCCCACTTTTGTCAAAAGGTGGCGCTACTGAGCCCCTCCACCACGCCCATTTCTATGGCTTTGTCCATGTCTACTGGTTGACAATATTGATGTGTGTGTCGAGTTTCATGCAATTTGAAGCATGTTAAGAGCCTCAAAAACACTCAAGAATAGTATTACAGTTTGACCTGTTGCCATGGCAACAATATTTCAAATATCAAAAATCCTGTCATAGGTCTACATCTGCTGTGTATTGCCATTACATTGATGAAGTTTGAAGCAAATCAGGTAAAAATAAGAGGGTGATCTCAAAGCATTTCAAAAAGTGATACACTTCCTGCTGCCAGTTGGTGGCGCTATAACTTTGACTCACAATAGTCACATCCATGTGATCAGACTACTACAACCAACACACTCGTGAAGTTTCATAAAGATCAATATATGTATGCA
The DNA here is from genome assembly GCF_024489055.1 of Chanodichthys erythropterus. Lineage (NCBI taxonomy): Eukaryota > Metazoa > Chordata > Actinopteri > Cypriniformes > Xenocyprididae > Chanodichthys > Chanodichthys erythropterus. Next base: position 24,205,442 of record NC_090232.1, read on the forward strand.
GACGTTATAACTGTCACAGACACGCCAGGCTCCACCTCACCACAGTACCCACGCACCCAATCACCAGCTTATTAATCACCGCCACCTGCACCTCATTCACTCTGCAATCACCAGCACTACAAAGCCACCACTCTCACACACACTCACTGTCCGGTCTCGTTTGCACTACGCCATGTATATGCTTACCTTAAGGACTCCCCTTCAACATACTTACCTGCTCCAGCGATCTCCTTCATCTCCTTCGTCTCCTGGTCCCTTCGTGTGCTTACCCATCTGTGTGTGTGAGTGTCTCCAACGTCTCCCTCCATCTCAGCTCAACTCCTGGATCCACAAACCACACAAGGACAGTATTACTTTATATTCATCTCTCAAGAACCTGATAACAGCCATTACCACTCTGTGTTCCACATATTGTTCCAATAAACTCACCTGGATTGCTTTTATCTCTGCCTCCGTGTCTATATCATAACAGAAGACCGGACCCTAACAACTAACGGCATGATGACAAACGATCCATTCCAGGAACTCGTGGACGTGCTGCGTCGAGCACTCACACCACAGCCCTCAACATCGTCATCCCACAACACGGCTGTCTCCGCACCCACCAGCACCACTCCTTCACCTGCATTCACCGCCAGTCCCATGGCCAAACCGGCGCCCTACTCTGGATCGGCGGAGGAATGCAGCGGATTTCTTCTCCAATGTGAGCTGGTCCTGGAGATGCAGCCGCACCTCTACACCACAGACACGGCTAAAATAGCGTTCATTATTTCACAACTGCAAGGGAAGGCTCTGCAATGGGCAGATTCGTTGTGGACCCAGAAAGGCCCAGTCGTCCAATCCTATTCGGCGTTCGTCTCCCACTTCCGGGAAGTATTCGGGAAACCTCTGACTGATTCCTCGACTGGTGAGAAACTTTATAATCTAAAGCAAAGAAACCTATCTGTCAACGAATATGCCTTGCAGTTTCGAACGCTAGCCGCCACCAGCGGATGGAACGAGCAAGCCCTCATCACCACGTTCCGTCAGGGGCTGGAACCCTCCGTGCGGCTGCATCTCGCTGCATACGAGGACTCCATGGGATTAGAACGCTTCATCCAACTCGCCATCCGCGTGGGGTCCCGTATGCAGTCGTGCATTCAAGAACACCAGGGCCAGTCATCCACCACTAACCTCCTCCGTCGGTCCGAACCCGTCAGCTCCCCAGAACCAGCCAACGAACCCATGCAAATTGATCACTCTCGTCTCACCCCTAACGAAAGACAAAGAAGGCTGGCCCTGAATCTCTGTCTCTATTGCGGAACAATGGGGCATAATCTCTCCACATGCCCAATCCGTCCTCCTCGACCCGTGGTGAGTGCAATATTTCCCTCCATTCAGAAAATGAAACCACTCACTACAACTGTAACTCTTACTGCTGCTAACATCTCTGTTCCAGTGGTGGCGCTCCTTGATTCAGGGTCAGCCGGAAACTTCATCTCAGGTACCCTCTGTAGACAACTCAACCTTAAGATCTCTCCTTCACCGACGAGCTATCAAATCCACTCCATCACGGGCAAACCCCTAAGCCGCAGACACATCCGTCACTGCGTGGGTCCACTACAACTCAGCATCGGTATCCTGCACACTGAACACATCCATTTGCTGGTTCTGGAGGAATCCACCGCTGACGTGGTTCTAGGGCGCCCGTGGCTGGAACAACACAACCCCAACATCTCCTGGCGCACGGGCGAAGTCCTGAAGTGGGGCGATCACTGCTTCCCAGACTGCTTCCCAGCGCTTCCTGTTCCTAAACCTCCACTCTCCAAGTCTCTTCTCGTGAATGCCACGTCCATCGAGAGCCCTGTTGAGAAGCGCTCGGTGGATGTTCCCCCTGACTACGCCCCCTTCAGCGACGTCTTCTGCCCGCAACGCGCCTCCAAGCTTCCTCCACACCGGCCATGGGACTGCGCCATCGATCTGCTGCCGGGTGAACCAGTGCCCAGGGGACGCATATACCCCCTGTCCATACCGGAGGAGAAGGCCATGGAGGAATACATCAAGGAGGCACTCGAACAAGGTTACATCCGCCCGTCTACTTCCCCTGCTGCTTCAAGCTTCTTCTTCGTGGCAAAGAAGGACGGAGGCTTGAGGCCATGCATCGATTACCGTGCACTCAACAAGATCACCATCAAGTTCCGATACCCACTTCCCCTCGTCCCAGCGGCCCTGGAACATCTCCGCGGTGCCACTGTGTTCACCAAGTTGGACCTCCGCAGCGCGTATAACCTCATCCGGATACGTGAGGGGGACGAGTGGAAGACCGCCTTCGTCACGCCCACTGGACACTACGAGTACCTCGTGATGCCGTATGGCCTGGTCAACGCCCTCCGTATTCCAGGATTTCATCCACGAGGTGCTCCGGGAGTTTCTCCATAAGTCCGTTCTGGTTTATATAGATGACATCCTCATCTACTCCCGGAGCTTGGCCGAACATCGCCACCACGTTGCGGAGGTCCTCCAGCGCTTACGGCAGTTCCATCTCTTCCTCAAGGCTGAAAAATGCTCATTCCACCAACCCTCCGTCCAGTTCCTGGGGTACGTGATTGATCACAGTGGCATCCGGATGGACGAGGGGAAGGTCTCCGCCATACAGTCCTGGCCCACTCCTACCACCATCAAAGAACTCCAAAGATTCCTAGGTTTCTCCAATTTCTATCGCCGGTTCATCAAAAACTACAGCACAATCGTCAGTCCACTCACCAACCTCCTCCGTCACCAGCCCAAGTCTCTGTCCTGGTCTCCATTAGCCACCGACGCCTTTGAGACCCTGAAGAAGGCCTTCACCACCGCTCCCCTCCTCGTCCACCCTAACCCGGACCTCCCGTTCATAGTAGAGGTGGACGCATCTACCACCGGAGTGGGAGCGGTCCTTTCACAGCAGCAGGGGACACCAAGTAGACTCCATCCATGCGCCTTCTTCTCCCGCAAGCTCAACCCGGCGGAGGTCAACTACGACATCGGTGACCGCGAACTCCTGGCCGTCAAGCTTGCCCTTGAGGAGTGGAGGCATTGGTTGGAGGGAGCTACTCACCCATTTCAAGTCCTCACTGATCACAAGAATCTCGAATATCTGAAGGCCGCAAAGAGACTCAATCCTCGCCAAGCTCGCTGGGCTATGTTCTTCTCTAGATTCAACTTCTCCATCTCCTACCGTCCTGGTTCAAAGAATACGAAGGCTGACGCCTTATCTCGCCTCTATGCTCCTGAGGAAAAGCCCGAAGAACCTGATACTATTCTGCCGGAGTCCATCTTCGTGAGCCCCATCCAGTGGTCCGAAGAAACCATTCCCTCCGCCAATGCCTCCACACGCACTCCGCCGGGTTGCCCACCGGGCTTGCAGTACATCACACGGACACGTCGCACTCCACTCCTGCACAACGTTCACTCTTCACTTGGCACTGGTCACCCGGGGGTCAAGGAGACCCTCTCGTTGCTCAAACAACGCTTCTGGTGGCCCAACATGGCCAACGACGTCAGGAGGTACGTGCAGGGCTGCAGGGAGTGTGCCATCTCCAAGAGCCCACGCCATCTTCCCACCGGCAAGCTCTTTCCTCTGCCCGTTCCTGAGAGACCCTGGTCACACCTGGGAGTGGACTTCGTCACCGATCTCCCCGAGTCTGACGGTCACACATGCATCCTGGTGGTGGTGGACCGCTTCTCAAAGTCCTGCCGTCTGATACCCCTGGAGGGTCTACCTACCGCCATGGCCACCGCAGAACTAATGTTTAATCATGTTTTTCGCTATTATGGATTACCTGAAGACATCGTCTCCGACAGAGGACCCCAGTTTGTCTCACACGTCTGGAAAGCCTTCTTCTCCCTCCTGGGTGTGACCGTCAGCCTATCGTCTGGATACCATCCTCAGTCGAACGGGCAGACGGAACGGAAGATCCAGGAGATCGGCCGCTTCCTGCGTACCTTCTGTCACGGCCACCAGAACTCCTGGAACCAGTACCTGGGTTGGGCCGAGTACGCACAAAACTCTCTCCGCCAAGCCTCAACGGGACTAACACCCTTCCAGTGCGTACTCGGCTACCAACCCCCGATGTTCCCCTGGGACGGGGAACCCTCCAACGTTCCGGCAGTCGACTACTGGTTCCGGGAGAGCGAGAGGGTGTGGGACTCAGCTCACCACCAGCTGCAGAGGGCCCTGCGCAGACGCAAGATGGCAGCCGACCTTCGACGCTCCGAGGCTCCTGTCTACCAGCCGGGGCAGAAGGTCTGGCTGTCCACCCGGGACATCAGGATGCGTCTGCCCTGCAAAAAGCTGAGTCCCCGCTTCATTGGCCCGTTCACCATCCTTCGGCAGATCAACCCCGTCACCTATCGTCTCCAACTCCCGGCACAGTATAGTAGAATCCATCCTACATTTCCCGTGTCTCTACTTAAACCTCACCACCCTTCTGTTGTTCCCTCCACAGAGCCTGACGTGGCAGCCGCCGAGCCCCCCCTTCCACTTCTCCTAGAAGACGGCACAGCCTATGTGGTCCACGAGATCTTGGATTCCCGGCGCCGTGGTGGTAAACTCGAATACCTCGTGGACTGGGAGGACTATGGTCCCGAGGAACGCTCATGGATTCCCAGGAACGATATCCTTGATCCTCTTCTGTTACAGAACTTCCATACCAACCATCCAGACAGACCTGCCCCGCGACCCAGGGGAAGACCACCACGACGTCGGGGTCCGCGGCCCTCAGGAGCGGGCCGTGGGAGGGGGGGTACTGTCACAGACACGCCAGGCTCCACCTCACCACAGTACCCACGCACCCAATCACCAGCTTATTAATCACCGCCACCTGCACCTCATTCACTCTGCAATCACCAGCACTACAAAGCCACCACTCTCACACACACTCACTGTCCGGTCTCGTTTGCACTACGCCATGTATATGCTTACCTTAAGGACTCCCCTTCAACATACTTACCTGCTCCAGCGATCTCCTTCATCTCCTTCGTCTCCTGGTCCCTTCGTGTGCTTACCCATCTGTGTGTGTGAGTGTCTCCAACGTCTCCCTCCATCTCAGCTCAACTCCTGGATCCACAAACCACACAAGGACAGTATTACTTTATATTCATCTCTCAAGAACCTGATAACAGCCATTACCACTCTGTGTTCCACATATTGTTCCAATAAACTCACCTGGATTGCTTTTATCTCTGCCTCCGTGTCTATATCATAACAATAACACATTTCCTGTTTCCTTTTTCTCGCCATAAATTCGTTGCCTCGCCACGGCTAAACCGTTCGAGATATCAAAAATCTGCTGGCAATTTTTAATCATCAATGTCTTGACTTCATGCTGACCGAGTTTGGTGGCGATCGGATTAATCGTCTAGGAGGAGTATATCAAATTCCAGAGCATGAGTTTTTCAAACAACCCTTAATAGCTGACTTCCTGTTGGCGTGGCGTTTAACTTAGAGCACGAAAGTTGTTCGGCCCGATAAGGTCTATATGTGTACTGAGTTTCATACTAATACGTGCAAGCGTGTTTAATATATGGACCAAATTTTCAGACTTTTTTCAAGGGGGCGCTGTCGAGCCCCCCTGCCACGCCCGGATACCAGCCTCTGGGGCGTCCTAATGGCCGCGGATTCCAATGTGTGTGCCAATTTTCAAGAGTTTTTGAGCATGTTAAGGCCCCCAAAAAACCCCGGAAGACGGAAAAAAAAAAAAAAAAAAAAAAAAATAATAAATATAGCTGCTAGCAGCGATGGCGGGCCCAAGCCCGGTGGCACCGCCACCCCGGTGGCTTCAGGGCAACTGTGCACAGCGGGCAATAGGCACTTAAAATGGTTAAACATCAAAGGACTATGTCAAATTCACTCCACATTTACTGCACTACAAGGTGCCGCTATAGAGCCCCTCCTCCCTGCCCATTTTCAAAGGATTACATGTGCCAAGTTTTAACATTATTCTGATGAATTTTGAAGCAAATCAGGTAAAAATAAGAGGGTGATCTCAATGTATGCTGAAAGTGACACATTTTCTGCTTCCAGTTGGTGGCGCTATGACTTTGAATCACAATAGTCAAATCCATGTGATCAGCCTTGTACAACGAAGACTAAGCCAAAGTTTCATCAAAATCAATTAATGTATGCAGAAGTTATCACACTTTGTTTCCCTTTTCTTGTCATAAATTCGTTGCCTCGCCACGGCCAAACCGTTTGAGATATCCAAAATCCGTTTGCAATTAAACAACTTCAATGTGTTAGCAACAAGTTAAAAAAAGCTTGGTGTAAATTGGATAAACCCTGTAGGAGTAGTAGTATAAAATTCATAGCCTGTTTTTTTCAAAAAATTAACATTCAAACAAAAATAGCCGACTTCCTGTTGGTCGGAGCTAATGAATGTAAATTAGAAAATTGTCCAGCTTGATGAGATCAATATGTGTACAGAGTTTGGTGACTGTAGGAAAAACTAACCCCCACTTTTGTCAAAAGGTGGCGCTACTGAGCCCCTCCACCACGCCCATTTCTATGGCTTTGTCCATGTCTACTGGTTGACAATATTGATGTGTGTGTCGAGTTTCATGCAATTTGAAGCATGTTAAGAGCCTCAAAAACACTCAAGAATAGTATTACAGTTTGACCTGTTGCCATGGCAACAATATTTCAAATATCAAAAATCCTGTCATAGGTCTACATCTGCTGTGTATTGCCATTACATTGATGAAGTTTGAAGCAAATCAGGTAAAAATAAGAGGGTGATCTCAAAGCATTTCAAAAAGTGATACACTTCCTGCTGCCAGTTGGTGGCGCTATGACTTTGACTCACAATAGTCACATCCATGTGATCAGACTACTACAACCAACACACTCGTGAAGTTTCATAAAGATCAATATATGTATGCAGACGTTATAACACATTTCCTGTTTCCTTTTTCTCGCCATAAATTCGTTGCCTCGCCACGGCCAAACCGTTCGAGATATCAAAAATCCCCTGGCAATTTTTAATCATCAGTGTCTTGACTTCATGCTGACCGAGTTTGGTGGCGATCGGATTAATCGTCTAGGAGGAGTATATCAAATTCCAGAGCATGCGTTTTTCAAACAACCCTTAATAGCTGACTTCCTGTTGGCGTGGCGTTTAACTTAGAGCGCGAAAGTTGTTCGGCCCGATGAGGTCTATATGTGTACCGAGTTTCATACTAATACGTGCAAGTGTGTTTAATATATGGACCAAATTTTCAGACTTTTTTCAAGGGGGCGCTGTCGAGCCCCCCTGCCACGCCCGGATACCAGCCTCTGGGGCGTCCTAATGGCCGCGGATTCCAATGTGTGTGCCAATTTTCAAGAGTTTTTGAGCATGTTAAGGCCCCCGAAAAGCCCCGGAAGATGAAAAAAATAAAAATAAAAAAAAATAATTAAAGCTGCAAGCAGCGTTGAGAGGGCCCTCGCACCCGGGCTCACCGCCACCCGTTGGCCTCAGGAAAACAGTGAACAGTAGGCGTCATGCATTTAAGTGAGTGAATACAGGGGAATTATGCCAAAGTCATTTCGAAATGCCACACTTCCTGCGGCCAACAGGTGGCGCTTTTACCGTAACTGAATTTTTCCATGTTGATGTCTTCAGCCCAGGACTATTTTCGAACATGTGAAGTTTGAAGCAGATCGGACATCGTATGTCTGAGTTAAAACAACTTCCTGTTTCTTTCGTGGCGTTAATCGCATAAATTAGCACTCAGCCAAGTGTTGCATGATTTAACGTGTTTCTAGCATGTCTGGTACTTTGTGGCATGATGAAATGTGACTCTGGTAGTGAATTACAGTATAAAGCATGCCACTTCCTGTTGCCAGCAGGTGGCGCTATGACTAACTGAATATTATCATATAGACGTCTTTAGGCTAGGACTCTTATCACACATGTGAAGTTTGGAGCAGATCGGACATAGTATGCCTGAGTTACAACAGTTTCCTCTTTCATGGCGAAACATCAGACTTTGTCAGGCCGCCACGGACACGCCCTTCAACGAAAACTCAAGATCTTTGACATTTATCATCGCTAAGGTCTTAAGATTAGACTGACAACATATGATGTTGATCTGGTTAAATCTCCTCGAGGAGTTAATCACAGTGTAAAACATGTCATTTCCTGTTGCCTGCAGGTGGCGCTATGACTGTAACTGAATATTGTTATGAAGATGTCTTCAGGTCAGGACTCTAATAAAGCATGTGAAGTTTGGGGCAGATCCGACATTGTTTGTCTGAGTTACAACAACTTCCTTTTTCATGGCGAAAACATCAAACTTTGTCAGGCCGCCACGGACACGCCCTTCAGTGAAAACTCTAGATCTTCGCAATTTAACGTCACCAAGGCCTTTAGATTAGACTGACCAAAAATGACATTGATCTGATTAAATCTCTAGGAGGAGTTCGTTAAAGTACGACGTCTGGAAAATGCAAAAAACGGTGAATTAATTCAAAATATCTGACTTCCTGTTTGGTTTCAGATTTCGCTCCAAGAGAATTTTTTGTAGGTACTGGGCTGATAAATGTGTGTACCGAATTTCAAACCCCTAGTGTTATGTAGCGAGCGGGGCTGTATGTTAGATGGCGCTATCGAGCCATTTTGCCACGCCCAATTCCGAAACCCATAACAGAAGTAAATTTTCACCACTTCTGACGCGTGTGCAAAGTTTCGTGAGTTTTCGAGCACGTTTAGGCCCTCTCAAATGCGATTCATTTTGGAGAAGAATAATAATAATAATAAATATAGCTGCGAGCAGCGATGGCGGGCCCAAGCCCGGTGGCACCGCCACCCCGGTGGCTTCAGGGCAACTGTGCACAGCGGGCAATAGGCACTTAAAACGGTTAAACATCAAAGGACTATGTCAAATTCACTCCACATTTACTGCACTACAAGGTGCCGTTATAGAGCCCCTCCTCCCTGCCCATTTTCAAAGGATTACATGTGCCAAGTTTTAACATTATTCTGATGAATTTTGAAGCAAATCAGGTAAAAATAAGAGGGTGATCTCAATGTATGCTGAAAGTGACACATTTTCTGCTTCCAGTTGGTGGCGCTATGACTTTGAATCACAATAGTCAAATCCATGTGATCAGCCTTGTACAACGAAGACTAAGCCAAAGTTTCATCAAAATCAATTAATGTATGCAGAAGTTATAACACTTTGTTTCCCTTTTCTTGCCATAAATTCGTTGCCTCGCCACGGCCAAACCGTTTGAGATATCCAAAATCCGTTTGCAATTAAACAACTTCAATGTGTTAGCAACAAGTTAAAAAAAGCTTGGTGTAAATTGGATAAACCCTGTAGGAGTAGTAGTATAAAATTCATAGCCTGTTTTTTCAAAAAATTAACATTCAAACCAAAATAGCTGACTTCCTGTTGGTCGGAGCTAATGAATGTAAATTAGAAAATTGTCCGGCTTGATGAGAATAATATGTGTACCGAGTTTGGTGACTGTAGGAAAAACTAACCCCCCCACTTTTGTCAAAAGGTGGCGCTACTGAGCCCCTCCACCACGCCCATTTCTATGGCTTTGTCCATGTCTTCTGGTTGACAATATTGATGTGTGTGTCGAGTTTCATGCAATTTGAAGCATGTTAAGAGCCTCAAAAACACTCAAGAATATTATTACAGTTTGACCTGTTGCCATGGCAACAATATTTCAAATATCAAAAATCCTGTCATAGGTCTACATCTGCTGTGTATTGACTTTACACTGATGAAGTTTGAAGCAAATCAGGTAAAAAATAAGAGAGTGATCTCAAAGCATTTCAAAAAGTGATACACTTCCTGCTGCCCGTTGGTGGCGCTATAACTTTGACTCACAATAGTCACATCCATGTGATCAGACTACTACAACCAACACACTGGTGAAGTTTCATAAAGATCAATATATGTATGCAGACTTTATAACACATTTCCTGTTTCCTTTTTCTCGCCATAAATTCGTTGCCTCGCCACGGCCAAACCGTTCAAGATATCAAAAATCAGCTGGCAATTTTTAATCATCAATGTCTTGTCTTCATGCTGACTGAGTTTGGTGGCGATCGGATTAATCGTCTAGGAGGAGTATATCAAATTCCAGAGCATGCGTTTTTCAAACAACCCTTAATAGCTGACTTCCTGTTGGCGTGGCGTTTAACTTGGAGTACGAAAGTTGTTTGGCCCGATGAGGTCTATAGGTGTACCGAGTTTTATACTTGTATGTGCAAGCGTGTTTGATATATAGACCATGTTTTCGGACCCCATTCAAGGGGGCGCTGTCGAGCCCCTCTGCCACGCCCGGGTACCAGCTTCTGCCCGGCTCTGTTGGCCGCGGATTCCAATGTGTGTGCAAATTTTCAAGAGTTTTCGAGCGTGGTAAGGGCCCCAAAAATGCCCGAATAGTCGGAAAAAAAAAAAAAATAAATATAGCTGCGAGCAGCGATGGCGGGCCCAAGCCCGGTGGCACCGCCACCCCGGTGGCTTCAGGGCAACTGTGCACAGCGGGCAATAGGCACTTAAAACGGTTAAACATCAAAGGACTATGTCAAATTCACTCCACATTTACTGCACTACAAGGTGCCGTTATAGAGCCCCTCCTCCCTGCCCATTTTCAAAGGATTACATGTGCCAAGTTTTAACATTATTCTGATGAATTTTGAAGCAAATCAGGTAAAAATAAGAGGGTGATCTCAATGTATGCTGAAAGTGACACATTTTCTGCTTCCAGTTGGTGGCGCTATGACTTTGAATCACAATAGTCAAATCCATGTGATCAGCCTTGTACAACGAAGACTAAGCCAAAGTTTCATCAAAATCAATTAATGTATGCAGAAGTTATAACACTTTGTTTCCCTTTTCTTGCCATAAATTCGTTGCCTCGCCACGGCCAAACCGTTTGAGATATCCAAAATCCGTTTGTGTTAGCAACAAGTTAAAAAAGCTTGGTGTAAATTGGATAAACCCTGTAGGAGTAGTAGTATAAAATTCATAGCCTGTTTTTTCAAAAAATTAACATTCAAACCAAAATAGCTGACTTCCTGTTGGTCGGAGCTAATGAATGTAAATTAGAAAATTGTCCGGCTTGATGAGAATAATATGTGTACCGAGTTTGGTGACTGTAGGAAAAACTAACCCCCACTTTTGTCAAAAGGTGGCGCTACTGAGCCCCTCCACCACGCCCATTTCTATGGCTTTGTCCATGTCTTCTGGTTGACAATATTGATGTGTGTGTCGAGTTTCATGCAATTTGAAGCATGTTAAGAGCCTCAAAAACACTCAAGAATATTATTACAGTTTGACCTGTTGCCATGGCAACAATATTTCAAATATCAAAAATCCTGTCATAGGTCTACATCTGCTGTGTATTGACATTACACTGATGAAGTTTGAAGCAAATCAGGTAAAAATAAGAGGGTGATCTCAAAGCATTTTAAAAGTGATACACTTCTTGCTGCCATTTGGTGGCGCTATAACTTTGACTCACAATAGTTACATCCATGTGATCAGACTACTACAACCAACACACTCCTGAAGTTTCATAAACATCAATCAATGTATGCAGAAGTTATAACACATTTCCTGTTTCCCTTTTCTCGCCATAAATTCGTTGCCTCGCCACGGCCAAACCGTTTGAGATATCCAAAATCCGTTTGCAATTAAACAACTTCAATGTGTTCGCAACAAGTTAAAAAAAGCTTGGTGTAAATTGGATAAACCCTGTAGGAGTAGTAGTATAAAATTCATAGCCTGTTTTTTCAAAAAATTAACATTCAAACCAAAATAGCTGACTTCCTGTTTGTCGGAGCTAATGAATGTAAATTAGAAAATTGTCCGGCTTGATGAGAATAATATGTGTACCGAGTTTGGTGACTGTAGGAAAAACTATCAACCCCACTTTTGTCAAAAGGTGGCGCTACTGAGCCCCTCCACCACGCCCATTTCTATGGCTTTGTCCATGTCTACTGGTTGACAATATTGATGTGTGTGTCGAGTTTCATGCAATTTGAAGCATGTTAAGAGCCTCAAAAACACTCAAGAATATTATTACAGTTTGACCTGTTGCCATGGCAACAATATTTCAAATATCAAAAATCCTGTCATAGGTCTACATCTGCTGTGTATTGACATTACACTGATGAAGTTTGAAGCAAATCAGGTAAAAATAAGAGGGTGATCTCAAAGCATTTTAAAAGTGATACACTTCTTGCTGCCATTTGGTGGCGCTATAACTTTGACTCACAATAGTTACATCCATGTGATCAGACTACTACAACCAACACACTCCTGAAGTTTCATAAACATCAATCAATGTATGCAGAAGTTATAACACATTTCCTGTTTCCCTTTTCTCGCCATAAATTCGTTGCCTCGCCACGGCCAAACCGTTTGAGATATCCAAAATCCGTTTGCAATTAAACAACTTCAATGTGTTAGCAACAAGTTAAAAAAAGCTTGGTGTAAATTGGATAAACCCTGTAGGAGTAGTAGTATAAAATTCATAGCCTGTTTTTTCAAAAAATTAACATTCAAACCAAAATAGCTGACTTCCTGTTGGTCGGAGCTAATGAATGTAAATTAGAAAATTGTCCAGCTTGATGAGAACAATATGTGTACCGAGTTTGGTGACTGTAGGAAAAACTAACCCCCCCACTTTTGACAAAAGGTGGCGCTACTGAGCCCCTTCACCACGCCCATTTCTATGGCTTTGTCCATGTCTACTGGTTGACAATATTGATGTGTGTGTCGAGTTTCATGCAATTTGAAGCATGTTAAGAGCCTCAAAAACACTCAAGAATATTATTACAGTTTGACCTGTTGCCATGGCAACAATATTTCAAATATCAAAAATCCTGTCATAGGTCTACATCTGCTGTGTATTGACATTACACTGATGAAGTTTGAAGCAAATCAGGTAAAAATAAGAGGGTGATCTCAAAGCATTTTAAAAGTGATACACTTCTTGCTGCCATTTGGTGGCGCTATAACTTTGACTCACAATAGTTACATCCATGTGATCAGACTACTACAACCAACACACTCCTGAAGTTTCATAAACATCAATCAATGTATGCAGAAGTTATAACACATTTCCTGTTTCCCTTTTCTCGCCATAAATTCGTTGCCTCGCCACGGCCAAACCGTTTGAGATATCCAAAATCCGTTTGCAATTAAACAACTTCAATGTGTTTGCAACAAGTTAAAAAAAGCTTGGTGTAAATTGGATAAACCCTGTAGGAGTAGTAGTATAAAATTCATAGCCTGTTTTTTCAAAAAATTAACATTCAAACCAAAATAGCTGACTTCCTGTTGGTCGGAGCTAATGAATGTAAATTAGAAAATTGTCCGGCTTGATGAGAATAATATGTGTACCGAGTTTGGTGACTGTAGGAAAAACTAACCCCCCCACTTTTGTCAAAAGGTGGCGCTACTGAGCCCCTCCACCACGCCCATTTCTATGGCTTTGTCCATGTCTACTGGTTGACAATATTGATGTGTGTGTCGAGTTTCATGCAATTTGAAGCATGTTAAGAGCCTCAAAAACACTCAAGAATATTATTACAGTTTGACCTGTTGCCATGGCAACAATATTTCAAATATCAAAAATCCTGTCATAGGTCTACATCTGCTGTGTATTGACATTACACTGATGAAGTTTGAAGCAAATCAGGTAAAAATAAGAGGGTGATCTCAAAGCATTTTAAAAGTGATACACTTCTTGCTGCCATTTGGTGGCGCTATAACTTTGACTCACAATAGTTACATCCATGTGATCAGACTACTACAACCAACACACTCCTGAAGTTTCATAAACATCAATCAATGTATGCAGAAGTTATAACACATTTCCTGTTTCCCTTTTCTCGCCATAAATTCGTTGCCTCGCCACGGCCAAACCGTTTGAGATATCCAAAATCCGTTTGCAATTAAACAACTTCAATGTGTTCGCAACAAGTTAAAAAAGCTTGGTGTAAATTGGATAAACCCTGTAGGAGTAGTAGTATAAAATTCATAGCCTGTTTTTTCAAAAAATTTACATTCAAACCAAAATAGCTGACTTCCTGTTGGTCGGAGCTAATGAATGTAAATTAGAAAATTGTCCGGCTTGATGAGAATAATATGTGTACCGAGTTTGGTGACTGTAGGAAAAACTAACCCCCCCACTTTTGTCAAAAGGTGGCGCTACTGAGCCCCTCCACCACGCCCATTTCTATGGCTTTGTCCATGTCTACTGGTTGACAATATTGATGTGTGTGTCGAGTTTCATGCAATTTGAAGCATGTTAAGAGCCTCAAAAACACTCAAGAATATTATTACAGTTTGACCTGTTGCCATGGCAACAATATTTCAAATATCAAAAATCCTGTCATAGGTCTACATCTGCTGTGTATTGACATTACACTGATGAAGTTTGAAGCAAATCAGGTAAAAATAAGAGGGTGATCTCAAAGCATTTTAAAAGTGATACACTTCTTGCTGCCATTTGGTGGCGCTATAACTTTGACTCACAATAGTTACATCCATGTGATCAGACTACTACAACCAACACACTCCTGAAGTTTCATAAACATCAATCAATGTATGCAGAAGTTATAACACATTTCCTGTTTCCCTTTTCTCGCCATAAATTCGTTGCCTCGCCACGGCCAAACCGTTTGAGATATCCAAAATCCGTTTGCAATTAAACAACTTCAATGTGTTCGCAACAAGTTAAAAAAGCTTGGTGTAAATTGGATAAACCCTGTAGGAGTAGTAGTATAAAATTCATAGCCTGTTTTTTCAAAAAATTTACATTCAAACCAAAATAGCTGACTTCCTGTTGGTCGGAGCTAATGAATGTAAATTAGAAAATTGTCCGGCTTGATGAGAATAATATGTGTACCGAGTTTGGTGACTGTAGGAAAAACTAACCCCCACTTTTGTCAAAAGGTGGCGCTACTGAGCCCCTCCACCACGCCCATTTCTATGGCTTTGTCCATGTCTACTGGTTGACAATATTGATGTGTGTGTCGAGTTTCATGCAATTTGAAGCATGTTAAGAGCCTCAAAAACACTCAAGAATATTATTACAGTTTGACCTGTTGCCATGGCAACAATATTTCAAATATCAAAAATCCTGTCATAGGTCTACATCTGCTGTGTATTGACATTACACTGATGAAGTTTGAAGCAAATCAGGTAAAAATAAGAGGGTGATCTCAAAACATTTCAAAAAGTGATACACTTCCTGCTGCCAGTTGGTGGCGCTATAACTTTGACTCACAATAGTCACATCCATGTGATCAGACTCCTATAACGAACACACTCGTGAAGTTTCATAAAGATCAATATATGTATTAAGACGTTATAACACATTTCCTGTTTCCTTTTTCTCGCCATAAATTCGTTGCCTCGCCACGGCCAAACCGTTCGAGATATCAAAAATCCCCTGGCAATTTTTAATCATCAGTGTCTTGACTTCATGCTGACCGAGTTTGGTGGCGATCGGATTAATCGTCTAGGAGGAGTATATCAAATTCCAGAGCATGCGTTTTTCAAACAACCCTTAATAGCTGACTTCCTGTTGGCGTGGCGATTAACTTAGAGCGCGAAAGTTGTTCGGCCCGATGAGGTCTATATGTGTACCGAGTTTCATACTAATACGTGCAAGCATGTTTAATATATGGACCAAATTTTCAGACTTTTTTCAAGGGGGCGCTGTCGAGCCCCCCTGCCACGCCCGGGTACCAGCCTCTCCGGCGTACTAATGGCCGCGGATTCCAATGTGTGTGCCAATTTTCAAGAGTTTTTGAGCATGTTAAGGCCCCCAAAAAGCCCCGGAAGACGGAAAAAAAAATAAAAAAAAAAAAAAATAATAATAAATATAGCTGCGAGCAGCGATGGCGGGCCCAAGCCCGGTGGCACCGCCACCCCGCTGGCTTCAGGGCAACTGTGCACAGCGGGCAATAGGCACTTAAAACGGTTAAACATCAAAGGACTATGTCAAATTCACTCCACATTTACTGCACTACAAGGTGCCGTTATAGAGCCCCTCCTCCCTGCCCATTTTCAAAGGATTACATGTGCCAAGTTTTAACATTATTCTGATGAATTTTGAAGCAAATCAGGTAAAAATAAGAGGGTGATCTCAATGTATGCTGAAAGTGACACATTTTCTGCTTCCAGTTGGTGGCGCTATGACTTTGAATCACAATAGTCAAATCCATGTGATCAGCCTTGTACAACGAAGACTAAGCCAAAGTTTCATCAAAATCAATTAATGTATGCAGAAGTTATAACACTTTGTTTCCCTTTTCTTGCCATAAATTCGTTGCCTCGCCACGGCCAAACCGTTTGAGATATCCAAAATCCGTTTGCAATTAAACAACTTCAATGTGTTTGCAACAAGTTAAAAAAAGCTTGGTGTAAATTGGATAAACGCTGTAGAAGTAGTAGTATAAAATTCATAGCCTGTTTTTTCAAAAAATTAACATTCAAACCAAAATAGCTGACTTCCTGTTGGTCGGAGCTAATGAATGTAAATTAGAAAATTGTCCGGCTTGATGAGAATAATATGTGTACCGAGTTTGGTGACTGTAGGAAAAACTAACCGCCCCACTTTTGTCAAAAGGTGGCGCTACTGAGCCCCTCCACCACGCCCATTTCTATGGCTTTGTCCATGTCTACTGGTTGACAATATTGATGTGTGTGTCGAGTTTCATGCAATTTGAAGCATGTTAAGAGCCTCAAAAACACTCAAGAATATTATTACAGTTTGACCTGTTGCCATGGCAACAATATTTCAAATATCAAAAATCCTGTCATAGGTCTACATCTGCTGTGTATTGACATTACACTGATGAAGTTTGAAGCAAATCAGGTAAAAATAAGAGGGTGATCTCAAAGCATTTCAAAAAGTGATACACTTCCTGCTGCCAGTTGGTGGCGCTATAACTTTGACTCACAATAGTCACATCCATGTGATCAGACTCCTATAACGAACACACTCTTGAAGTTTCATAAAGATCAATATATGTATTAAGACGTTATAACACATTTCCTGTTTCCTTTTTCTCGCCATAAATTCGTTGCCTCGCCACGGCCAAACCGTTCGAGATATCAAAAAACCCCTGGCAATTTTTAATCATCAGTGTCTTGACTTCATGCTGACCGAGTTTGGTGGCGATCGGATTAATCGTCTAGGAGGAGTATATCAAATTCCAGAGCATGCGTTTTTCAAACAACCCTTAATAGCTGACTTCCTGTTGGCGTGGCGATTAACTTAGAGCGCGAAAGTTGTTCGGCCCGATGAGGTCTATATGTGTACCGAGTTTCATACTAATACCTGCAAGCATGTTTAATATATGGACCAAATTTTCAGACTTTTTTCAAGGGGGCGCTGTCGAGCCCCCCTGACACGCCTGGGTACCAGCCTCTCCGGCGTCCTAATGGCCGCGGATTCCAATGTGTGTGCCAATTTTCAAGAGTTTTTGAGCATGTTAAGGCCCCCAAAAAGCCCCGGAAGACGGAAAAAAAAAAAAAAATAAAATAAAATAAAATAATAATCCTTAGAAGAACAAGAGGGCCCTGCGCGAATTTTCGCTTGGGCCCTAAATATAGCTGCGAGCAGCGATGGCGGGCCCAAGCCCGGTGGCACCGCCACCCCGGTGGCTTCAGGGCAACTGTGCACGGCGGGCAATAGGCACTTAAAACGGTTAAACATCAAAGGACTATGTCAAATTCACTCCACATTTACTGCACTACAAGGTGCCGCTATAGAGCCCCTCCTCCCTGCCCATTTTCAAAGGATTACATGTGCCAAGTTTTAACATTATTCTGATGAATTTTGAAGCAAATCAGGTAAAAATAAGAGGGTGATCTCAATGTATGCTGAAAGTGACACATTTTCTGCTTCCAGTTGGTGGCGCTATGACTTTGAATCACAATACTCAAATCCATGTGATCAGCCTTGTACAACGAAGACTAAGCCAAAGTTTCATCAAAATCAATTAATGTATGCAGAAGTTATAACACTTTGTTTCCCTTTTCTTGCCATAAATTCGTTGCCTCGCCACGGCCAAACCGTTTGAGATATCCAAAATCCGTTTGCAATTAAACAACTTCAATGTGTTAGCAACAAGTTAAAAAAAGCTTGGTGTAAATTGGATAAACCCTGTAGGAGTAGTAGTATAAAATTCATAGCCTGTTTTTTCAAAAAATTAACATTCAAACCAAAATAGCTGACTTCCTGTTGGTCGGAGCTAATGAATGTAAATTAGAAAATTGTCCGGCTTGATGAGAATAATATGTGTACTGAGTTTGGTGACTGTAGGAAAAACTAACCCCCCACTTTTGTCAAAAGGTGGCGCTACTGAGCCCCTCCACCACGCCCATTTCTATGGCTTTGTCCATGTCTACTGGTTGACAATATTGATGTGTGTGTCGAGTTTCATGCAATTTGAAGCATGTTAAGAGCCTCAAAAACACTCAAGAATATTATTACAGTTTGACCTGTTGCCATGGCAACAATATTTCAAATATCAAAAATCCTGTCATAGGTCTACATCTGCTGTGTATTGACATTACACTGATGAAGTTTGAAGCAAATCAGGTAAAAATAAGAGGGTGATCTCAAAGCATTTTAAAAGTGATACACTTCTTGCTGCCATTTGGTGGCGCTATAACTTTGACTCACAATAGTTACATCCATGTGATCAGACTACTACAACCAACACACTCCTGAAGTTTCATAAACATCAATCAATGTATGCAGAAGTTATAACACATTTCCTGTTTCCCTTTTCTCGCCATAAATTCGTTGCCTCGCCACGGCCAAACCGTTTGAGATATCCAAAATCCGTTTGCAATTAAACAACTTCAATGTGTTCGCAACAAGTTAAAAAAAGCTTGGTGTAAATTGGATAAACCCTGTAGGAGTAGTAGTATAAAATTCATAGCCTGTTTTTTCAAAAAATTTACATTCAAACCAAAATAGCTGACTTCCTGTTGGTCGGAGCTAATGAATGTAAATTAGAAAATTGTCCGGCTTGATGAGAATAATATGTGTACCGAGTTTGGTGACTGTAGGAAAAACTAACCCCCACTTTTGTCAAAAGGTGGCGCTACTGAGCCCCTCCACCACGCCCATTTCTATGGCTTTGTCCATGTCTACTGGTTGACAATATTGATGTGTGTGTCGAGTTTCATGCAATTTGAAGCATGTTAAGAGCCTCAAAAACACTCAAGAATATTATTACAGTTTGACCTGTTGCCATGGCAACAATATTTCAAATATCAAAAATCCTGTCATAGGTCTACATCTGCTGTGTATTGACATTACACTGATGAAGTTTGAAGCAAATCAGGTAAAAATAAGAGGGTGATCTCAAAACATTTCAAAAAGTGATACACTTCCTGCTGCCAGTTGGTGGCGCTATAACTTTGACTCACAATAGTCACATCCATGTGATCAGACTCCTATAACGAACACACTCGTGAAGTTTCATAAAGATCAATATATGTATTAAGACGTTATAACACATTTCCTGTTTCCTTTTTCTCGCCATAAATTCGTTGCCTCGCCACGGCCAAACCGTTCGAGATATCAAAAATCCCCTGGCAATTTTTAATCATCAGTGTCTTGACTTCATGCTGACCGAGTTTGGTGGCGATCGGATTAATCGTCTAGGAGGAGTATATCAAATTCCAGAGCATGCGTTTTTCAAACAACCCTTAATAGCTGACTTCCTGTTGGCGTGGCGATTAACTTAGAGCGCGAAAGTTGTTCGGCCCGATGAGGTCTATATG
This sequence comes from Chanodichthys erythropterus, assembly GCF_024489055.1. NCBI lineage: Eukaryota > Metazoa > Chordata > Actinopteri > Cypriniformes > Xenocyprididae > Chanodichthys > Chanodichthys erythropterus. The sequence continues at coordinate 24,225,221 of NC_090232.1, forward strand.
TGTACCGAGTTTCATACTAATACGTGCAAGCGTGTTTAATATATGGACCAAATTTTCAGACTTTTTTCAAGGGGGCGCTGTCGAGCCCCCCTGCCACGCCCGGGTACCAGCCTCTCCGGCGTCCTAATGGCCGCGGATTCCAATGTGTGTGCCAATTTTCAAGAGTTTTTGAGCATGTTAAGGCCCCCAAAAAGCCCCGGAAGACGGAAAAAAAAAAAAAAAAAAAAAAAAATAAAAATAATAAATATAGCTGCGAGCAGCGATGGCGGGCCCAAGCCCGGTGGCACCGCCACCCCGGTGGCTTCAGGGCAACTGCGCACAGCGGGCAATAGGCACTTAAAACGGTTAAACATCAAAGGACTATGTCAAATTCACTCCACATTTACTGCACTACAAGGTGCCGCTATAGAGCCCCTCCTCCCTTCCCATTTTCAAAGGATTACATGTGCCAAGTTTTAACATTATTCTGATGAATTTTGAAGCAAATCAGGTAAAAATAAGAGGGTGATCTCAATGTATGCTGAAAGTGACACATTTTCTGCTTCCAGTTGGTGGCGCTATGACTTTGAATCACAATAGTCAAATCCATGTGATCAGCCTTGTACAACGAAGGCTAAGCCAAAGTTTCATCAAAATCAATTAATGTATGCAGAAGTTATAACACTTTGTTTCCCTTTTCTTGCCATAAATTCGTTGCCTCGCCACGGCCAAACCGTTTGAGATATCCAAAATCCGTTTGCAATTAAACAACTTCAATGTGTTAGCAACAAGTTAAAAAAGCTTGGTGTAAATTGGATAAACCCTGTAGGAGTAGTAGTATAAAATTCATAGCCTGTTTTTTCAAAAAATTAACATTCAAACCAAAATAGCTGACTTCCTGTTGGTCGGAGCTAATGAATGTAAATTAGAAAATTGTCCGGCTTGATGAGAATAATATGTGTACCGAGTTTGGTGACTGTAGGAAAAACTAACCCCCACTTTTGTCAAAAGGTGGCGCTACTGAGCCCCTCCACCACGCCCATTTCTATGGCTTTGTCCATGTCTACTGGTTGACAATATTGATGTGTGTGTCGAGTTTCATGCAATTTGAAGCATGTTAAGAGCCTCAAAAACACTCAAGAATATTATTACAGTTTGACCTGTTGCCATGGCAACAATATTTCAAATATCAAAAATCCTGTCATAGGTCTACATCTGCTGTGTATTGACATTACACTGATGAAGTTTGAAGCAAATCAGGTAAAAATAAGAGGGTGATCTCAAAGCATTTTAAAAGTGATACACTTCTTGCTGCCATTTGGTGGCGCTATAACTTTGACTCACAATAGTTACATCCATGTGATCAGACTACTACAACCAACACACTCCTGAAGTTTCATAAACATCAATCAATGTATGCAGAAGTTATAACACATTTCCTGTTTCCCTTTTCTCGCCATAAATTCGTTGCCTCGCCACGGCCAAACCGTTTGAGATATCCAAAATCCGTTTGCAATTAAACAACTTCAATGTGTTCGCAACAAGTTAAAAAAAGCTTGGTGTAAATTGGATAAACCCTGTAGGAGTAGTAGTATAAAATTCATAGCCTGTTTTTTCAAAAAATTAACATTCAAACCAAAATAGCTGACTTCCTGTTGGTCGGAGCTAATGAATGTAAATTAGAAAATTGTCCGGCTTGATGAGAATAATATGTGTACCGAGTTTGGTGACTGTAGGAAAAACTAACCCCCCACTTTTGTCAAAAGGTGGCGCTACTGAGCCCCTCCACCACGCCCATTTCTATGGCTTTGTCCATGTCTACTGGTTGACAATATTGATGTGTGTGTCGAGTTTCATGCAATTTGAAGCATGTTAAGAGCCTCAAAAACACTCAAGAATATTATTACAGTTTGACCTGTTGCCATGGCAACAATATTTCAAATATCAAAAATCCTGTCATAGGTCTACATCTGCTGTGTATTGACATTACACTGATGAAGTTTGAAGCAAATCAGGTAAAAATAAGAGGGTGATCTCAAAGCATTTTAAAAGTGATACACTTCTTGCTGCCATTTGGTGGCGCTATAACTTTGACTCACAATAGTTACATCCATGTGATCAGACTACTACAACCAACACACTCCTGAAGTTTCATAAACATCAATCAATGTATGCAGAAGTTATAACACATTTCCTGTTTCCCTTTTCTCGCCATAAATTCGTTGCCTCGCCACGGCCAAACCGTTTGAGATATCCAAAATCCGTTTGCAATTAAACAACTTCAATGTGTTAGCAACAAGTTAAAAAAGCTTGGTGTAAATTGGATAAACCCTGTAGGAGTAGTAGTATAAAATTCATAGCCTGTTTTTTCAAAAAATTAACATTCAAACCAAAATAGCTGACTTCCTGTTGGTCGGAGCTAATGAATGTAAATTAGAAAATTGTCCAGCTTGATGAGAACAATATGTGTACCGAGTTTGGTGACTGTAGGAAAAACTAACCCCCACTTTAGACAAAAGGTGGCGCTACTGAGCCCCTTCACCACGCCCATTTCTATGGCTTTGTCCATGTCTACTGGTTGACAATATTGATGTGTGTGTCGAGTTTCATGCAATTTGAAGCATGTTAAGAGCCTCAAAAACACTCAAGAATATTATTACAGTTTGACCTGTTGCCATGGCAACAATATTTCAAATATCAAAAATCCTGTCATAGGTCTACATCTGCTGTGTATTGACATTACACTGATGAAGTTTGAAGCAAATCAGGTAAAAATAAGAGGGTGATCTCAAAGCATTTTAAAAGTGATACACTTCTTGCTGCCATTTGGTGGCGCTATAACTTTGACTCACAATAGTTACATCCATGTGATCAGACTACTACAACCAACACACTCCTGAAGTTTCATAAACATCAATCAATGTATGCAGAAGTTATAACACATTTCCTGTTTCCCTTTTCTCGCCATAAATTCGTTGCCTCGCCACGGCCAAACCGTTTGAGATATCCAAAATCCGTTTGCAATTAAACAACTTCAATGTGTTTGCAACAAGTTAAAAAAAGCTTGGTGTAAATTGGATAAACCCTGTAGGAGTAGTAGTATAAAATTCATAGCCTGTTTTTTCAAAAAATTAACATTCAAACCAAAATAGCTGACTTCCTGTTGGTCGGAGCTAATGAATGTAAATTAGAAAATTGTCCGGCTTGATGAGAATAATATGTGTACCGAGTTTGGTGACTGTAGGAAAAACTAACCCCCACTTTTGTCAAAAGGTGGCGCTACTGAGCCCCTCCACCACGCCCATTTCTATGGCTTTGTCCATGTCTACTGGTTGACAATATTGATGTGTGTGTCGAGTTTCATGCAATTTGAAGCATGTTAAGAGCCTCAAAAACACTCAAGAATATTATTACAGTTTGACCTGTTGCCATGGCAACAATATTTCAAATATCAAAAATCCTGTCATAGGTCTACATCTGCTGTGTATTGACATTACACTGATGAAGTTTGAAGCAAATCAGGTAAAAATAAGAGGGTGATCTCAAAGCATTTTAAAAGTGATACACTTCTTGCTGCCATTTGGTGGCGCTATAACTTTGACTCACAATAGTTACATCCATGTGATCAGACTACTACAACCAACACACTCCTGAAGTTTCATAAACATCAATCAATGTATGCAGAAGTTATAACACATTTCCTGTTTCCCTTTTCTCGCCATAAATTCGTTGCCTCGCCACGGCCAAACCGTTTGAGATATCCAAAATCCGTTTGCAATTAAACAACTTCAATGTGTTCGCAACAAGTTAAAAAAAGCTTGGTGTAAATTGGATAAACCCTGTAGGAGTAGTAGTATAAAATTCATAGCCTGTTTTTTCAAAAAATTTACATTCAAACCAAAATAGCTGACTTCCTGTTGGTCGGAGCTAATGAATGTAAATTAGAAAATTGTCCGGCTTGATGAGAATAATATGTGTACCGAGTTTGGTGACTGTAGGAAAAACTAACCCCCACTTTTGTCAAAAGGTGGCGCTACTGAGCCCCTCCACCACGCCCATTTCTATGGCTTTGTCCATGTCTACTGGTTGACAATATTGATGTGTGTGTCGAGTTTCATGCAATTTGAAGCATGTTAAGAGCCTCAAAAACACTCAAGAATATTATTACAGTTTGACCTGTTGCCATGGCAACAATATTTCAAATATCAAAAATCCTGTCATAGGTCTACATCTGCTGTGTATTGACATTACACTGATGAAGTTTGAAGCAAATCAGGTAAAAATAAGAGGGTGATCTCAAAGCATTTTAAAAGTGATACACTTCTTGCTGCCATTTGGTGGCGCTATAACTTTGACTCACAATAGTTACATCCATGTGATCAGACTACTACAACCAACACACTCCTGAAGTTTCATAAACATCAATCAATGTATGCAGAAGTTATAACACATTTCCTGTTTCCCTTTTCTCGCCATAAATTCGTTGCCTCGCCACGGCCAAACCGTTTGAGATATCCAAAATCCGTTTGCAATTAAACAACTTCAATGTGTTCGCAACAAGTTAAAAAAGCTTGGTGTAAATTGGATAAACCCTGTAGGAGTAGTAGTATAAAATTCATAGCCTGTTTTTTCAAAAAATTTACATTCAAACCAAAATAGCTGACTTCCTGTTGGTCGGAGCTAATGAATGTAAATTAGAAAATTGTCCGGCTTGATGAGAATAATATGTGTACCGAGTTTGGTGACTGTAGGAAAAACTAACCCCCACTTTTGTCAAAAGGTGGCGCTACTGAGCCCCTCCACCACGCCCATTTCTATGGCTTTGTCCATGTCTACTGGTTGACAATATTGATGTGTGTGTCGAGTTTCATGCAATTTGAAGCATGTTAAGAGCCTCAAAAACACTCAAGAATATTATTACAGTTTGACCTGTTGCCATGGCAACAATATTTCAAATATCAAAAATCCTGTCATAGGTCTACATCTGCTGTGTATTGACATTACACTGATGAAGTTTGAAGCAAATCAGGTAAAAATAAGAGGGTGATCTCAAAACATTTCAAAAAGTGATACACTTCCTGCTGCCAGTTGGTGGCGCTATAACTTTGACTCACAATAGTCACATCCATGTGATCAGACTCCTATAACGAACACACTCGTGAAGTTTCATAAAGATCAATATATGTATTAAGACGTTATAACACATTTCCTGTTTCCTTTTTCTCGCCATAAATTCGTTGCCTCGCCACGGCCAAACCGTTCGAGATATCAAAAATCCCCTGGCAATTTTTAATCATCAGTGTCTTGACTTCATGCTGACCGAGTTTGGTGGCGATCGGATTAATCGTCTAGGAGGAGTATATCAAATTCCAGAGCATGCGTTTTTCAAACAACCCTTAATAGCTGACTTCCTGTTGGCGTGGCGATTAACTTAGAGCGCGAAAGTTGTTCGGCCCGATGAGGTCTATATGTGTACCGAGTTTCATACTAATACGTGCAAGCATGTTTAATATATGGACCAAATTTTCAGACTTTTTTCAAGGGGGCGCTGTCGAGCCCCCCTGCCACGCCCGGGTACCAGCCTCTCCGGCGTACTAATGGCCGCGGATTCCAATGTGTGTGCCAATTTTCAAGAGTTTTTGAGCATGTTAAGGCCCCCAAAAAGCCCCGGAAGACGGAAAAAAAAAAAAAAAAAAAAATAATAATAAATATAGCTGCGAGCAGCGATGGCGGGCCCAAGCCCGGTGGCACCGCCACCCCGCTGGCTTCAGGGCAACTGTGCACAGCGGGCAATAGGCACTTAAAACGGTTAAACATCAAAGGACTATGTCAAATTCACTCCACATTTACTGCACTACAAGGTGCCGTTATAGAGCCCCTCCTCCCTGCCCATTTTCAAAGGATTACATGTGCCAAGTTTTAACATTATTCTGATGAATTTTGAAGCAAATCAGGTAAAAATAAGAGGGTGATCTCAATGTATGCTGAAAGTGACACATTTTCTGCTTCCAGTTGGTGGCGCTATGACTTTGAATCACAATAGTCAAATCCATGTGATCAGCCTTGTACAACGAAGACTAAGCCAAAGTTTCATCAAAATCAATTAATGTATGCAGAAGTTATAACACTTTGTTTCCCTTTTCTTGCCATAAATTCGTTGCCTCGCCACGGCCAAACCGTTTGAGATATCCAAAATCCGTTTGCAATTAAACAACTTCAATGTGTTTGCAACAAGTTAAAAAAAGCTTGGTGTAAATTGGATAAACGCTGTAGAAGTAGTAGTATAAAATTCATAGCCTGTTTTTTCAAAAAATTAACATTCAAACCAAAATAGCTGACTTCCTGTTGGTCGGAGCTAATGAATGTAAATTAGAAAATTGTCCGGCTTGATGAGAATAATATGTGTACCGAGTTTGGTGACTGTAGGAAAAACTAACCGCCCCACTTTTGTCAAAAGGTGGCGCTACTGAGCCCCTCCACCACGCCCATTTCTATGGCTTTGTCCATGTCTACTGGTTGACAATATTGATGTGTGTGTCGAGTTTCATGCAATTTGAAGCATGTTAAGAGCCTCAAAAACACTCAAGAATATTATTACAGTTTGACCTGTTGCCATGGCAACAATATTTCAAATATCAAAAATCCTGTCATAGGTCTACATCTGCTGTGTATTGACATTACACTGATGAAGTTTGAAGCAAATCAGGTAAAAATAAGAGGGTGATCTCAAAGCATTTCAAAAAGTGATACACTTCCTGCTGCCAGTTGGTGGCGCTATAACTTTGACTCACAATAGTCACATCCATGTGATCAGACTCCTATAACGAACACACTCTTGAAGTTTCATAAAGATCAATATATGTATTAAGACGTTATAACACATTTCCTGTTTCCTTTTTCTCGCCATAAATTCGTTGCCTCGCCACGGCCAAACCGTTCGAGATATCAAAAAACCCCTGGCAATTTTTAATCATCAGTGTCTTGACTTCATGCTGACCGAGTTTGGTGGCGATCGGATTAATCGTCTAGGAGGAGTATATCAAATTCCAGAGCATGCGTTTTTCAAACAACCCTTAATAGCTGACTTCCTGTTGGCGTGGCGATTAACTTAGAGCGCGAAAGTTGTTCGGCCCGATGAGGTCTATATGTGTACCGAGTTTCATACTAATACCTGCAAGCATGTTTAATATATGGACCAAATTTTCAGACTTTTTTCAAGGGGGCGCTGTCGAGCCCCCCTGACACGCCTGGGTACCAGCCTCTCCGGCGTCCTAATGGCCGCGGATTCCAATGTGTGTGCCAATTTTCAAGAGTTTTTGAGCATGTTAAGGCCCCCAAAAAGCCCCGGAAGACGGAAAAAAAAAAAAATAAAAAAATAAAATAAAATAATAATCCTTAGAAGAACAAGAGGGCCCTGCGCGAAATTTCGCTTGGGCCCTAAATATAGCTGCGAGCAGCGATGGCGGGCCCAAGCCCGGTGGCACCGCCACCCCGGTGGCTTCAGGGCAACTGTGCACGGCGGGCAATAGGCACTTAAAACGGTTAAACATCAAAGGACTATGTCAAATTCACTCCACATTTACTGCACTACAAGGTGCCGCTATAGAGCCCCTCCTCCCTGCCCATTTTCAAAGGATTACATGTGCCAAGTTTTAACATTATTCTGATGAATTTTGAAGCAAATCAGGTAAAAATAAGAGGGTGATCTCAATGTATGCTGAAAGTGACACATTTTCTGCTTCCAGTTGGTGGCGCTATGACTTTGAATCACAATACTCAAATCCATGTGATCAGCCTTGTACAACGAAGACTAAGCCAAAGTTTCATCAAAATCAATTAATGTATGCAGAAGTTATAACACTTTGTTTCCCTTTTCTTGCCATAAATTCGTTGCCTCGCCACGGCCAAACCGTTTGAGATATCCAAAATCCGTTTGCAATTAAACAACTTCAATGTGTTAGCAACAAGTTAAAAAAGCTTGGTGTAAATTGGATAAACCCTGTAGGAGTAGTAGTATAAAATTCATAGCCTGTTTTTTCAAAAAATTAACATTCAAACCAAAATAGCTGACTTCCTGTTGGTCGGAGCTAATGAATGTAAATTAGAAAATTGTCCGGCTTGATGAGAATAATATGTGTACTGAGTTTGGTGACTGTAGGAAAAACTAACCCCCACTTTTGTCAAAAGGTGGCGCTACTGAGCCCCTCCACCACGCCCATTTCTATGGCTTTGTCCATGTCTACTGGTTGACAATATTGATGTGTGTGTCGAGTTTCATGCAATTTGAAGCATGTTAAGAGCCTCAAAAACACTCAAGAATATTATTACAGTTTGACCTGTTGCCATGGCAACAATATTTCAAATATCAAAAATCCTGTCATAGGTCTACATCTGCTGTGTATTGACATTACACTGATGAAGTTTGAAGCAAATCAGGTAAAAATAAGAGGGTGATCTCAAAGCATTTTAAAAGTGATACACTTCTTGCTGCCATTTGGTGGCGCTATAACTTTGACTCACAATAGTTACATCCATGTGATCAGACTACTACAACCAACACACTCCTGAAGTTTCATAAACATCAATCAATGTATGCAGAAGTTATAACACATTTCCTGTTTCCCTTTTCTCGCCATAAATTCGTTGCCTCGCCACGGCCAAACCGTTTGAGATATCCAAAATCCGTTTGCAATTAAACAACTTCAATGTGTTCGCAACAAGTTAAAAAAAGCTTGGTGTAAATTGGATAAACCCTGTAGGAGTAGTAGTATAAAATTCATAGCCTGTTTTTTCAAAAAATTAACATTCAAACCAAAATAGCTGACTTCCTGTTGGTCGGAGCTAATGAATGTAAATTAGAAAATTGTCCGGCTTGATGAGAATAATATGTGTACCGAGTTTGGTGACTGTAGGAAAAACTAACCCCCACTTTTGTCAAAAGGTGGCGCTACTGAGCCCCTCCACCACGCCCATTTCTATGGCTTTGTCCATGTCTACTGGTTGACAATATTGATGTGTGTGTCGAGTTTCATGCAATTTGAAGCATGTTAAGAGCCTCAAAAACACTCAAGAATATTATTACAGTTTGACCTGTTGCCATGGCAACAATATTTCAAATATCAAAAATCCTGTCATAGGTCTACATCTGCTGTGTATTGACATTACACTGATGAAGTTTGAAGCAAATCAGGTAAAAATAAGAGGGTGATCTCAAAACATTTCAAAAAGTGATACACTTCCTGCTGCCAGTTGGTGGCGCTATAACTTTGACTCACAATAGTCACATCCATGTGATCAGACTCCTATAACGAACACACTCGTGAAGTTTCATAAAGATCAATATATGTATTAAGACGTTATAACACATTTCCTGTTTCCTTTTTCTCGCCATAAATTCGTTGCCTCGCCACGGCCAAACCGTTCGAGATATCAAAAATCCCCTGGCAATTTTTAATCATCAGTGTCTTGACTTCATGCTGACCGAGTTTGGTGGCGATCGGATTAATCGTCTAGGAGGAGTATATCAAATTCCAGAGCATGCGTTTTTCAAACAACCCTTAATAGCTGACTTCCTGTTGGCGTGGCGATTAACTTAGAGCGCGAAAGTTGTTCGGCCCGATGAGGTCTATATGTGTACCGAGTTTCATACTAATACGTGCAAGCGTGTTTAATATATGGACCAAATTTTCAGACTTTTTTCAAGGGGGCGCTGTCGAGCCCCCCTGCCACGCCCGGGTACCAGCCTCTCCGGCGTCCTAATGGCCGCGGATTCCAATGTGTGTGCCAATTTTCAAGAGTTTTTGAGCATGTTAAGGCCCCCAAAAAGCCCCGGAAGACGGAAAAAAAAAAAAATAAAAAAAAATAAAAATAAAAATAATAAATATAGCTGCGAGCAGCGATGGCGGGCCCAAGCCCGGTGGCACCGCCACCCCGGTGGCTTCAGGGCAACTGCGCACAGCGGGCAATAGGCACTTAAAACGGTTAAACATCAAAGGACTATGTCAAATTCACTCCACATTTACTGCACTACAAGGTGCCGCTATAGAGCCCCTCCTCCCTTCCCATTTTCAAAGGATTACATGTGCCAAGTTTTAACATTATTCTGATGAATTTTGAAGCAAATCAGGTAAAAATAAGAGGGTGATCTCAATGTATGCTGAAAGTGACACATTTTCTGCTTCCAGTTGGTGGCGCTATGACTTTGAATCACAATAGTCAAATCCATGTGATCAGCCTTGTACAACGAAGGCTAAGCCAAAGTTTCATCAAAATCAATTAATGTATGCAGAAGTTATAACACTTTGTTTCCCTTTTCTTGCCATAAATTCGTTGCCTCGCCACGGCCAAACCGTTTGAGATATCCAAAATCCGTTTGCAATTAAACAACTTCAATGTGTTAGCAACAAGTTAAAAAAAGCTTGGTGTAAATTGGATAAACCCTGTAGGAGTAGTAGTATAAAATTCATAGCCTGTTTTTTCAAAAAATTAACATTCAAACCAAAATAGCTGACTTCCTGTTGGTCGGAGCTAATGAATGTAAATTAGAAAATTGTCCGGCTTGATGAGAATAATATGTGTACCGAGTTTGGTGACTGTAGGAAAAACTAACCCCCACTTTTGTCAAAAGGTGGCGCTACTGAGCCCCTCCACCACGCCCATTTCTATGGCTTTGTCCATGTCTACTGGTTGACAATATTGATGTGTGTGTCGAGTTTCATGCAATTTGAAGCATGTTAAGAGCCTCAAAAACACTCAAGAATATTATTACAGTTTGACCTGTTGCCATGGCAACAATATTTCAAATATCAAAAATCCTGTCATAGGTCTACATCTGCTGTGTATTGACATTACACTGATGAAGTTTGAAGCAAATCAGGTAAAAATAAGAGGGTGATCTCAAAGCATTTTAAAAGTGATACACTTCTTGCTGCCATTTGGTGGCGCTATAACTTTGACTCACAATAGTTACATCCATGTGATCAGACTACTACAACCAACACACTCCTGAAGTTTCATAAACATCAATCAATGTATGCAGAAGTTATAACACATTTCCTGTTTCCCTTTTCTCGCCATAAATTCGTTGCCTCGCCACGGCCAAACCGTTTGAGATATCCAAAATCCGTTTGCAATTAAACAACTTCAATGTGTTCGCAACAAGTTAAAAAAAGCTTGGTGTAAATTGGATAAACCCTGTAGGAGTAGTAGTATAAAATTCATAGCCTGTTTTTTCAAAAAATTAACATTCAAACCAAAATAGCTGACTTCCTGTTGGTCGGAGCTAATGAATGTAAATTAGAAAATTGTCCGGCTTGATGAGAATAATATGTGTACCGAGTTTGGTGACTGTAGGAAAAACTAACCCCCCACTTTTGTCAAAAGGTGGCGCTACTGAGCCCCTCCACCACGCCCATTTCTATGGCTTTGTCCATGTCTACTGGTTGACAATATTGATGTGTGTGTCGAGTTTCATGCAATTTGAAGCATGTTAAGAGCCTCAAAAACACTCAAGAATATTATTACAGTTTGACCTGTTGCCATGGCAACAATATTTCAAATATCAAAAATCCTGTCATAGGTCTACATCTGCTGTGTATTGACATTACACTGATGAAGTTTGAAGCAAATCAGGTAAAAATAAGAGGGTGATCTCAAAACATTTCAAAAAGTGATACACTTCCTGCTGCCAGTTGGTGGCGCTATAACTTTGACTCACAATAGTCACATCCATGTGATCAGACTCCTATAACGAACACACTCGTGAAGTTTCATAAAGATCAATATATGTATTAAGACGTTATAACACATTTCCTGTTTCCTTTTTCTCGCCATAAATTCGTTTCCTCGCCACGGCCAAACCGTTCGAGATATCAAAAATCCCCTGGCAATTTTTAATCATCAGTGTCTTGACTTCATGCTGACCGAGTTTGGTGGCGATCGGATTAATCGTCTAGGAGGAGTATATCAAATTCCAGAGCATGCGTTTTTCAAACAACCCTTAATAGCTGACTTCCTGTTGGCGTGGCGATTAACTTAGAGCGCGAAAGTTGTTCGGCCCGATGAGGTCTATATGTGTACCGAGTTTCATACTAATACGTGCAAGCATGTTTAATATATGGACCAAATTTTCAGACTTTTTTCAAGGGGGCGCTGTCGAGCCCCCCTGCCACGCCCGGGTACCAGCCTCTCCGGCGTCCTAATGGCCGCGGATTCCAATGTGTGTGCCAATTTTCAAGAGTTTTTGAGCATGTTAAGGCCCCCAAAAAGCCCCGGAAGACGAAAAAAAAAAAAAAAAAAAAAAAAAAAATAAATAAATAAATATAGCTGCGAGCAGCGATGGCGGGCCCAAGCCCGGTGGCACCGCTACCCCGGTGGCTTCAGGGCAACTGTGCACAGCGGGCAATAGGCACTTAAAACGGTTAAACATCAAAGGACTATGTCAAATTCACTCCACATTTACTGCACTACAAGGTGCCGCTATAGAGCCCCTCCTCCCTGCCCATTTTCAAAGGATTACATGTGCCAAGTTTTAACATTATTCTGATGAATTTTGAAGCAAATCAGGTAAAAATAAGAGGGTGATCTCAATGTATGCTGAAAGTGACACATTTTCTGCTTCCAGTTGGTGGCGCTATGACTTTGAATCACAATAGTCAAATCCATGTGATCAGCCTTGTACAACGAAGACTAAGCCAAAGTTTCATCAAAATCAATTAATGTATGCAGAAGTTATAACACTTTGTTTCCCTTTTCTTGCCATAAATTCGTTGCCTCGCCACGGCCAAACCGTTTGAGATATCCAAAATCCGTTTGCAATTAAACAACTTCAATGTGTTCGCAACAAGTTAAAAAAAGCTTGGTGTAAATTGGATAAACCCTGTAGGAGTAGTAGTATAAAATTCATAGCCTGTTTTTTCAAAAAATTAACATTCAAACCAAAATAGCTGACTTCCTGTTGGTCGGAGCTAATGAATGTAAATTAGAAAATTGTCCGGCTTGATGAGAATAATATGTGTACCGAGTTTGGTGACTGTAGGAAAAACTAACCCCCACTTTTGTCAAAAGGTGGCGCTACTGAGCCCCTCCACCACGCCCATTTCTATGGCTTTGTCCATGTCTACTGGTTGACAATATTGATGTGTGTGTCGAGTTTCATGCAATTTGAAGCATGTTAAGAGCCTCAAAAACACTCAAGAATATTATTACAGTTTGACCTGTTGCCATGGCAACAATATTTCAAATATCAAAAATCCTGTCATAGGTCTACATCTGCTGTGTATTGACATTACACTGATGAAGTTTGAAGCAAATCAGGAAAAAATAAGAGGGTGATCTCAAAACATTTCAAAAAGTGATACACTTCCTGCTGCCAGTTGGTGGCGCTATAACTTTGACTCACAATAGTCACATCCATGTGATCAGACTCCTATAACGAACACAATCGTGAAGTTTCATAAAGATCAATATATGTATTAAGACGTTATAACACATTTCCTGTTTCCTTTTTCTCGCCATAAATTCGTTGCCTCGCCACGGCCAAACCGTTCGAGATATCAAAAATCCCCTGGCAATTTTTAATCATCAGTGTCTTGACTTCATGCTGACCGAGTTTGGTGGCGATCGGATTAATCGTCTAGGAGGAGTATATCAAATTCCAGAGCATGCGTTTTTCAAACAACCCTTAATAGCTGACTTCCTGTTGGCGTGGCGATTAACTTAGAGCGCGAAAGTTGTTCGGCCCGATGAGGTCTATATGTGTACCGAGTTTCATACAAATACGTGCAAGCATGTTTAATATATGTACCAAATTTTCAGACTTTTTTCAAGGGGGCGCTGTCGAGCCCCCCTGCCACGCCCGGGTACCAGCCTCTCCGGCGTCCTAATGGCCGCGGATTCCAATGTGTGTGCCAATTTTCAAGAGTTTTTGAGCATGTTAAGGCCCCCAAAAAGCCCCGGAAGACGGAAAAAAAAAAATAAAAAAAAAAAAAAAAAAAAAATAATAATCCTTAGAAGAACAAGAGGGCCCTGCGCGAATTTTCGCTTGGGCCCTAATAATCCTTAGAAGAACAAGAGGGCCCTGCGCGAATTTTCGCTTGGGCCCTAAAAATAATAATAATCCTTAGAAGAACAAGAGGGCCCTGCGCGAATTTTCGCTTGGGCCCTAATAATAATCCTTAGAAGAACAAGAGGGCCCTGCGCGAATTTTCGCTTGGGCCCTAAATATAGCTGCTAGCAGCGATGGCGGGCCCAAGCCCGGTGGCACCGCCACCCCGGTGGCTTCAGGGCAACTGTGCACAGCGGGCAATAGGCACTTAAAATGGTTAAACATCAAAGGACTATGTCAAATTCACTCCACATTTACTGCACTACAAGGTGCCGCTATAGAGCCCCTCCTCCCTGCCCATTTTCAAAGGATTACATGTGCCAAGTTTTAACATTATTCTGATGAATTTTGAAGCAAATCAGGTAAAAATAAGAGGGTGATCTCAATGTATGCTGAAAGTGACACATTTTCTGCTTCCAGTTGGTGGCGCTATGACTTTGAATCACAATAGTCAAATCCATGTGATCAGCCTTGTACAACGAAGACTAAGCCAAAGTTTCATCAAAATCAATTAATGTATGCAGAAGTTATCACACTTTGTTTCCCTTTTCTTGTCATAAATTTGTTGCCTCGCCACGGCCAAACCGTTTGAGATATCCAAAATCCGTTTGCAATTAAACAACTTCAATGTGTTAGCAACAAGTTAAAAAAAGCTTGGTGTAAATTGGATAAACCCTGTAGGAGTAGTAGTATAAAATTCATAGCCTGTTTTTTCAAAAAATTAACATTCAAACAAAAATAGCCAACTTCCTGTTGGTCGGAGCTAATGAATGTAAATTAGAAAATTGTCCAGCTTGATGAGATCAATATGTGTACAGAGTTTGGTGACTGTAGGAAAAACTAACCCCCACTTTTGTCAAAAGGTGGCGCTACTGAGCCCCTCCACCACGCCCATTTCTATGGCTTTGTCCATGTCTACTGGTTGACAATATTGATGTGTGTGTCGAGTTTCATGCAATTTGAAGCATGTTAAGAGCCTCAAAAACACTCAAGAATAGTATTACAGTTTGACCTGTTGCCATGGCAACAATATTTCAAATATCAAAAATCCTGTCATAGGTCTACATCTGCTGTGTATTGCCATTACATTGATGAAGTTTGAAGCAAATCAGGTAAAAATAAGAGGGTGATCTCAAAGCATTTCAAAAAGTGATACACTTCCTGCTGCCAGTTGGTGGCGCTATAACTTTGACTCACAATAGTCACATCCATGTGATCAGACTACTACAACCAACACACTCGTGAAGTTTCATAAAGATCAATATATGTATGCAGACGTTATAACTGTCACAGACACGCCAGGCTCCACCTCACCACAGTACCCACGCACCCAATCACCAGCTTATTAATCACCGCCACCTGCACCTCATTCACTCTGCAATCACCAGCACTACAAAGCCACCACTCTCACACACACTCACTGTCCGGTCTCGTTTGCACTACGCCATGTATATGCTTACCTTAAGGACTCCCCTTCAACATACTTACCTGCTCCAGCGATCTCCTTCATCTCCTTCGTCTCCTGGTCCCTTCGTGTGCTTACCCATCTGTGTGTGTGAGTGTCTCCAACGTCTCCCTCCATCTCAGCTCAACTCCTGGATCCACAAACCACACAAGGACAGTATTACTTTATATTCATCTCTCAAGAACCTGATAACAGCCATTACCACTCTGTGTTCCACATATTGTTCCAATAAACTCACCTGGATTGCTTTTATCTCTGCCTCCGTGTCTATATCATAACAGAAGACCGGACCCTAACAACTAACGGCATGATGACAAACGATCCATTCCAGGAACTCGTGGACGTGCTGCGTCGAGCACTCACACCACAGCCCTCAACATCGTCATCCCACAACACGGCTGTCTCCGCACCCACCAGCACCACTCCTTCACCTGCATTCACCGCCAGTCCCATGGCCAAACCGGCGCCCTACTCTGGATCGGCGGAGGAATGCAGCGGATTTCTTCTCCAATGTGAGCTGGTCCTGGAGATGCAGCCGCACCTCTACACCACAGACACGGCTAAAATAGCGTTCATTATTTCACAACTGCAAGGGAAGGCTCTGCAATGGGCAGATTCGTTGTGGACCCAGAAAGGCCCAGTCGTCCAATCCTATTCGGCGTTCGTCTCCCACTTCCGGGAAGTATTCGGGAAACCTCTGACTGATTCCTCGACTGGTGAGAAACTTTATAATCTAAAGCAAAGAAACCTATCTGTCAACGAATATGCCTTGCAGTTTCGAACGCTAGCCGCCACCAGCGGATGGAACGAGCAAGCCCTCATCACCACGTTCCGTCAGGGGCTGGAACCCTCCGTGCGGCTGCATCTCGCTGCATACGAGGACTCCATGGGATTAGAACGCTTCATCCAACTCGCCATCCGCGTGGGGTCCCGTATGCAGTCGTGCATTCAAGAACACCAGGGCCAGTCATCCACCACTAACCTCCTCCGTCGGTCCGAACCCGTCAGCTCCCCAGAACCAGCCAACGAACCCATGCAAATTGATCACTCTCGTCTCACCCCTAACGAAAGACAAAGAAGGCTGGCCCTGAATCTCTGTCTCTATTGCGGAACAATGGGGCATAATCTCTCCACATGCCCAATCCGTCCTCCTCGACCCGTGGTGAGTGCAATATTTCCCTCCATTCAGAAAATGAAACCACTCACTACAACTGTAACTCTTACTGCTGCTAACATCTCTGTTCCAGTGGTGGCGCTCCTTGATTCAGGGTCAGCCGGAAACTTCATCTCAGGTACCCTCTGTAGACAACTCAACCTTAAGATCTCTCCTTCACCGACGAGCTATCAAATCCACTCCATCACGGGCAAACCCCTAAGCCGCAGACACATCCGTCACTGCGTGGGTCCACTACAACTCAGCATCGGTATCCTGCACACTGAACACATCCATTTGCTGGTTCTGGAGGAATCCACCGCTGACGTGGTTCTAGGGCGCCCGTGGCTGGAACAACACAACCCCAACATCTCCTGGCGCACGGGCGAAGTCCTGAAGTGGGGCGATCACTGCTTCCCAGACTGCTTCCCAGCGCTTCCTGTTCCTAAACCTCCACTCTCCAAGTCTCTTCTCGTGAATGCCACGTCCATCGAGAGCCCTGTTGAGAAGCGCTCGGTGGATGTTCCCCCTGACTACGCCCCCTTCAGCGACGTCTTCTGCCCGCAACGCGCCTCCAAGCTTCCTCCACACCGGCCATGGGACTGCGCCATCGATCTGCTGCCGGGTGAACCAGTGCCCAGGGGACGCATATACCCCCTGTCCATACCGGAGGAGAAGGCCATGGAGGAATACATCAAGGAGGCACTCGAACAAGGTTACATCCGCCCGTCTACTTCCCCTGCTGCTTCAAGCTTCTTCTTCGTGGCAAAGAAGGACGGAGGCTTGAGGCCATGCATCGATTACCGTGCACTCAACAAGATCACCATCAAGTTCCGATACCCACTTCCCCTCGTCCCAGCGGCCCTGGAACATCTCCGCGGTGCCACTGTGTTCACCAAGTTGGACCTCCGCAGCGCGTATAACCTCATCCGGATACGTGAGGGGGACGAGTGGAAGACCGCCTTCGTCACGCCCACTGGACACTACGAGTACCTCGTGATGCCGTATGGCCTGGTCAACGCCCCCTCCGTATTCCAGGATTTCATCCACGAGGTGCTCCGGGAGTTTCTCCATAAGTCCGTTCTGGTTTATATAGATGACATCCTCATCTACTCCCGGAGCTTGGCCGAACATCGCCACCACGTTGCGGAGGTCCTCCAGCGCTTACGGCAGTTCCATCTCTTCCTCAAGGCTGAAAAATGCTCATTCCACCAACCCTCCGTCCAGTTCCTGGGGTACGTGATTGATCACAGTGGCATCCGGATGGACGAGGGGAAGGTCTCCGCCATACAGTCCTGGCCCACTCCTACCACCATCAAAGAACTCCAAAGATTCCTAGGTTTCTCCAATTTCTATCGCCGGTTCATCAAAAACTACAGCACAATCGTCAGTCCACTCACCAACCTCCTCCGTCACCAGCCCAAGTCTCTGTCCTGGTCTCCATTAGCCACCGACGCCTTTGAGACCCTGAAGAAGGCCTTCACCACCGCTCCCCTCCTCGTCCACCCTAACCCGGACCTCCCGTTCATAGTAGAGGTGGACGCATCTACCACCGGAGTGGGAGCGGTCCTTTCACAGCAGCAGGGGACACCAAGTAGACTCCATCCATGCGCCTTCTTCTCCCGCAAGCTCAACCCGGCGGAGGTCAACTACGACATCGGTGACCGCGAACTCCTGGCCGTCAAGCTTGCCCTTGAGGAGTGGAGGCATTGGTTGGAGGGAGCTACTCACCCATTTCAAGTCCTCACTGATCACAAGAATCTCGAATATCTGAAGGCCGCAAAGAGACTCAATCCTCGCCAAGCTCGCTGGGCTATGTTCTTCTCTAGATTCAACTTCTCCATCTCCTACCGTCCTGGTTCAAAGAATACGAAGGCTGACGCCTTATCTCGCCTCTATGCTCCTGAGGAAAAGCCCGAAGAACCTGATACTATTCTGCCGGAGTCCATCTTCGTGAGCCCCATCCAGTGGTCCGAAGAAACCATTCCCTCCGCCAATGCCTCCACACGCACTCCGCCGGGTTGCCCACCGGGCTTGCAGTACATCACACGGACACGTCGCACTCCACTCCTGCACAACGTTCACTCTTCACTTGGCACTGGTCACCCGGGGGTCAAGGAGACCCTCTCGTTGCTCAAACAACGCTTCTGGTGGCCCAACATGGCCAACGACGTCAGGAGGTACGTGCAGGGCTGCAGGGAGTGTGCCATCTCCAAGAGCCCACGCCATCTTCCCACCGGCAAGCTCTTTCCTCTGCCCGTTCCTGAGAGACCCTGGTCACACCTGGGAGTGGACTTCGTCACCGATCTCCCCGAGTCTGACGGTCACACATGCATCCTGGTGGTGGTGGACCGCTTCTCAAAGTCCTGCCGTCTGATACCCCTGGAGGGTCTACCTACCGCCATGGCCACCGCAGAACTAATGTTTAATCATGTTTTTCGCTATTATGGATTACCTGAAGACATTGTCTCCGACAGAGGACCCCAGTTTGTCTCACACGTCTGGAAAGCCTTCTTCTCCCTCCTGGGTGTGACCGTCAGCCTATCGTCTGGATACCATCCTCAGTCGAACGGGCAGACGGAACGGAAGATCCAGGAGATCGGCCGCTTCCTGCGTACCTTCTGTCACGGCCACCAGAACTCCTGGAACCAGTACCTGGGTTGGGCCGAGTACGCACAAAACTCTCTCCGCCAAGCCTCAACGGGACTAACACCCTTCCAGTGCGTACTCGGCTACCAACCCCCGATGTTCCCCTGGGACGGGGAACCCTCCAACGTTCCGGCAGTCGACTACTGGTTCCGGGAGAGCGAGAGGGTGTGGGACTCAGCTCACCACCAGCTGCAGAGGGCCCTGCGCAGACGCAAGATGGCAGCCGACCTTCGACGCTCCGAGGCTCCTGTCTACCAGCCGGGGCAGAAGGTCTGGCTGTCCACCCGGGACATCAGGATGCGTCTGCCCTGCAAAAAGCTGAGTCCCCGCTTCATTGGCCCGTTCACCATCCTTCGGCAGATCAACCCCGTCACCTATCGTCTCCAACTCCCGGCACAGTATAGTAGAATCCATCCTACATTTCCCGTGTCTCTACTTAAACCTCACCACCCTTCTGTTGTTCCCTCCACAGAGCCTGACGTGGCAGCCGCCGAGCCCCCCCTTCCACTTCTCCTAGAAGACGGCACAGCCTATGTGGTCCACGAGATCTTGGATTCCCGGCGCCGTGGTGGTAAACTCGAATACCTCGTGGACTGGGAGGACTATGGTCCCGAGGAACGCTCATGGATTCCCAGGAACGATATCCTTGATCCTCTTCTGTTACAGAACTTCCATACCAACCATCCAGACAGACCTGCCCCGCGACCCAGGGGAAGACCACCACGACGTCGGGGTCCGCGGCCCTCAGGAGCGGGCCGTGGGAGGGGGGGTACTGTCACAGACACGCCAGGCTCCACCTCACCACAGTACCCACGCACCCAATCACCAGCTTATTAATCACCGCCACCTGCACCTCATTCACTCTGCAATCACCAGCACTACAAAGCCACCACTCTCACACACACTCACTGTCCGGTCTCGTTTGCACTACGCCATGTATATGCTTACCTTAAGGACTCCCCTTCAACATACTTACCTGCTCCAGCGATCTCCTTCATCTCCTTCGTCTCCTGGTCCCTTCGTGTGCTTACCCATCTGTGTGTGTGAGTGTCTCCAACGTCTCCCTCCATCTCAGCTCAACTCCTGGATCCACAAACCACACAAGGACAGTATTACTTTATATTCATCTCTCAAGAACCTGATAACAGCCATTACCACTCTGTGTTCCACATATTGTTCCAATAAACTCACCTGGATTGCTTTTATCTCTGCCTCCGTGTCTATATCATAACAATAACACATTTCCTGTTTCCTTTTTCTCGCCATAAATTCGTTGCCTCGCCACGGCTAAACCGTTCGAGATATCAAAAATCTGCTGGCAATTTTTAATCATCAATGTCTTGACTTCATGCTGACCGAGTTTGGTGGCGATCGGATTAATCGTCTAGGAGGAGTATATCAAATTCCAGAGCATGAGTTTTTCAAACAACCCTTAATAGCTGACTTCCTGTTGGCGTGGCGTTTAACTTAGAGCACGAAAGTTGTTCGGCCCGATAAGGTCTATATGTGTACTGAGTTTCATACTAATACGTGCAAGCGTGTTTAATATATGGACCAAATTTTCAGACTTTTTTCAAGGGGGCGCTGTCGAGCCCCCCTGCCACGCCCGGATACCAGCCTCTGGGGCGTCCTAATGGCCGCGGATTCCAATGTGTGTGCCAATTTTCAAGAGTTTTTGAGCATGTTAAGGCCCCCAAAAAACCCCGGAAGACGGAAAAAAAAAAAAAAAAAAAAAAAAAATAATAAATATAGCTGCTAGCAGCGATGGCGGGCCCAAGCCCGGTGGCACCGCCACCCCGGTGGCTTCAGGGCAACTGTGCACAGCGGGCAATAGGCACTTAAAATGGTTAAACATCAAAGGACTATGTCAAATTCACTCCACATTTACTGCACTACAAGGTGCCGCTATAGAGCCCCTCCTCCCTGCCCATTTTCAAAGGATTACATGTGCCAAGTTTTAACATTATTCTGATGAATTTTGAAGCAAATCAGGTAAAAATAAGAGGGTGATCTCAATGTATGCTGAAAGTGACACATTTTCTGCTTCCAGTTGGTGGCGCTATGACTTTGAATCACAATAGTCAAATCCATGTGATCAGCCTTGTACAACGAAGACTAAGCCAAAGTTTCATCAAAATCAATTAATGTATGCAGAAGTTATCACACTTTGTTTCCCTTTTCTTGTCATAAATTCGTTGCCTCGCCACGGCCAAACCGTTTGAGATATCCAAAATCCGTTTGCAATTAAACAACTTCAATGTGTTAGCAACAAGTTAAAAAAAGCTTGGTGTAAATTGGATAAACCCTGTAGGAGTAGTAGTATAAAATTCATAGCCTGTTTTTTTCAAAAAATTAACATTCAAACAAAAATAGCCGACTTCCTGTTGGTCGGAGCTAATGAATGTAAATTAGAAAATTGTCCAGCTTGATGAGATCAATATGTGTACAGAGTTTGGTGACTGTAGGAAAAACTAACCCCCCCACTTTTGTCAAAAGGTGGCGCTACTGAGCCCCTCCACCACGCCCATTTCTATGGCTTTGTCCATGTCTACTGGTTGACAATATTGATGTGTGTGTCGAGTTTCATGCAATTTGAAGCATGTTAAGAGCCTCAAAAACACTCAAGAATAGTATTACAGTTTGACCTGTTGCCATGGCAACAATATTTCAAATATCAAAAATCCTGTCATAGGTCTACATCTGCTGTGTATTGCCATTACATTGATGAAGTTTGAAGCAAATCAGGTAAAAATAAGAGGGTGATCTCAAAGCATTTCAAAAAGTGATACACTTCCTGCTGCCAGTTGGTGGCGCTATGACTTTGACTCACAATAGTCACATCCATGTGATCAGACTACTACAACCAACACACTCGTGAAGTTTCATAAAGATCAATATATGTATGCAGACGTTATAACACATTTCCTGTTTCCTTTTTCTCGCCATAAATTCGTTGCCTCGCCACGGCCAAACCGTTCGAGATATCAAAAATCCCCTGGCAATTTTTAATCATCAGTGTCTTGACTTCATGCTGACCGAGTTTGGTGGCGATCGGATTAATCGTCTAGGAGGAGTATATCAAATTCCAGAGCATGCGTTTTTCAAACAACCCTTAATAGCTGACTTCCTGTTGGCGTGGCGTTTAACTTAGAGCGCGAAAGTTGTTCGGCCCGATGAGGTCTATATGTGTACCGAGTTTCATACTAATACGTGCAAGTGTGTTTAATATATGGACCAAATTTTCAGACTTTTTTCAAGGGGGCGCTGTCGAGCCCCCCTGCCACGCCCGGATACCAGCCTCTGGGGCGTCCTAATGGCCGCGGATTCCAATGTGTGTGCCAATTTTCAAGAGTTTTTGAGCATGTTAAGGCCCCCGAAAAGCCCCGGAAGATGAAAAAAATAAAAATAAAAAAAAAAATAATTAAAGCTGCAAGCAGCGTTGAGAGGGCCCTCGCACCCGGGCTCACCGCCACCCGTTGGCCTCAGGAAAACAGTGAACAGTAGGCGTCATGCATTTAAGTGAGTGAATACAGGGGAATTATGCCAAAGTCATTTCGAAATGCCACACTTCCTGCGGCCAACAGGTGGCGCTTTTACCGTAACTGAATTTTTCCATGTTGATGTCTTCAGCCCAGGACTATTTTCGAACATGTGAAGTTTGAAGCAGATCGGACATTGTATGTCTGAGTTACAACAACTTCCTGTTTCTTTCGTGGCGTTAATCGCATAAATTAGCACTCAGCCAAGTGTTGCATGATTTAACGTGTTTCTAGCATGTCTGGTACTTTGTGGCATGATGAAATGTGACTCTGGTAGTGAATTACAGTATAAAGCATGCCACTTCCTGTTGCCAGCAGGTGGCGCTATGACTAACTGAATATTATCATATAGACGTCTTTAGGCTAGGACTCTTATCACACATGTGAAGTTTGGAGCAGATCGGACATAGTATGCCTGAGTTACAACAGTTTCCTCTTTCATGGCGAAACATCAGACTTTGTCAGGCCGCCACGGACACGCCCTTCAACGAAAACTCAAGATCTTTGACATTTATCATCGCTAAGGTCTTAAGATTAGACTGACAACATATGATGTTGATCTGGTTAAATCTCCTCGAGGAGTTAATCACAGTGTAAAACATGTCATTTCCTGTTGCCTGCAGGTGGCGCTATGACTGTAACTGAATATTGTTATGAAGATGTCTTCAGGTCAGGACTCTAATAAAGCATGTGAAGTTTGGGGCAGATCCGACATTGTTTGTCTGAGTTACAACAACTTCCTTTTTCATGGCGAAAACATCAAACTTTGTCAGGCCGCCACGGACACGCCCTTCAGTGAAAACTCTAGATCTTCGCAATTTAACGTCACCAAGGCCTTTAGATTAGACTGACCAAAAATGACATTGATCTGATTAAATCTCTAGGAGGAGTTCGTTAAAGTACGACGTCTGGAAAATGCAAAAAACGGTGAATTAATTCAAAATATCTGACTTCCTGTTTGGTTTCAGATTTCGCTCCAAGAGAATTTTTTGTAGGTACTGGGCTGATAAATGTGTGTACCGAATTTCAAACCCCTAGTGTTATGTAGCGAGCGGGGCTGTATGTTAGATGGCGCTATCGAGCCATTTTGCCACGCCCAATTCCGAAACCCATAACAGAAGTAAATTTTCACCACTTCTGACGCGTGTGCAAAGTTTCGTGAGTTTTCGAGCACGTTTAGGCCCTCTCAAATGCGATTCATTTTGGAGAAGAATAATAATAATAATAAATATAGCTGCGAGCAGCGATGGCGGGCCCAAGCCCGGTGGCACCGCCACCCCGGTGGCTTCAGGGCAACTGTGCACAGCGGGCAATAGGCACTTAAAACGGTTAAACATCAAAGGACTATGTCAAATTCACTCCACATTTACTGCACTACAAGGTGCCGTTATAGAGCCCCTCCTCCCTGCCCATTTTCAAAGGATTACATGTGCCAAGTTTTAACATTATTCTGATGAATTTTGAAGCAAATCAGGTAAAAATAAGAGGGTGATCTCAATGTATGCTGAAAGTGACACATTTTCTGCTTCCAGTTGGTGGCGCTATGACTTTGAATCACAATAGTCAAATCCATGTGATCAGCCTTGTACAACGAAGACTAAGCCAAAGTTTCATCAAAATCAATTAATGTATGCAGAAGTTATAACACTTTGTTTCCCTTTTCTTGCCATAAATTCGTTGCCTCGCCACGGCCAAACCGTTTGAGATATCCAAAATCCGTTTGCAATTAAACAACTTCAATGTGTTAGCAACAAGTTAAAAAAAGCTTGGTGTAAATTGGATAAACCCTGTAGGAGTAGTAGTATAAAATTCATAGCCTGTTTTTTCAAAAAATTAACATTCAAACCAAAATAGCTGACTTCCTGTTGGTCGGAGCTAATGAATGTAAATTAGAAAATTGTCCGGCTTGATGAGAATAATATGTGTACCGAGTTTGGTGACTGTAGGAAAAACTAACCCCCCCACTTTTGTCAAAAGGTGGCGCTACTGAGCCCCTCCACCACGCCCATTTCTATGGCTTTGTCCATGTCTTCTGGTTGACAATATTGATGTGTGTGTCGAGTTTCATGCAATTTGAAGCATGTTAAGAGCCTCAAAAACACTCAAGAATATTATTACAGTTTGACCTGTTGCCATGGCAACAATATTTCAAATATCAAAAATCCTGTCATAGGTCTACATCTGCTGTGTATTGACTTTACACTGATGAAGTTTGAAGCAAATCAGGTAAAAAATAAGAGAGTGATCTCAAAGCATTTCAAAAAGTGATACACTTCCTGCTGCCCGTTGGTGGCGCTATAACTTTGACTCACAATAGTCACATCCATGTGATCAGACTACTACAACCAACACACTGGTGAAGTTTCATAAAGATCAATATATGTATGCAGACTTTATAACACATTTCCTGTTTCCTTTTTCTCGCCATAAATTCGTTGCCTCGCCACGGCCAAACCGTTCAAGATATCAAAAATCAGCTGGCAATTTTTAATCATCAATGTCTTGTCTTCATGCTGACTGAGTTTGGTGGCGATCGGATTAATCGTCTAGGAGGAGTATATCAAATTCCAGAGCATGCGTTTTTCAAACAACCCTTAATAGCTGACTTCCTGTTGGCGTGGCGTTTAACTTGGAGTACGAAAGTTGTTTGGCCCGATGAGGTCTATAGGTGTACCGAGTTTTATACTTGTATGTGCAAGCGTGTTTGATATATAGACCATGTTTTCGGACCCCATTCAAGGGGGCGCTGTCGAGCCCCTCTGCCACGCCCGGGTACCAGCTTCTGCCCGGCTCTGTTGGCCGCGGATTCCAATGTGTGTGCAAATTTTCAAGAGTTTTCGAGCGTGGTAAGGGCCCCAAAAATGCCCGAATAGTCGGAAAAAAAAAAATAATAAATATAGCTGCGAGCAGCGATGGCGGGCCCAAGCCCGGTGGCACCGCCACCCCGGTGGCTTCAGGGCAACTGTGCACAGCGGGCAATAGGCACTTAAAACGGTTAAACATCAAAGGACTATGTCAAATTCACTCCACATTTACTGCACTACAAGGTGCCGTTATAGAGCCCCTCCTCCCTGCCCATTTTCAAAGGATTACATGTGCCAAGTTTTAACATTATTCTGATGAATTTTGAAGCAAATCAGGTAAAAATAAGAGGGTGATCTCAATGTATGCTGAAAGTGACACATTTTCTGCTTCCAGTTGGTGGCGCTATGACTTTGAATCACAATAGTCAAATCCATGTGATCAGCCTTGTACAACGAAGACTAAGCCAAAGTTTCATCAAAATCAATTAATGTATGCAGAAGTTATAACACTTTGTTTCCCTTTTCTTGCCATAAATTCGTTGCCTCGCCACGGCCAAACCGTTTGAGATATCCAAAATCCGTTTGTGTTAGCAACAAGTTAAAAAAAGCTTGGTGTAAATTGGATAAACCCTGTAGGAGTAGTAGTATAAAATTCATAGCCTGTTTTTTCAAAAAATTAACATTCAAACCAAAATAGCTGACTTCCTGTTTGTCGGAGCTAATGAATGTAAATTAGAAAATTGTCCGGCTTGATGAGAATAATATGTGTACCGAGTTTGGTGACTGTAGGAAAAACTAACCCCCCCACTTTTGTCAAAAGGTGGCGCTACTGAGCCCCTCCACCACGCCCATTTCTATGGCTTTGTCCATGTCTACTGGTTGACAATATTGATGTGTGTGTCGAGTTTCATGCAATTTGAAGCATGTTAAGAGCCTCAAAAACACTCAAGAATATTATTACAGTTTGACCTGTTGCCATGGCAACAATATTTCAAATATCAAAAATCCTGTCATAGGTCTACATCTGCTGTGTATTGACATTACACTGATGAAGTTTGAAGCAAATCAGGTAAAAATAAGAGGGTGATCTCAAAGCATTTTAAAAGTGATACACTTCTTGCTGCCATTTGGTGGCGCTATAACTTTGACTCACAATAGTTACATCCATGTGATCAGACTACTACAACCAACACACTCCTGAAGTTTCATAAACATCAATCAATGTATGCAGAAGTTATAACACATTTCCTGTTTCCCTTTTCTCGCCATAAATTCGTTGCCTCGCCACGGCCAAACCGTTTGAGATATCCAAAATCCGTTTGCAATTAAACAACTTCAATGTGTTAGCAACAAGTTAAAAAAAGCTTGGTGTAAATTGGATAAACCCTGTAGGAGTAGTAGTATAAAATTCATAGCCTGTTTTTTCAAAAAATTAACATTCAAACCAAAATAGCTGACTTCCTGTTGGTCGGAGCTAATGAATGTAAATTAGAAAATTGTCCAGCTTGATGAGAACAATATGTGTACCGAGTTTGGTGACTGTAGGAAAAACTAACCCCCCCACTTTTGACAAAAGGTGGCGCTACTGAGCCCCTTCACCACGCCCATTTCTATGGCTTTGTCCATGTCTACTGGTTGACAATATTGATGTGTGTGTCGAGTTTCATGCAATTTGAAGCATGTTAAGAGCCTCAAAAACACTCAAGAATATTATTACAGTTTGACCTGTTGCCATGGCAACAATATTTCAAATATCAAAAATCCTGTCATAGGTCTACATCTGCTGTGTATTGACATTACACTGATGAAGTTTGAAGCAAATCAGGTAAAAATAAGAGGGTGATCTCAAAGCATTTTAAAAGTGATACACTTCTTGCTGCCATTTGGTGGCGCTATAACTTTGACTCACAATAGTTACATCCATGTGATCAGACTACTACAACCAACACACTCCTGAAGTTTCATAAACATCAATCAATGTATGCAGAAGTTATAACACATTTCCTGTTTCCCTTTTCTCGCCATAAATTCGTTGCCTCGCCACGGCCAAACCGTTTGAGATATCCAAAATCCGTTTGCAATTAAACAACTTCAATGTGTTTGCAACAAGTTAAAAAAAGCTTGGTGTAAATTGGATAAACCCTGTAGGAGTAGTAGTATAAAATTCATAGCCTGTTTTTTAAAAAAATTAACATTCAAACCAAAATAGCTGACTTCCTGTTGGTCGGAGCTAATGAATGTAAATTAGAAAATTGTCCGGCTTGATGAGAATAATATGTGTACCGAGTTTGGTGACTGTAGGAAAAACTAACCCCCACTTTTGTCAAAAGGTGGCGCTACTGAGCCCCTCCACCACGCCCATTTCTATGGCTTTGTCCATGTCTACTGGTTGACAATATTGATGTGTGTGTCGAGTTTCATGCAATTTGAAGCATGTTAAGAGCCTCAAAAACACTCAAGAATATTATTACAGTTTGACCTGTTGCCATGGCAACAATATTTCAAATATCAAAAATCCTGTCATAGGTCTACATCTGCTGTGTATTGACATTACACTGATGAAGTTTGAAGCAAATCAGGTAAAAATAAGAGGGTGATCTCAAAGCATTTTAAAAGTGATACACTTCTTGCTGCCATTTGGTGGCGCTATAACTTTGACTCACAATAGTTACATCCATGTGATCAGACTACTACAACCAACACACTCCTGAAGTTTCATAAACATCAATCAATGTATGCAGAAGTTATAACACATTTCCTGTTTCCCTTTTCTCGCCATAAATTCGTTGCCTCGCCACGGCCAAACCGTTTGAGATATCCAAAATCCGTTTGCAATTAAACAACTTCAATGTGTTCGCAACAAGTTAAAAAAAGCTTGGTGTAAATTGGATAAACCCTGTAGGAGTAGTAGTATAAAATTCATAGCCTGTTTTTTCAAAAAATTTACATTCAAACCAAAATAGCTGACTTCCTGTTGGTCGGAGCTAATGAATGTAAATTAGAAAATTGTCCGGCTTGATGAGAATAATATGTGTACCGAGTTTGGTGACTGTAGGAAAAACTAACCCCCACTTTTGTCAAAAGGTGGCGCTACTGAGCCCCTCCACCACGCCCATTTCTATGGCTTTGTCCATGTCTACTGGTTGACAATATTGATGTGTGTGTCGAGTTTCATGCAATTTGAAGCATGTTAAGAGCCTCAAAAACACTCAAGAATATTATTACAGTTTGACCTGTTGCCATGGCAACAATATTTCAAATATCAAAAATCCTGTCATAGGTCTACATCTGCTGTGTATTGACATTACACTGATGAAGTTTGAAGCAAATCAGGTAAAAATAAGAGGGTGATCTCAAAGCATTTTAAAAGTGATACACTTCTTGCTGCCATTTGGTGGCGCTATAACTTTGACTCACAATAGTTACATCCATGTGATCAGACTACTACAACCAACACACTCCTGAAGTTTCATAAACATCAATCAATGTATGCAGAAGTTATAACACATTTCCTGTTTCCCTTTTCTCGCCATAAATTCGTTGCCTCGCCACGGCCAAACCGTTTGAGATATCCAAAATCCGTTTGCAATTAAACAACTTCAATGTGTTCGCAACAAGTTAAAAAAAGCTTGGTGTAAATTGGATAAACCCTGTAGGAGTAGTAGTATAAAATTCATAGCCTGTTTTTTCAAAAAATTTACATTCAAACCAAAATAGCTGACTTCCTGTTGGTCGGAGCTAATGAATGTAAATTAGAAAATTGTCCGGCTTGATGAGAATAATATGTGTACCGAGTTTGGTGACTGTAGGAAAAACTAACCCCCACTTTTGTCAAAAGGTGGCGCTACTGAGCCCCTCCACCACGCCCATTTCTATGGCTTTGTCCATGTCTACTGGTTGACAATATTGATGTGTGTGTCGAGTTTCATGCAATTTGAAGCATGTTAAGAGCCTCAAAAACACTCAAGAATATTATTACAGTTTGACCTGTTGCCATGGCAACAATATTTCAAATATCAAAAATCCTGTCATAGGTCTACATCTGCTGTGTATTGACATTACACTGATGAAGTTTGAAGCAAATCAGGTAAAAATAAGAGGGTGATCTCAAAACATTTCAAAAAGTGATACACTTCCTGCTGCCAGTTGGTGGCGCTATAACTTTGACTCACAATAGTCACATCCATGTGATCAGACTCCTATAACGAACACACTCGTGAAGTTTCATAAAGATCAATATATGTATTAAGACGTTATAACACATTTCCTGTTTCCTTTTTCTCGCCATAAATTCGTTGCCTCGCCACGGCCAAACCGTTCGAGATATCAAAAATCCCCTGGCAATTTTTAATCATCAGTGTCTTGACTTCATGCTGACCGAGTTTGGTGGCGATCGGATTAATCGTCTAGGAGGAGTATATCAAATTCCAGAGCATGCGTTTTTCAAACAACCCTTAATAGCTGACTTCCTGTTGGCGTGGCGATTAACTTAGAGCGCGAAAGTTGTTCGGCCCGATGAGGTCTATATGTGTACCGAGTTTCATACTAATACGTGCAAGCATGTTTAATATATGGACCAAATTTTCAGACTTTTTTCAAGGGGGCGCTGTCGAGCCCCCCTGCCACGCCCGGGTACCAGCCTCTCCGGCGTACTAATGGCCGCGGATTCCAATGTGTGTGCCAATTTTCAAGAGTTTTTGAGCATGTTAAGGCCCCCAAAAAGCCCCGGAAGACGGAAAAAAAAAAAAAAAAAAAAATAATAATAAATATAGCTGCGAGCAGCGATGGCGGGCCCAAGCCCGGTGGCACCGCCACCCCGCTGGCTTCAGGGCAACTGTGCACAGCGGGCAATAGGCACTTAAAACGGTTAAACATCAAAGGACTATGTCAAATTCACTCCACATTTACTGCACTACAAGGTGCCGTTATAGAGCCCCTCCTCCCTGCCCATTTTCAAAGGATTACATGTGCCAAGTTTTAACATTATTCTGATGAATTTTGAAGCAAATCAGGTAAAAATAAGAGGGTGATCTCAATGTATGCTGAAAGTGACACATTTTCTGCTTCCAGTTGGTGGCGCTATGACTTTGAATCACAATAGTCAAATCCATGTGATCAGCCTTGTACAACGAAGACTAAGCCAAAGTTTCATCAAAATCAATTAATGTATGCAGAAGTTATAACACTTTGTTTCCCTTTTCTTGCCATAAATTCGTTGCCTCGCCACGGCCAAACCGTTTGAGATATCCAAAATCCGTTTGCAATTAAACAACTTCAATGTGTTTGCAACAAGTTAAAAAAAGCTTGGTGTAAATTGGATAAACGCTGTAGAAGTAGTAGTATAAAATTCATAGCCTGTTTTTTCAAAAAATTAACATTCAAACCAAAATAGCTGACTTCCTGTTGGTCGGAGCTAATGAATGTAAATTAGAAAATTGTCCGGCTTGATGAGAATAATATGTGTACCGAGTTTGGTGACTGTAGGAAAAACTAACCGCCCCACTTTTGTCAAAAGGTGGCGCTACTGAGCCCCTCCACCACGCCCATTTCTATGGCTTTGTCCATGTCTACTGGTTGACAATATTGATGTGTGTGTCGAGTTTCATGCAATTTGAAGCATGTTAAGAGCCTCAAAAACACTCAAGAATATTATTACAGTTTGACCTGTTGCCATGGCAACAATATTTCAAATATCAAAAATCCTGTCATAGGTCTACATCTGCTGTGTATTGACATTACACTGATGAAGTTTGAAGCAAATCAGGTAAAAATAAGAGGGTGATCTCAAAGCATTTCAAAAAGTGATACACTTCCTGCTGCCAGTTGGTGGCGCTATAACTTTGACTCACAATAGTCACATCCATGTGATCAGACTCCTATAACGAACACACTCTTGAAGTTTCATAAAGATCAATATATGTATTAAGACGTTATAACACATTTCCTGTTTCCTTTTTCTCGCCATAAATTCGTTGCCTCGCCACGGCCAAACCGTTCGAGATATCAAAAAACCCCTGGCAATTTTTAATCATCAGTGTCTTGACTTCATGCTGACCGAGTTTGGTGGCGATCGGATTAATCGTCTAGGAGGAGTATATCAAATTCCAGAGCATGCGTTTTTCAAACAACCCTTAATAGCTGACTTCCTGTTGGCGTGGCGATTAACTTAGAGCGCGAAAGTTGTTCGGCCCGATGAGGTCTATATGTGTACCGAGTTTCATACTAATACCTGCAAGCATGTTTAATATATGGACCAAATTTTCAGACTTTTTTCAAGGGGGCGCTGTCGAGCCCCCCTGACACGCCTGGGTACCAGCCTCTCCGGCGTCCTAATGGCCGCGGATTCCAATGTGTGTGCCAATTTTCAAGAGTTTTTGAGCATGTTAAGGCCCCCAAAAAGCCCCGGAAGACGGAAAAAAAAAAAAAAAATAAATAAAATAAAATAATAATCCTTAGAAGAACAAGAGGGCCCTGCGCGAATTTTCGCTTGGGCCCTAAATATAGCTGCGAGCAGCGATGGCGGGCCCAAGCCCGGTGGCACCGCCACCCCGGTGGCTTCAGGGCAACTGTGCACGGCGGGCAATAGGCACTTAAAACGGTTAAACATCAAAGGACTATGTCAAATTCACTCCACATTTACTGCACTACAAGGTGCCGCTATAGAGCCCCTCCTCCCTGCCCATTTTCAAAGGATTACATGTGCCAAGTTTTAACATTATTCTGATGAATTTTGAAGCAAATCAGGTAAAAATAAGAGGGTGATCTCAATGTATGCTGAAAGTGACACATTTTCTGCTTCCAGTTGGTGGCGCTATGACTTTGAATCACAATACTCAAATCCATGTGATCAGCCTTGTACAACGAAGACTAAGCCAAAGTTTCATCAAAATCAATTAATGTATGCAGAAGTTATAACACTTTGTTTCCCTTTTCTTGCCATAAATTCGTTGCCTCGCCACGGCCAAACCGTTTGAGATATCCAAAATCCGTTTGCAATTAAACAACTTCAATGTGTTAGCAACAAGTTAAAAAAAGCTTGGTGTAAATTGGATAAACCCTGTAGGAGTAGTAGTATAAAATTCATAGCCTGTTTTTTCAAAAAATTAACATTCAAACCAAAATAGCTGACTTCCTGTTGGTCGGAGCTAATGAATGTAAATTAGAAAATTGTCCGGCTTGATGAGAATAATATGTGTACTGAGTTTGGTGACTGTAGGAAAAACTAACCCCCCCACTTTTGTCAAAAGGTGGCGCTACTGAGCCCCTCCACCACGCCCATTTCTATGGCTTTGTCCATGTCTACTGGTTGACAATATTGATGTGTGTGTCGAGTTTCATGCAATTTGAAGCATGTTAAGAGCCTCAAAAACACTCAAGAATATTATTACAGTTTGACCTGTTGCCATGGCAACAATATTTCAAATATCAAAAATCCTGTCATAGGTCTACATCTGCTGTGTATTGACATTACACTGATGAAGTTTGAAGCAAATCAGGTAAAAATAAGAGGGTGATCTCAAAGCATTTTAAAAGTGATACACTTCTTGCTGCCATTTGGTGGCGCTATAACTTTGACTCACAATAGTTACATCCATGTGATCAGACTACTACAACCAACACACTCCTGAAGTTTCATAAACATCAATCAATGTATGCAGAAGTTATAACACATTTCCTGTTTCCCTTTTCTCGCCATAAATTCGTTGCCTCGCCACGGCCAAACCGTTTGAGATATCCAAAATCCGTTTGCAATTAAACAACTTCAATGTGTTCGCAACAAGTTAAAAAAAGCTTGGTGTAAATTGGATAAACCCTGTAGGAGTAGTAGTATAAAATTCATAGCCTGTTTTTTCAAAAAATTAACATTCAAACCAAAATAGCTGACTTCCTGTTGGTCGGAGCTAATGAATGTAAATTAGAAAATTGTCCGGCTTGATGAGAATAATATGTGTACCGAGTTTGGTGACTGTAGGAAAAACTAACCCCCCACTTTTGTCAAAAGGTGGCGCTACTGAGCCCCTCCACCACGCCCATTTCTATGGCTTTGTCCATGTCTACTGGTTGACAATATTGATGTGTGTGTCGAGTTTCATGCAATTTGAAGCATGTTAAGAGCCTCAAAAACACTCAAGAATATTATTACAGTTTGACCTGTTGCCATGGCAACAATATTTCAAATATCAAAAATCCTGTCATAGGTCTACATCTGCTGTGTATTGACATTACACTGATGAAGTTTGAAGCAAATCAGGTAAAAATAAGAGGGTGATCTCAAAACATTTCAAAAAGTGATACACTTCCTGCTGCCAGTTGGTGGCGCTATAACTTTGACTCACAATAGTCACATCCATGTGATCAGACTCCTATAACGAACACACTCGTGAAGTTTCATAAAGATCAATATATGTATTAAGACGTTATAACACATTTCCTGTTTCCTTTTTCTCGCCATAAATTCGTTGCCTCGCCACGGCCAAACCGTTCGAGATATCAAAAATCCCCTGGCAATTTTTAATCATCAGTGTCTTGACTTCATGCTGACCGAGTTTGGTGGCGATCGGATTAATCGTCTAGGAGGAGTATATCAAATTCCAGAGCATGCGTTTTTCAAACAACCCTTAATAGCTGACTTCCTGTTGGCGTGGCGATTAACTTAGAGCGCGAAAGTTGTTCGGCCCGATGAGGTCTATATGTGTACCGAGTTTCATACTAATACGTGCAAGCGTGTTTAATATATGGACCAAATTTTCAGACTTTTTTCAAGGGGGCGCTGTCGAGCCCCCCTGCCACGCCCGGGTACCAGCCTCTCCGGCGTCCTAATGGCCGCGGATTCCAATGTGTGTGCCAATTTTCAAGAGTTTTTGAGCATGTTAAGGCCCCCAAAAAGCCCCGGAAGACGGAAAAAAAAAAAAAAAAAAAAAAAAATAAAAATAATAAATATAGCTGCGAGCAGCGATGGCGGGCCCAAGCCCGGTGGCACCGCCACCCCGGTGGCTTCAGGGCAACTGCGCACAGCGGGCAATAGGCACTTAAAACGGTTAAACATCAAAGGACTATGTCAAATTCACTCCACATTTACTGCACTACAAGGTGCCGCTATAGAGCCCCTCCTCCCTTCCCATTTTCAAAGGATTACATGTGCCAAGTTTTAACATTATTCTGATGAATTTTGAAGCAAATCAGGTAAAAATAAGAGGGTGATCTCAATGTATGCTGAAAGTGACACATTTTCTGCTTCCAGTTGGTGGCGCTATGACTTTGAATCACAATAGTCAAATCCATGTGATCAGCCTTGTACAACGAAGGCTAAGCCAAAGTTTCATCAAAATCAATTAATGTATGCAGAAGTTATAACACTTTGTTTCCCTTTTCTTGCCATAAATTCGTTGCCTCGCCACGGCCAAACCGTTTGAGATATCCAAAATCCGTTTGCAATTAAACAACTTCAATGTGTTAGCAACAAGTTAAAAAAAGCTTGGTGTAAATTGGATAAACCCTGTAGGAGTAGTAGTATAAAATTCATAGCCTGTTTTTTCAAAAAATTAACATTCAAACCAAAATAGCTGACTTCCTGTTGGTCGGAGCTAATGAATGTAAATTAGAAAATTGTCCGGCTTGATGAGAATAATATGTGTACCGAGTTTGGTGACTGTAGGAAAAACTAACCCCCACTTTTGTCAAAAGGTGGCGCTACTGAGCCCCTCCACCACGCCCATTTCTATGGCTTTGTCCATGTCTACTGGTTGACAATATTGATGTGTGTGTCGAGTTTCATGCAATTTGAAGCATGTTAAGAGCCTCAAAAACACTCAAGAATATTATTACAGTTTGACCTGTTGCCATGGCAACAATATTTCAAATATCAAAAATCCTGTCATAGGTCTACATCTGCTGTGTATTGACATTACACTGATGAAGTTTGAAGCAAATCAGGTAAAAATAAGAGGGTGATCTCAAAGCATTTTAAAAGTGATACACTTCTTGCTGCCATTTGGTGGCGCTATAACTTTGACTCACAATAGTTACATCCATGTGATCAGACTACTACAACCAACACACTCCTGAAGTTTCATAAACATCAATCAATGTATGCAGAAGTTATAACACATTTCCTGTTTCCCTTTTCTCGCCATAAATTCGTTGCCTCGCCACGGCCAAACCGTTTGAGATATCCAAAATCCGTTTGCAATTAAACAACTTCAATGTGTTCGCAACAAGTTAAAAAAAGCTTGGTGTAAATTGGATAAACCCTGTAGGAGTAGTAGTATAAAATTCATAGCCTGTTTTTTCAAAAAATTAACATTCAAACCAAAATAGCTGACTTCCTGTTGGTCGGAGCTAATGAATGTAAATTAGAAAATTGTCCGGCTTGATGAGAATAATATGTGTACCGAGTTTGGTGACTGTAGGAAAAACTAACCCCCACTTTTGTCAAAAGGTGGCGCTACTGAGCCCCTCCACCACGCCCATTTCTATGGCTTTGTCCATGTCTACTGGTTGACAATATTGATGTGTGTGTCGAGTTTCATGCAATTTGAAGCATGTTAAGAGCCTCAAAAACACTCAAGAATATTATTACAGTTTGACCTGTTGCCATGGCAACAATATTTCAAATATCAAAAATCCTGTCATAGGTCTACATCTGCTGTGTATTGACATTACACTGATGAAGTTTGAAGCAAATCAGGTAAAAATAAGAGGGTGATCTCAAAACATTTCAAAAAGTGATACACTTCCTGCTGCCAGTTGGTGGCGCTATAACTTTGACTCACAATAGTCACATCCATGTGATCAGACTCCTATAACGAACACACTCGTGAAGTTTCATAAAGATCAATATATGTATTAAGACGTTATAACACATTTCCTGTTTCCTTTTTCTCGCCATAAATTCGTTGCCTCGCCACGGCCAAACCGTTCGAGATATCAAAAATCCCCTGGCAATTTTTAATCATCAGTGTCTTGACTTCATGCTGACCGAGTTTGGTGGCGATCGGATTAATCGTCTAGGAGGAGTATATCAAATTCCAGAGCATGCGTTTTTCAAACAACCCTTAATAGCTGACTTCCTGTTGGCGTGGCGATTAACTTAGAGCGCGAAAGTTGTTCGGCCCGATGAGGTCTATATGTGTACCGAGTTTCATACTAATACGTGCAAGCATGTTTAATATATGGACCAAATTTTCAGACTTTTTTCAAGGGGGCGCTGTCGAGCCCCCCTGCCACGCCCGGGTACCAGCCTCTCCGGCGTCCTAATGGCCGCGGATTCCAATGTGTGTGCCAATTTTCAAGAGTTTTTGAGCATGTTAAGGCCCCCAAAAAGCCCCGGAAGACGGAAAAAAAATAAAAAAAAATAAAAAATAAATAAAAAAAATAATAATAATAATCCTTAGAAGAACAAGAGGGCCCTGCGCGAATTTTCGCTTGGGCCCTAAATATAGCTGCGAGCAGCGATGGCGGGCCCAAGCCCGGTGGCACCGCCACCCCGGTGGCTTCAGGGCAACTGTGCACAGCGGGCAATAGGCACTTAAAACGGTTAAACATCAAAGGACTATGTCAAATTCACTCCACATT
Organism: Chanodichthys erythropterus; assembly: GCF_024489055.1. Taxonomy (NCBI): domain Eukaryota; kingdom Metazoa; phylum Chordata; class Actinopteri; order Cypriniformes; family Xenocyprididae; genus Chanodichthys; species Chanodichthys erythropterus. Next base: position 24,262,488 of record NC_090232.1, read on the forward strand.
TACTGCACTACAAGGTGCCGTTATAGAGCCCCTCCTCCCTGCCCATTTTCAAAGGATTACATGTGCCAAGTTTTAACATTATTCTGATGAATTTTGAAGCAAATCAGGTAAAAATAAGAGGGTGATCTCAATGTATGCTGAAAGTGACACATTTTCTGCTTCCAGTTGGTGGCGCTATGACTTTGAATCACAATAGTCAAATCCATGTGATCAGCCTTGTACAACGAAGACTAAGCCAAAGTTTCATCAAAATCAATTAATGTATGCAGAAGTTATAACACTTTGTTTCCCTTTTCTTGCCATAAATTCGTTGCCTCGCCACGGCCAAACCGTTTGAGATATCCAAAATCCGTTTGCAATTAAACAACTTCAATGTGTTAGCAACAAGTTAAAAAAAGCTTGGTGTAAATTGGATAAACCCTGTAGGAGTAGTAGTATAAAATTCATAGCCTGTTTTTTCAAAAAATTAACATTCAAACCAAAATAGCTGACTTCCTGTTGGTCGGAGCTAATGAATGTAAATTAGAAAATTGTCCGGCTTGATGAGAATAATATGTGTACCGAGTTTGGTGACTGTAGGAAAAACTAACCCCCCCACTTTTGTCAAAAGGTGGCGCTACTGAGCCCCTCCACCACGCCCATTTCTATGGCTTTGTCCATGTCTACTGGTTGACAATATTGATGTGTGTGTCGAGTTTCATGCAATTTGAAGCATGTTAAGAGCCTCAAAAACACTCAAGAATATTATTACAGTTTGACCTGTTGCCATGGCAACAATATTTCAAATATCAAAAATCCTGTCATAGGTCTACATCTGCTGTGTATTGACATTACACTGATGAAGTTTGAAGCAAATCAGGTAAAAATAAGAGGGTGATCTCAAAGCATTTTAAAAGTGATACACTTCTTGCTGCCATTTGGTGGCGCTATAACTTTGACTCACAATAGTTACATCCATGTGATCAGACTACTACAACCAACACACTCCTGAAGTTTCATAAACATCAATCAATGTATGCAGAAGTTATAACACATTTCCTGTTTCCCTTTTCTCGCCATAAATTTGTTGCCTCGCCACGGCCAAACCGTTTGAGATATCCAAAATCCGTTTGCAATTAAACAACTTCAATGTGTTCGCAACAAGTTAAAAAAAGCTTGGTGTAAATTGGATAAACCCTGTAGGAGTAGTAGTATAAAATTCATAGCCTGTTTTTTCAAAAAATTAACATTCAAACCAAAATAGCTGACTTCCTGTTGGTCGGAGCTAATGAATGTAAATTAGAAAATTGTCCGGCTTGATGAGAATAATATGTGTACCGAGTTTGGTGACTGTAGGAAAAACTAACCCCCACTTTTGTCAAAAGGTGGCGCTACTGAGCCCCTCCACCACGCCCATTTCTATGGCTTTGTCCATGTCTACTGGTTGACAATATTGATGTGTGTGTCGAGTTTCATGCAATTTGAAGCATGTTAAGAGCCTCAAAAACACTCAAGAATATTATTACAGTTTGACCTGTTGCCATGGCAACAATATTTCAAATATCAAAAATCCTGTCATAGGTCTACATCTGCTGTGTATTGACATTACACTGATGAAGTTTGAAGCAAATCAGGTAAAAATAAGAGGGTGATCTCAAAACATTTCAAAAAGTGATACACTTCCTGCTGCCAGTTGGTGGCGCTATAACTTTGACTCACAATAGTCACATCCATGTGATCAGACTCCTATAACGAACACACTCGTGAAGTTTCATAAAGATCAATATATGTATTAAGACGTTATAACACATTTCCTGTTTCCTTTTTCTCGCCATAAATTCGTTGCCTCGCCACGGCCAAACCGTTCGAGATATCAAAAATCCCCTGGCAATTTTTAATCATCAGTGTCTTGACTTCATGCTGACCGAGTTTGGTGGCGATCGGATTAATCGTCTAGGAGGAGTATATCAAATTCCAGAGCATGCGTTTTTCAAACAACCCTTAATAGCTGACTTCCTGTTGGCGTGGCGATTAACTTAGAGCGCGAAAGTTGTTCGGCCCGATGAGGTCTATATGTGTACCGAGTTTCATACTAATACGTGCAAGCATGTTTAATATATGGACCAAATTTTCAGACTTTTTTCAAGGGGGCGCTGTCGAGCCCCCCTGCCACGCCCGGGTACCAGCCTCTCCGGCGTCCTAATGGCCGCGGATTCCAATGTGTGTGCCAATTTTCAAGAGTTTTTGAGCATGTTAAGGCCCCCAAAAAGCCCCGGAAGACGGAAAAAAAAAAAAAAAAAAAAAAAAAAAAAAAAATAATAATAATCCTTAGAAGAACAAGAGGGCCCTGCGCGAATTTTCGCTTGGGCCCTAATAATCCTTAGAAGAACAAGAGGGCCCTGCGCGAATTTTCGCTTGGGCCCTAATAATCCTTAGAAGAACAAGAGGGCCCTGCGCGCTTAATTCGCTTGGGCCCTAATAATCCTTAGAAGAACAAGAGGGCCCTGCGCGAATTTTCGCTTGGGCCCTAATAATCCTTAGAAGAACAAGAGGGGCCTGCGCGAATTTTCGCTTGGGCCCTAATAATCCTTAGAAGAACAAGAGGGCCCTGTGCGAATTTTCGCTTGGGCCCTAATAATCCTAAAGAAAACAATAGGGCCTTCAGCCCCTTATGGGTCTTTGGCCCTAATAATAATAATAATAATAATAATAATCCTAAAGAAAACAATAGGGCCTTCAGCCCCTTGGGCTTTGGCCCTAACAATCCTTAGAAGAACAAGAGGGCCCTGCGCGAATTTTCGCTTGGGCCCTAATAATAATAATCCTAAAGAAAACAATAGGGCCTTCAGCCCCTTGGGCTTTGGCCCTAATAATCCTAAAGAAAACAAAAAGGGCCTTCAGCCCCTTACAGGGCTTTGGCCCTAATAATAATAAATAATAAACGGAGCAATTCCAATAGGATCCTCACACCATCGGTGCTCGGGCCCTAATAATAATAATCCTAAAGAAAACAAAAGGGCCTTCAGCCCCTTACAGGGCTTTGGCCCTAATAAACGGAGCAATTCCAATATGGTCCTCACACCATCGGTGCTTGGGCCCTAATAATAAACGGAGCAATTCCAATAGGGTCCTCACACCATCGGTGCTCGCGCCCTAATAATAATAATAATAAACGGAGCAATTCCAAAAGGGTCCTCACACCATCGGTGCTCGGGCCCTAATAATAAACGGAGCAATTCCAATAGGGTCCTCACACCATCGGTGCTCGGGCCCTAATAATAAACGGAGCAATTCCAATAGGGTCCTCACACCATCGGTGCTCGGGCCCTAATAAACGGAGCAATTCCAATTGCGTCCTCACACCATCGGGGCTAGGGCCCTAATAATAATAATAATAATAATAATAAATATAGCTGCAAGCAGCAATTACGGGGCCAAGCACAAAAACGGCACAAGAAGCAAGCACAAACACGACTGGAAGCATCAGGCTAACTGCAGCAGTTTGCAATTAAACACCTATTAATTTAGAAGCAAGCACAAACACGACTGGGAGCATCAGGCTAACTGATTTTTTACTGGTGAATTTACTGGTTCATCACTTTTGACCAATAGGTGGCGCTGTCTCCAAATTGTTGTGGTATGGTCAGAGTGAGGTGACAATGACACTTGCAAAGTTTGGTGTCAATATGTCAAAGCACTGAAGAGATACAGCTTCAAGAGTCGTTTTTGCATCATGCCTCAAATTCTTTGCTGTAGTATACGAAAACAGTTTGACATATCGACTTAAAATCCATAACTTTTTGTCGGCATGGTCTGAAGATCATACGGTTCAATTTTGGTGAAAATCGGAGCAACGGTCTATGAGGAGTTCGAAAAAGTAAGTTTTTAAAGAGAAACAATACAGCGGACAGGAAGTTCAGCTGACTATAGCAAATTTGATATCTATGTTCTCAGCATGACCCAAGGAATCTACTGAGATCATTACAATCGGTTAATATAGTCAAAAGTTATTAGCATTTTTGTAAATTTTGTTATAACTTTTGACCACAAGGTGGCGCTGGTCCAAAACTTCTCAGGCTCCTTCAGGGCATTGTGTTGATGACCCATACCAAGTTTTGTAAAGATACGTTAATGCGTTTGTAAAATACAGCATTTTAGCACAATATTCAAAATGGCTGACGGCCAAAATTGGCAATATGGGAAAATTGGATATCATTCGACTCGGCATGACTCCCCGAATCCAACGAGACCAACGAGATTTATGATTTTTGGACAAAACCATCAGAAGTTATAAGCAAAAATGACCATTTTTCATATCTCCGCACCAGTAGGTGGCGCTGTGCCGGAACACTGCACGATGCCTCTGGTCATGCTTGTGATGATATGTACCAAGTTTGGTCTGAATACGATAAAGCGTTGCGGAGATACAGCTTTATGTCCATTTTCGCAAGCACTTTGCACAATTCGTTTGCTTATTTTACGAAAACGGTTTGAGGAATTAACTTGAATTCCATAAATTTTTGTCAGCATGGTCTGAAGATGATCTGATTCAATTTTCATGAAAATCGGAGTAACGGCCTAGGAGGAGTTCGAAAAAGGAAGTTTTTCAGAAAATTCAAAATGGCGGAAAAATTTTCATGACGGAAAATGGCGTCATATGGTGCAAGGAATCAGAGGAAAAAAGAATTTTGTTTCTAACCCTTATGGTTCAAAAGTTATTAACATAAACATAAGTGCAACTTTGGACAGCTGGTGGCGCTAGAGGGATTGAGTTAGGGGTTCCAAATTTGCTATGGACATAGATCAGACTGTCCTCTAACTATGTGCCAAATTTCATAACTTTCCCGCAAGCGGTTCTATGGGCTGTCATAGACTTCAAGAGCGGAAGAAGAAGAAGAAGAAGAAGAAGAAAAAAAAAGAAAAAAAAGAACGCCAACAATAACAATAGGTGCCTCCGCACCTTCGGTGCTTGGCCCCTAATAAGTGTACGGAACGCCAACAATAACAATAGGTGCCTAAGCACCTTCGGTGCTTGGCCCCTAATAATAATAAAGAAAAAAAATCTAACCGATACAATAGGTGCCTCCGCACCTTCGGTGCTTGGCCCATAATAAAAAAAAAAAAAAAGAACGGCAACAATAACAATAGGTGCCTCCGCACCTTCGGTGCTTGGCCCCTAATAAGCGTACGGAACGCCAACAATAACAATAGGTGCCTAAGCACCTTCGGTGCTTGGCCCCTAATAAAAAAAAAAAAAAAAAAAGAACAGCAACAATAACAATAGGTGCCTCTGCACCTTCGGTGCTTGGCCCCTAATAATAATAAACGGAGCAATTCCAATAGGGTCCTCACACCACCGGTGCTTGGGCCCTAAGAATAATAATAATAAACGGAGCAACTCCAATAGGGTCCTCACACCATCGGTGCTCGGGCCCTAATAATAATTAAAGCTGCAAGCAGCAATGAAAGGGCCCTCGCACCCGGGCTCACCGCCATCCGTTGGCCTCAGAAAAACAGTGAACAGTGGGTGACGTGCATGTGAGCGAGTAAATACAGGAGAATTATGGCAAAATCAGGTAAAAGTGCCACAATTCCTGCTGTCAACAGGTGGCGCTATAGCTAGCTGAATATTGTCATATAGATGTCTTTAGGCCAGGACTTTTATCACTCATGTGAAGTTTGGGGCAGATCAGACATAGTATGCCTGAGTTACAACAGCTTCATCTTTCATGGCGAAACATCACACTTTTTTTTCAGTCCGCCACAACCCATGCCCTTCAACGAAAAAACTCTTTGCAATTTAACATCTCAAAGGCCTTAAGATTAGACAGGCCATATATGATGTTGATCTGGTTTAATCTCTATGAGGAGTTAATCACAGTGTAAAACATGTAATTTCCTGTTGCCCCCAGGTGGAGCTATGACTGTAACTGAATACTGATGTATTCAGGCCAGAACTCTAATAAAACATGTGAAGTTTGGGGCAGATCAGACATTGTATGCCCGAGTTACAACAACTTCCTTTTTCATTGCGAAACATCGAACTTTGCCAGGCCGCCACAGACACGCCCTTCAGTGAAAACTCTAGATTTTCGCAATTTAACGTCACAAAGGCATTTAGATTAGACTGACCAAATATGATGTTGATCTGATTAAAGCTCTAGGAGGAGTTTGTTAAAGTACAACATGTGGAAATGGCAAAACTGCCAAAATTTCGTAAAGAAAATTCCAAATATCTCACTTCCTGTTTACAAAGTTTGCACCCAGGGGCTTTTTTGTAGGTACTGGACTGTTACATCTGTCTACCAAATTTCATGACTGTACGTGAAATGTAGCACGAAGGGCGCTTAATTGAAATTTTGTAGGTGGCGCTTTCAAGCCATTTTGCCACACCTAATTCTGAAACCCATATCAGATGTAAATTTTCACCACTTCTGACGCGTGTGCAAAGTTTCATGAGTTTTTGAGAATGTTTAGGCCTTCAAAAATGCGATTCATTTTGGAGAAGAAGAATAATTGGCTGAGCAATTCCAATAGGGTCCTCACACCATCAGTGCTCGGGCCCTAATAATAAACGGAGCAATTCAAATAGGGTCCTCACACCATCGGTGCTCGGGCCCTAATAATAATAATAAACGGAGCAATTCCAATAGGGTCCTCACAACTTCGGTGCTCGGGCCCTAATAATAATAATAAACGGAGCAATTCCAATAGGGTCCTCACACCATCGGTGCTCGAGCCCTAATAATAAACGGAGCAATTCCAATAGGGTCCTCACACCATCGGTGCTCAGGCCCTAAATATAGCTGCAAGCAGCAATTACGGGGCCAAGCACAAAAGTGGCACAACAAGCCAGCCAACACAGCCGTGAGCATCAGACCAACTACAACAGTGAGCAATTAAAGACCTATTAGGATCATTTTAGGCAAAAGAGCTGAAAAATCAAATATACAGTCAATAATAAAGATTTACTGGTTTATCACTTTCCAACAATAGGTGGCACTGTGACCAAATTCATGCGGTATGGTCAGGGTGAATTGACAATGACAACTGCAAAGTTTGGTATCAATATGTCAAAGCATTGCAGAGATACAGCTTCAAGAGTGGGTTTTGCATCATACCTCAAATTCGTTGCTCAATGAAAACGATTTGATGCATCGACTTGAAATCCGTAACTTTTTGTCAGCGTGGTCTGAAGATGATGCGGTTCGATTTTGGTGAAAATCGGAGCAACGGTCTAGGAGGAGTTCGAAAAAGTAGGTTTTTAAAGAAAAACAATATGGCGGACAGGAAATTCAGCCGACTATGGCACATTTGATATCTGTGTTCTCGGCATGACCCAAGGAATCAATTGAGACCAGTTTCATTACAATCGGTTAATACAGTCAAACGTTATTAGCATTTTTGTAAATTTTATAACTTTTGACCACAAGGTGGCGCTGGTCCGAAACCTCTCAGGCTCCTTCAGGGCATTGTCCTGATGACCCATACCGAGTTTCGTATCGATATGCTAATGCGTTCGTAAAATACAGCATTTTAGCACAAAATTCAAACTTTTGACCACAAGGTGGTGCTGTGCCGAAACTTTTTGAGTATTGCAGGGCATGGCGCCAAAGACCCATACCAAGTTTCTTAATGATACGCTAATGCGTTCATAAAATACAGCATTTTAGCACAAAATTCGACTCGACATGATGCCCCAAATCTAACAAGACCAAATTTATGATTTTTGGACAAACGCATCAGAAGTTATAAGCAAAAATAACAATTTTTCATATCTCCACTCCACTCCACTGAAACACTGCATGATGCCTCAGGTCATGTTTGTGATGACATGTACCAAGTTTGGTCTGAATACGATAAAGCGTTGCAGAGATACAGCCTTATGTCTATTTTTGTAAGCACTGTGTACAATTTATTTGCGTGTTTTACAAAAACGGTTTGAGGAATCGACTTGAATTCCATAACTTTTTGTTGGCATGGTCTGAAGATGATCTGGTTAAATTTTCATGAAAATCGGAGTAACGGCCTAGGAGGAGTTCGAAAAAGTACGTTTTTCACAAAATTAAAAATTGACAGAAAATGACGTCATATGATGCATTCGAATCGTCTTGACCCAAGGAATCAGAGGGGAAAAAAAATTGTTTCTAGCCCTTACGGTTCAAAAGTTATTAGCATAAACATAAGTGCAACTTTGGACAGCTGGTGGCGCTAAAGGGATTGAGTTAGAGACTCCAAATTTACTATGGACAAAGGTCAGTCCTCTAACTGTGTGCCAAATTTCACAACTTTCCCGCAAGCGGTTCTATGGGCTTCCATAGACTTCAAGAGCGCAAGAAGAAGCGGAATAATAATAATAAGAGTACAGAAGGCAAACAGTTACAATAGGTGACTAAGCACCTTCGGTGCTTGGCCCCTAATAAAGAAAAAGAACGCCAACAATAACAATAGGTGCCTCCGCACCTTCTGTGCTTGGCCCCTAATAAGAGTACGGAACGCCAACAATAACAACAGGTGCCTAAGCACCCTCGGTGCTTGGCCCCTAAAAAGAAATCTAACGATTACTATAGGTGTCTACGCACCTTTGGTGCTTGGCCCCTAATAATAAAAAGAATGCCAACGGATACAATAGGTGCCTCCGCACCTTTGGTGCTTGGCCCCTAATAATAAACGGAGCAATACCAATAGGGTCCTCACACCATCAGTGCTCGAGCCCTAATAAACAGTTGCTTTTCAGGATTTCAGTTAGATCTAACAGCAGTTAAATACAGTTTAGGTAGATTAGGTACAGAAATTGAATAAAGTAATCAAATGTAAAATAACACTGCATTACTGTATAACTGTTAGTTATTAAATGTAGAAGAATCCTTGTTAAAGTTAGAAAAGTTGAGCAGTGATTTTTTTTTTCTCCTTTTTTTTTTTGCAGTGAGTCTTTTGTTTTTTGATTAACATAAAAAATTTTTTTTTTACTTTTTCATGATGTTTGAACACTGATGTGTGTCCACAGTTTGTGTAAACAACCAGCCTATAATGGTAAAAATCCACCCAATCCTGATTTATGGGGATTATAAATAAAAGAAGCAGTGTCTGAAAATACACTGTTCCAGATTTACCCCTACTGTGACGTCACAGTAGGGACAAGCCCCACCCATGACTGGTGACGAATGGCTCTATTAGCATAAATCTCGTCCCGGAACGATATTATATTCTCACTATAGAACCTATAGATAAAATGTCTGCGCCACATAAACTTTATAAATGATCTGTTTTTGATGTACCAATGAACATAAGAGTCAGTGGATGATTTTAATTTATGAAGTAAATGTGCCGAATAAATTAGGTAAAGTCTTATATGTTTGTGGAAATCATAATTTGCTTTGCAAACGAGTGTCAGTTCAATGCTGGATTTGCACAAAAGTTTATTCTGAAAGATTGGGTCGATACTGACTGTTCATGCTCAAACTTCATATCCAGAACAAGTAAGAATCACACTTTATATTTTGTTAATGTTTCCAAATTGCATATATGGCTAAAGATGATTATGTACATAACCGTAATTAAACAAAATGATACCTGTTCTATCTCCATGCAGCATATATTCTGTCTCTGTTGGTATCCTACTATAGTTCCTACATGAGCACCTGTACAACTATTTATAGAAGATCATGACGGAACACGCTAATCGATTAAGTTAAGTAAATTTAACTCCACAACAACTACATAAATTCATCAACTAACCATTCAGAAACGCCCTGTTGCATTCAGAAAGTTGTAAGTACTTTGAGTTTCTCTATCTGTGTCTGACTGTGGTTCGTGTATATAAGGCTAAACACTGCTACTGACAATTTCTGACATTTTGGCTGTGTGAGATTCTTCTGTTTTGTTGTTGCTCGAGTATCTGAAGCACAAGCCTTTAAAGGCTCTGCTGTCATCTTGAAAGGGGGTGGGGAGCAGCAGCTCATTTGCATTTTAAAAATACATGACAGTTGTATATAGAGAGAATAGGGAACGATTCAGACAGTGTAAATATGCTTTCCTTTGACGCGAATGAAGTCTGTTTTCGCGTTAGTGTCACATGAACTGCCGCAATGCAAGCAGTCTGCTCTGGTCCAGAGACATGAGCACAGAGTGGATCATATGCACAAGTTGGCACAGACCACAAAAGGTATCGGACCCATTTGAATTCTGCACAGAATGCTGTATATTAAAGCAATATAAAGGACATTCGGAGGAGAAACGGTTAGAGATTAGAAGGAAACTGAGTATTCTGCTCTTGCTTTAACAGGTTAGCGTAGCAGATAACATAAGATCCATGAAATATAGACCCAGGAAACCGGAGTAGAGAGAGGCCTTTCGTAAGGATCTTTCCAATCTTTTTGTAAAACTGTGAAAACATAATAATATGGCTTTACAAACTGCCAATATATACATATACATGAATATGCAACTCAAGTCTAACATATATAGCTATCACATAAGAAAAATTAGCCATTATAGTGAGACTGACAGGACTAGAAAGCATGTAAGCTACTTTAACATGGATGTCTATGGAGAGATGCTAATCACGATTATCCTCTATTAGTACAACATACATATTATATAATATACATATTATGCTAAAACGGACAATACACAAAGACTATAGCAAAGTAGATATACAGTGGGTACGGAAAGTACTGTATTCAGACCCCCTTACATTTTTCACTCTTTGTTACCCAGCCAGCAATGACATGTGGGGCCCAGATGAGGGCTTCATGGGCGGCAAATGTGGGCCCCATTATGGGCTTGCACCCGGGATCCACATTGGGGCAAGCCGTGGAAGCCCAGACGTACTAAAAGTGGGACCTGTAAGGGTACTGCATGGGTCCTAACTGGGCAATTCATGCCAAACCCATTTGGGCCCCACCTGCCCAAAGGGGTTTAAAGTGGGCTTACACCCGGGATCCACATGGGGGCCAGCCATGGATGCCCAGATGGGTTTTAAGTGGGATCTGTAAGGGTCTTGTGTGGGTCCTAACTGGGCAATTCATGCCAAACCCATTTGGGGCCCACCAGTCTGAAGGGGTTTAAAGTGGTCTTGCACCCGGGATACACATGGGGACCAGCCGTGGATGCCCAGATGGGTTTTAAGTGGAATCTGTAAGGGTCTTATGTGGGTCTTAACCGGGCAATTCATGACAGACCCATTTGGGCCCCATCTGCCTAAAGGGGTTTAAAGTGGGCTTGCACCCGGGATCCACATGGGGGCCAGCCATGGATGCCCAGGTGGGTTTTAAGTGGGATCTGTAAGGGTCTTATGTGGGTCTTAACCGGGCAATTTGTGTCAGACCCATGTGGGCCCCACCTGCCTAAAGGTTTAAAGTGGGTTTCACCAGGATTCAACCGTGAATGCCCATATGGGCTTAAAGTGGGCTCTGTAAGGATCTTATGTTGGTCCTAACTGGGCAATTCATGCAAGGTAAGCCCAACCATTCATTTAAGGGAACAATCTAAGAAAAATTAAAAATGAAGAATGAATGTAAGTTCAAGATAAATACAAGACACTTGATGCTTTGAACTGCAAGAAATATATTAAATTGAACAACAAAAATTATCTTTAAAAAACAATGTCACAACATACGGTAAACTAAAAAATATATTTAAAAAAAATCTCTGAAAAAAAAAAAAACCCTCCAAAAATACAATACAAAATACACTCATTATATAATACATTGAACAACAAACATAATCTTTAACAATTAAAATTTTACAACGTACCGGTAAATAAATAAAAAAAATATATTTTTTTAAAAATGTCTGAAAATAAGAAAACAAAACATGTGATATTGTGTTTATACAACAGTTCGACGGCACGACTTCGGTAAAGTTGGTTTTATATTCACACATTCGGACTTATGATAAATTCAAACTTTCCAATAAATGTGCAATAAATTAACCCATACGGTAAAAAAAAATATTTTCAAATATATTTTTAAATATATTTCAAAATATAAAAAAAATGACCAAAAAATATATTCGCTATAAATATATTTTCACATATAAATATATATTTCCTAAAATGTATTTTTTGGCCATGTTTTGTATATTTTTTTAAAATATATTTTCAAAATATATTTTACAAAAGCATTTAAAAATATATTTTGCCCTACATATATTTCAACCCAAGAAAATACATTCACATGTCACATTTGAAAAAAAAAATATTTGTTGTCTATAACACTTGAACATTTGAATAAAAATCAGCAAGGAACATACTTTACAATGTTCAAAAAATTACAATATTCAAACAAATATAACTTTTTTGCTTTCAAGAAGTCTCACTTTCCCCACGTCAAATCCTCAAAGCCTCTTTGGACACATTTGGAAATCTCTTCTTGACTGTGAGACAAAAATCAGTAATTTTTTTAGAACTTAATGTTTCTAGTAAATTTTCCTTTCACTAAGTATTACCTTACCGTATATATGGCTGCCATGGTTTCCTCATCAAAGGCACTTCTTCTCTGTCTCTACCACTGTACTCATACAAAAGACAAAACACAATCACTGAACATCAGTACAGGTACAGAGGGCATGCACTTTGTCCTCTAGCTAGTTTTGGATTTCCTGATATTTTTGTTTATACTGGAACTAAAACAATTACAGGTATACTGGATTTTAAAGATATTTAATGGGCATATTTTTAGACGGTACAGTAAAGAAACTGATGATTGAGGAGAGGTCGAATTAGCCTTTCTTTACACTTCTGCATTGCATTTTCACTTTTACAAATGAGGGGATAGTGGAATATCACAAAGTCACTCAGTTAAGCTAACTTAACAAAGGGATATTTACCCTCATGCTGTTCCAGTTGATTATGACATTCTCTTTTTCTGTGGAATACAAACAGAGATATTTAGAAAAATAATCCATCTCTGTGTGTTCACGCAAGAAGGTCAAAAACCAAAGTGAACATGACGGTAATCCACATGACCTCAGTTGATTAATCAACTTCTTCTGAAGTGAAACAATAGGTGTGTTTTTGGAAAATACTGTTATGTTAAATTTGTTACATTACAGATTTGCCAACTGTCCAATATGGGCTCAAAGTCAACATGTTGTAATTTGTGATGTGTTTTAAAGCTTGAGGAATCATTTGCATGTACAGACTTTAAAATATTAGTATTTTTCTAACACACACCTAGTGTTTCACTTCAACTAGGGTCATGTTGACTATTTCATGTTTTTTACTGTGAAGCTGTTTTGTATAAAGTGCCACAGAAATGAAGATGACTTGACTATGAACATTATCCTGTACCTGTCACTTGTGGTTCTCCAGCACAATCGTTGGGCTGGTGGGGCAGACAGCAAGTGGACAAGCGTCTTGACAGATGGGTTTTGACCTGCACCTGTTCCAGACAGAAACAGATATTAACACAAGTGCAGAGAACATATCAATTCATAAATTACACAAATAAAATAATATAATTTGCTTAACAGTGCTTAATTAAAAAAAAAAAAAAAAAAATCTACTTCTTAAAGTGTCTCATCATTCTTACCTTGTTGCTGTTGCACAAACCGTCTCTGCTTCTGCTACTGAAAATAAAAAGCAGATTTTTTCAGTAATGAATGACACATGTACACCTGTAAGTCGTGACAAATAAGCATCTTCTGTTGCAAGCAACTTACTGAATCACTGGCTCAACTGGATAATCGAAAACAGCTTGTCATTCAGCAGAAAGTGAATAAAAATTATATTATAGTAAGGCTATATTAATAATGATAATAATAATAGTAGAAAAATTGAGCGTATGAAATGCCATTAATGCCAAACCAGCATATGCCTGAACTTTAATAACGAGAAAATAACGTGTGCCTACTTAACAAGTTTAGTAAAACATTAAATTTAGCCAAAAAAAAAAAAAAAAAAAAGACTTACGTTACAGGCCAAGCATCATAGATCGACAACAGCAGGCAGCACCGTCTCCCAAACACTCTACAGCTGAAATTTAAAAAAAAATATTTTAAACATTTTTTGTGTGTAACGTTAGTTTTCACTAGTGTCCAAATTAAAAACAACTAACTGTAAAACGGAAATCTGAAAATATCAAATGCGTCTCATGTGAGCAAATAAACAAACGGGGCATTAATTTTACAATTAAAGTAAAAAAAAAAACCCTTGACAATAAAACATTATACATTCAAAGTAGCAATGAACATTACATATGTGAAAAATGACTAAAAATAAAGTTATAACTTTAGATCTTACCTTTTACTCCGAAAACTCCCGGTTGACTGACGACCGTTACAGTTCAAAATGACGCGCATGCGCAGTACTCCAAAAGTCTGTGAGCGCTGCTAGTGGTTTCCCATTCAAATTACGTCACAGTTAACATCGTACAGCTAGCGATTTTATTAATCTATTTATTCGTATTTGATGTAGATCTAAACGCTATATTATACTGACAATAAATTACAATTAAATTAATAAATAAATGAATTAATTAATAAGTAATAGACTAAAACACACATTTGTGAGGTGCCATGATCACTATTACACAGGTATTTTTTGGGAAGATATGTGAACAAAGTGTCAATGTGGAAAATATGTGGAAATTCATGTTTTTCAAAATTCTTCAAACATAATGGATAGTTTTGTTTGCAAGGCTTTCTTCCACGCACATTTGCATTGTCGACTGTAAGATTGGAAATGTATTTTCTTGTGCCCTGAAATATATTTTCATATATAAATATATTTTTCCTGCCCCTGAAATACATATTTAAATGTATTTTAAGTATATGAAGGTTGAAACAAATATATATGGGTGATTCTTCCATTAGGGGAACTTTTATGTCCCCAGATTATACATTCATGTTAAAAATAATATATTATAAAATAAATAGTTTAGTTATTTCAAATAATATTTATTGCACCACCAAAAAATGTTATACACTAAAATCAGTATGATTTCCATGTTTAAAAATGTTTTCATCACTAATATTTGGCTACTCAAGCCTTGTCCCCAACCCAGACTTTAAAACTTGTCTGCTCTGAAAATGTGATAAAATGTTATCAGTTCATTAAAAAATCACAATATATGTTTAAACAGTAACTTAAAAAGGCACTTGATGCATAATTTGGGTTCATATCTGTGCAATTTGTGAATATTTTTAACAATTTAGTATTGTCCACAACAATACTGTCATTACCGCGACAGTCTATGATTACAACAAGGATTTTTTTGAGGGTAAGACTTGTTTATGCCGTAACCATGGAAATGAAGACCAGCAAGGGAGCACATGTCAGCCATGGAAGAACAGTGACATTTGATGTCTGAAAAAGTAAGTAATTTAATCATGAATTCCTTCTGATCATGGAGTAGACTTATTCAGCATCATCATTACCATAAATGCTGTAGCAGCAATATTTTGATAAATATATGTATATATTCACATGATTTATGTGTATTTAAAGTTCTTTTTGTACTAGCTGTTGAGTGATGTTAGCAAATCCATGACCTAGCATCTTTTTTTCCTGAAAAACAAAAAAAATGTCATTACCGCAACACGTCATTACCAACACACAACTTGTTGTGATGGTAATGACAAGTGATGGTGGTAATGACATGTTCTGTGTCACTATCTATATCATATTATGTGTTTATAAATTAAGTTAAAGAAGCATAATAGTGTTATTTTACAATGAAACTTAAATGAGATGCCTTACTTCCTAAAACTATTTTTTCTTAATTTTTAACCAGAATGGCTCCCAAGAAATCAGCTGAAAGGTCTAGAGATTATAGAAAAAAATTGAAGGAAGATCCTGTAAAATACATGTTTGAAAGCAAACACAATACATCATACACTGTGTGCAGAATTATTAGGCAAGTTGATTTTCTGATCATATTTTTTTCCAAGCACATTTTACCAATTCCAATCCACATCAATCTTAAGAACTACTATTAATATTGTTTTTAATAATTTATAAGTGATATATAATTGTTCATGAAGGCTGGAAATGAAAAATGCCTTATATTCAGGTGTGCAGAATTATTAGGCAGGTTTTCTTTTACAGGCAAAATGAGCCAAAAAAGAGAGGGTCATACAAAAACAGCTGGAAAAGAAAAGACACATGTTAACTTCAAAATAATTAAGAATTAAGGTGAAGAATTAAGTGTGAAACCATCAGGAACCATTTAGTCTCCAGCGGCACCATTTTCCAGAACTGCAACCTACCTGGAGTCTCCAGAAGTGTGAGGTGTCAGGATCTCAGAGACTTAGGTTAGCTAAAGAATCCTAAAAAATGAACCTCTCTTAATAAGAATCACAAGCTGAAGTGTTATAAAATACATGAAGACTGGGTTTTTATAGGCCTTATCGACAGACAGCTTGAGAGTGACTCCCGAAGGACCAGCACCACATCCTCTTGTACCACTGTTTGAAGAATTTATTTTCCAGAATCTGGCAGTAAGGTGTGGGAGTTCACTTTTAGTCCATCTCTTATCCTGAAATGTCCATCTTGCAGAGATTGACTAAATGATCTTCCAAAACTTACTGCCAGATTTTGGAAAATAAATTCTTCAAACAGTGGTACAAGAGGATGTGGTGCTGGTCCTTCGGGAGTCACTCTCAAGCTGTCTGTCTATGAGGCCTATAAAAACCCAGTCTTCATGTATTTTATAACACTTCAGCTTGTGATTCTTATTAGGGGGGGTAATTTTTTTGGATTCTTTAGCTAACCTAAGTCTCTGATATCCTGACACCTCACACTCCTGGAGACTCCAGGTAGGTTTCAGTTCTGGGAAATGGTGGCGCTGGAGACTAAAGGGTTCCTGATGGTTTCACACTTAATTCTTCACCTTAATTCTTAATTCTTTTGCAGTTAACATGTGTCGTTGCTTCTCCAGCTGTTTTTGTATGACCCCGCTGACCCAATGAGCATTTCACTGTCCAATGGTCATGCTTTAACTTTGCAATTTCTAGTATTACATTAGTATTGCGTCCTTCTCATGAGTATTTAATAATTTTTGACTTTTCAGTCTGAGTTAAATCTCTTTTTTGGCTCATTTTATCTGTAAAAGAAAACCTGCCTAATAATTCTGCACACCTGAATATAGGGCATTTTTCATTTCCAGCCTTCATGAACAATTATGTATCACTTATAAATGATTAAAAACAATATTAATAGTAGTTATTAAGATTGATGTGGATTGGAATTGGTAAAATGTGCTTGGAAAAAAATATGATCAGAAAATCAACTTGCCTAATAATTCTGCACACAGTGTATTGCATTACATTCATTCTTCAAGTCGATGTCCATAATATTATATCCATTATAAAAGTCCGTTTGAATGTCCTCTGAGGAAAGCGATCTTTGTATAACACTACAGCACTAAAAACAACTTGCAAAAGTTCCTTTCAATTTAAAAGTCTCTTGTGCTTCACTGACTCATTCCTCCTGTAAAGTGTTGCTGCCATCTAATGGCGTATTAATGTAACTTTCACTCAATCCATATTACTTACTAATGGACATATTTATATAAAATAATATTTATTGAACAACAAATAAGCACAATTGTACAGTTCAGTCAAACAAAGCACTAGTTATTTACAAAAAACAAAAACAAAACAAAAAACATTTACGCTTGTATGTGGGTTTTACAAATATTTAAGGAATGAAAAGGATTTTAAAGAGCTTGTGACAAAACCTCTTAACTCCATTGGATCCTCAAACACTCAATCAAACTTCATTACATTAATCCGCATCCCCTCGTGAATGAAGTGTGCACGCAGTTTGGACATCTCTGTGCAATGCAAAGGTAAATAAAGATCTGATGTTAGAAAAAAAAATTGTAAAGCGTTTTCTTTACTAAAAAAACTATACTATTTTCTATACTAAAAATGTTTATAAAGTTTAATGTTTTACGTATTTGAAGAGCAGAGAAGAGTCTTCGTCTGATATGTCCCATCTAGTTGAAGCCAATATGCTAGCCTATATATAATGATGTAACATAACGTCGTTTATTATCAAATTTAACATAGCACAATTCGACTTGCTCTGGAACAAATAATAGATTAATAAAGACCAAAGATTGCCTGTTCTATGTACTCAAATTGAATAATGTCTCATGTTTAACCACTATAAGAGCCAACGGCAAATCCACGAGTCACTGGCCGAGACTAAGCTGTTCTCGGCAGTTACAGAAGCACTGAACGGTCGCTGACGCCCTGGAGCTCACATCTCCGAAAACGTCAAAACAAGTTGTAAAATAGGCGCTGTTATTAAATATGAGTCACATATTTCAGGTCTAAACAACTATATTATCGCCTAAAAACTATTAAAACTGCAGTTTGTGGTACAACAAGTAGTATTTGTAAAGCTTGCGGTTGATTTGGTCGGCCGCCATGACGGTCACTTCAAGTGGAGTGATACAAACGGTGAAAAGGTAGGAGGAGTGCTGATATCGCTGAAATATCGCATGGCTATCAGCCAATCAGATTCGAGAACCAGACAGAACTGTTGTATAAATATATATAAGACCCATATATGTGTTCCCAGTTCAAACCCATGCCAACTTGGCCCATAAATATGCCATTCAAGACCCATATATGTGTTCCCAGATCAAACCCATGCCCACTTGGCCCATAAATATATCATGCAAGACCCATATATGTTTTCCCAGTTCAAACCCATGCCCACTTGACCCATAAAAATTCTATGCAGGACCCATATGTGCATTCCCAGTTCAAACCCATGCCCACTTGACCCATGAATATGCCATTCAAGACCCATATATGTGTTCCCAGATCAAACCCATGCCCACTTGGCCCATAAATATATCATGCAAGACCCATATATGTTTTCCCAGTTCAAACCCATGCCCACTTGACCCATAAAAATTCTATGCAGGACCCATATGTGCATTCCCAGTTCAAACCCATGCCCACTTGACCCCTAAATATGCCATTCAAGACCCATATATGTGTTCCCAGTTCAAACCCATACCCACTTGGCCCATAAAAATTCCATGCAGGACCCATATGTGCATTCCCAGTTCAAACCCATGCCCACTTGACCCATAAATATGCCATTCAAGACCCATATATGTGTTCCCAGATCAAACCCATGCCCACTTGGCCCATAAATATATCATGCAAGACCCATATATGTTTTCCCAGTTCAAACCCATGCCAACTTGGCCCATAAATATATCATGCAAGACCCATATATGTTTTCCCAGTTCAAACCCATGCCCACTTGACCCATAAAAATTCTATGCAGGACCCATATGTGCATTCCCAGTTCAAACCCATGCCCACTTCACCCATAAATATGCCATTCAAGACCCATATATGTGTTCCCAGTTCAAACCCATGCCCACTTGGCCCATAAAAATTCTATGCAGGACCCATATGTGCATTCCCAGTTCAAACCCATGCCCACTTGGCCCATGCCTGTCCCTTATGGGGCCCATGTAATCAGTTCATATGGGCTTCCTATGTGGGACTCGTACTACAAAACCTACATGGGACCCGCTGATTTCACCCAGCCAAAGCCCATGCCCACACAGTACCCATGGAACCCGTAGTTAACCCATCTGGGCCCCACGTTTCATTGCTGGCTGGGTATATTGCAGCCATTTGCTAAAATCATTTAAGTTCTTTTTTTTTTTTCCTCATTAATGTACATGTTTTGACATCACATCACCCCGTATTGACAGAAAAACAGAATTGTTGACATTTTTGCAGATTTATTAAAAAAGAAAAACTGAAATATCACATGGTCCTAAGTATTCAGACCCTTTGCTGTGACACTCATATATTTAAAGGTGCTAAAGAGGATCTTTTCATCGACTGAGAAACCAAAGACTGTTACTGAGTTTTTTAAATGAGCGCATGCGTAAGAACAACCCGTTTTGAGGGAACGCCTCCCAAAACTTGTGCACGAGTATTGGAACACGAGTGTTTACCACCGGCATTCGCTGTATCGTGTTAGTGGATTCATTATTTCGGACTCACCGCAGGTAACTCTAATCTGCAGTTGTTACTCCTGTCTCCTGACAAAAACATCGCATGCGGTGCCTGTGGAGTGTGGAAAGTTACTGCGCGCAGCTGCGCTCGTCTCTCACAAGGAACGTCATGGCAGTGATTGACAAGCCAGAGGGCCAATCCGCGCACGTCCCTCACAAGGAACGTCATGGCAGTGATTGACAAGCCAGAGGGCCAATCGTTTACGCGATGATGGCTGATGTTTTTAAGGCCCTACCTCGTGCACAGATGATGTATATTAATATTATTCCTTTCAGTGCACCTAATAGTCTAATATTGCAAAAATGTATAAAACAAAACATCCTCTTTAGCACCTTTAACTCAGGTGCTGTCCATTTCTTCTGATCATCCTTGAGATGGTTCTACACCTTCATTTGAGTCCAGCTGTGTTTGATTATACTGATTGGACTTGATTAGGAAAGCCACACACCTGTCTATATAAGACCTGGAGTTCACAGTGCATGTCAGAGCAAATGAGAATCATGAGGTCAAAGGAACTGCCTGAAGAGCTCAGAGACAGAATTGTGGCAAGGCACAGATCTGGCCAAGGTTACAGAAAAAATTCTGCTGCACTTAAGGTTCCCAAGAGCACAGTGGCCTCCATAATCCTTAAATGGAAGACGTTTGGGATGACCAGAACCCTTCCTAGAGCTGGCCGTCCTGTAAAGAAGAACCCAAAGATCACTGTGGCTGAACTCCAGAAATGCAGTCGGGAGATGGGAGAAAGTTGTAGAAAGTCAACCATCACTGCAGCCCTCCACCATTCGGGGCTTTATGGCAGAGTGGCCCGACGGAAGCCTCTCCTCAGTGCAAGACACATGAAAGCCCGCATGGAGTTTGCTAAGATGGTGAGAAATAAGATTCTCTGGTCTGATGAGACCAAGATAGAACTTTTTGGCCTTAATTCTAAGCGGTATGTGTGGAGAAAACCAGACACTGCTCATCACCTGTCCAATACAGTCCCAACAATGAAGCATGGTGGTGGCAGCATCATGCTGTGGGGGTGTTTTTCAGCTGCAGGGACAGGATGACTGGTTACAATCGAGGGAAAGATGAATGCGGCCAAGTACAGGGATATCCTGGACGAAAACCTTCTCCAGAGTGCTCAGGACCTCAGACTGGGCTGAAGGTTTACCTTCCAACAAGACAATGACCCTAAGCACACAGCTAAAATAATGAAGGAGTGGATTCACAACAACTGACTGTTCTTGAATGGCCCAGCCAGAGCCCTGACTTAAACCCAATTGAGCATCTCTGGAGAGACCTAAAAATAGCTGTCCACTAACGTTTACCATCCAACCTGACAGAACTGGAGAGGATCTGCAAGGAGCAATGGCAGAGGATCCCCAAATCCAGGTGTAAAAAACTTGTTGCATCTCTCCCCAAAAAGACTCATGGCTGTATTAGATCAAAAGGGTGCTTCTACTAAATACTGAGCAAAGGGTCTGAATACTTAGGACCATGTGAGAACTGAAATACAATACAACTTTTACCACTAGATGTCTCTAATGCAACACAAAGTGGGGGCAGAATGCTGAGGTTTTACAGTCTTAACGGCTCTGGCGAGCTGTAACGTGAAATGCTATTGCCTATTTTAAAAAAGGGGTGGGGCTGTTCAATATATTGCCCTGTCTTGCTGTTTCAGTTGAAATTACGTCAACACATTGAATAATGCTGCATGTTCCAATACACTGCAGTGGGCCTTTAATTGCTACATTAAGTTTCATAACTTTATATTTACATTGAAATTAAATCCTGTACCAACTAGAGTGCTGCTTTTGTACGTTTGAAGTGTTTGCTTGTGTTTATTTCCTATTTTACTTCTTATACTGTTATAATGGCTATTGTTGTTAATTTAAATATTATTATTCAATAAATAATATTTTATATAAATAACATGTCATATTCTATCATATTGAGAAAGAGTCTGTTAGTGATTTCGACTTCAGTGAAAGTTACATCAATACGCGAGATTGCAACAACGACTTTCTTTATGAGTGAGACAATCGGTAGCAAAGACTTTTATACTGAAATGGGCTGGAAGTTGTCTTTACTTTAAATAACATCCTACGAGATGCAACTGACAAATGCATTGACCAGCAGTGCCATAGAAGTGATGACAGCCTGATGTTAAAAGGACACTTTTCAAAATGATTTTGTGATTATGAATATAAGATTGACCTGAAGAATATCAGCTAGACCGCTCAGGTGGTCTCTCTCTTATAATACTCAACATACAGGGTCCATGTACTTTTTGTCCATTCCTTTTTGTTTTTTAACCACGTCAAGAAAAACAAAAAATGAATGGTTGTAGTATTTTTAAATGCTATGGTGAATACCAAAATTTAAATTAAAACACACGAATACACAGATTTCATGTGCACAAAATAAATATTGACTTATTTTCAGATTTTTGTTTATTACGTTTTGCATCTTTATAAACCAAAATTAAAAAAAAGACAGATGAAAGTCAAAAAAAATGTCAATTTACAAGTTTTCTTTTGTAAAATTGCTGTTTCTTCCACACTATCGAGATCCATGTCTCTGAAACATGATAATAATTGACTTTTCAAACCCCATTCTCACTCACGAGGGCTCCGATACTGCCGCATGTCCAAGAGAATGCTATACTGGCGGCAAACCAGTATGTCCTGCTTCGTCCAGCAATAGTGATATTGGAGGAACAAATTAATTACTTATAAGCAGCCCACTATGAACACAATTAACACGTTAAGCTTTTTCCCTTGAAAATAAAACCGATATGAAGAAAACGCTTAATGCGTTAAGACACATATTAAATGACCAATAAAGATATGCAGACAAGCAGGTCCAACCACTTTGTTTATGTTGCTGTTGTCTTAGCCTTAGATGCTGTTGATGAAAAGAAAATAGTTTCTCCCTGGTTGTTGTTTTAGTAGGATTAAGCCACGTAAAGCGTTAATGTCCAGCGACGCGGCCGTAGCGCATTGCTTTCAATGAGAATTGAAAAATATTTCATGTCAAACCTCCACTGAGGCAAAGGGCATGGGGAATTTTGTCTTCATGAAAATCACATACACTGTTAGCCCGGATAAGTTGAACTTACTTGTAAAATTTGAGGAAACTGGTTGCCCTAAAAAAATTAAGTAATGTGAACTTAATAATTTAGTTAATTTAACTTTAATTTTTTTGTAATATTAATTTCTTTGTAGTTATTACACATAGTATATTTAAGTTGAATGTACTAAGCAAGTTAATTTATATCAACTTTTATTTTACTACAAAATTAAGAAAAAAGCAAATAAAGGTGCATTCATTCAATTTTATGTTTTATTTTAATTACATTCCAAATACAACACAATTTCATATCCTGAAAACATTTTCTTTATTAAAAACCTAGCTTTAACAAATCAGCTTATTGTTAAGCACATGAATAGCCTATCTCAGAATCACAACAAATTGCATCAAAACTATATGGTTTGTTTACACTCCTGAGTTCACAATATTGGTAGTATTCAATTTTAGGTGCCAGCTCATATTTTCCTAAGTTGAGCGTTACCTGCTGAATAAAATATAAAGTATTTTTCATACAGTTAGGGTAGTCCAGGTGCAGGGCATAAATCAGTCTGAAAAAAATCGCACATTTTCTTGTCATCAAGTACCATAATTTCAAGATGACAACATGTGACGTTGTAAAGATTGAGACCAATCAGACACAATTATTTGTTAGTTAACCAATAGTTTTAAGCTCACTCTGGGGCCTGGCGTCCATCCCCCGAGAAGTTCTCAGTTACAGATTTTATTGCACCAATAAATGCCGCAGAACATAGACGTTACTGCATTCATTTATAGACAGACTATTCTCTAGATACATAGTCCCAGGAAATGGTATCCATTATTCTATTGTTGTATTGTACTCATTGTATTTACATGTTTTATGATTTTTAAATGTTATGACCTGCAAGGTAACTTCAATTATGCCATGTTTGGTGTCTATGCATTCGTATCGAGCAGATTTAAATGCTTGTGTATACGGTATGTCCATACCTGCACAAGACATAAGTATTACAAGAAGCTTTAATAGTTGTTCTTCAAAGCTCAGCCAGTTTAATCTTACTTGGTCATAAAAGCCCTGACAAGGGGGTGTGTGTCACCCGTAAATACAACATCTTCATTGGCCCCCATCATTCCTAAGAGGTTGGACTTTGACCAAACTTTAAAACCCAGCGAACAGTGCCACTCCTTCTCTTCTTCCTTGCTTCTGGACAACTGAACAGGTCTCCTTGCGGCCGGCCTCTCTAGGCCTGGCCTGCAAGGCTGGTAGGCCCCTGGTCTACAACACACAGCCATGTGCTCATCACCCAACAGACTGGCAACAACTTCAGGCGATAACCTCAAGATTTATCCTCAACCTGCAGATCCGACGCTCTTCAGCCTAAGGGCACATTGCAAGTATTGTACATTTTAATGCTAAACAGCGATTTAGTATTGATTTGTGAAACTTACCTTTGCTATTGCTAAAAGAAACTGATGAGTCCTTTCCAGAGTGTCTTGGACTTTCCTTTAGCTCTAGTAACAGTACCTCTTCCGGTTCAACTCTATCATTACTCATTCTGACCTACATATGTGTGTGACCCTTTTGTGTATGTTATGTTATGTTATGTTATGTATTTGTTAGTTTAGTTATGTGTTTGTGAGTTAGATAATAAAGATTGTGCACAATACATGTTTGGTTCTGACTCCATCTGCTAATGAATTGCCTCTTAAGTGATATAGACCCAAATCTATGCTCCAAGTAGCATGGTGCGATAAGAATGTTATTTTTCCATAACCTGGAAATGAACATTTCTTAGAATTATTAAACAATCAACACTAAGTGTTCCCTGGACAACAGGTTATTTGATGGTAATATTAAGATTAATGTACACTGTTAAAAATAAATGTAAATTTACTAGTATTGCTCTGTATTTTTTTACAGATTTTTTCTGTTTTCTCATTATACATTGAAATACCTGTTGTTTTACAGATATTTGCTGTAATTTAATTTTCAGCTATTAAATTTACAGGGAATTGCATGTATTTTAGCATTACATTAAATTTCTGTTTTTTAAAAGAAATGTTCTGTATTTTTTACAGAAAAATGTGTAGTTTTACATAAAATGTTGATTAAGATTTTACAGATTTTTTTCTGTAAAAATAGAAAAAAGGGAATGAATGTAACTACAGAAATATGCAGTCATTCAACATGTTTTTATCTTCTTTCATTTAAGAGTAGCTAATGTGTTGGTTAAAGTTAGTTTTTTAAGGTTCAGTTATAGTATTGGTACATACAGTAGGTGTGTAGGCCTTCTATATATTATGCATTGTATTTACTAAAATTTTAACCTCATCTTGCAAATATGCTTATTTTGAAACTGCTGATTGCGACTGTCTGCGAGCACGCGCGACGCAGATTCAAATTTGCCGCCGATAACTTTTCCGTTAGTCCCGCCTACAACAGTTCCTGGAGTAGTGTAGTGATGGAAGGGCGAGCGCGTTATTTGAATTTATTTCAGGCTACGCTTGTGTGTCGTGAGATTAAACAGTAGTGTAAAGCAATCCTAAAGAGCAGTCGTGAGCAGGAGTATTTATTTGAACTCATCCGTCAATCCATTCTTCGGGAACAGTGTGAGGAAAAACTATCACGTCCTTTCAGCAAGAAGACCACAGCGAACATCATACCAACCGATCACTGGCTGAGGTAAGAGTTTCATTCTAACGTTACATGTGTGTGATATTTTATGTAGTGTGGCTACACCTTTGTATTGTTTATAGTTTCGAAGCTAATATAAGTATTTCTAAACGGTGTTCACACAAATGACGTAAGGTAACTGCCATTGAAAGCAAAACAACTGCAGCAGGCATCTGCCAATTTTCCATCTGTTTTAAACCAAGAAAGATTAACATTAGTTATTAATAAAGTCCGTTCAGTGTTTATGTCTTCGTTCAGATGTGGTAGTACCGCCATTATTTAAATCTCTTTTTATAAACTCTGCAGCCTGTATATTCATACTATAGGCCTATACAGGAAAGCAGATAAGAGTACAATATGAACAACATAATAAATATTATGAGTGCATCTGCTTGCAAACGCGAATAGTATGCATATATTAGTGTAATAATAAAGTATAATAATAAAAAAATCTTACATGACCTGAGTAAATTGTCATTACTGAATCATAAGATACATTGGATAGTTGGATATAAAAATTTCAGATCAAAGACGGTTGAGGATTTGCATTGTCTCAGTAAAACATATGCTGGCATGTTTGAATTAATGTAATAGCCAACTAATTTTTATTTCTTTATGATTTTAGGTAATGTGGAAAGACTGGAGATCTACAGCAGCATTACAGTACAGGTGTGGAAAGATTACTATTCTTATACAACAAATTCTTTGTTTACATCTTTTTATGCTGCTATTCTGAACAGTATTTTTTGTTGTAATTGTAACTAGAATCATTCAGAAACATGGCTTTTCCTATCACTGCTATCCTCACAAACATCTCTACTTTTCATTCCAGCCAGATGATCAACCAGTAGCTGCTCGCATCTCAGCCTGCTTGATGGAAATGTCCGACTTTCACCTGAATGACCTTTACCTTCAACTCCACCTTGCCAACACAGAAGTGCTCGTGGTTTCAGCCACCCATCCTTTGTGTTATAATTGATCAGTTAAACTTCACAGACTACAGTGCTGGAACTGCCCGATCTTGCATATTTGCCCAGTACAACATTGGGAAGATCAAGCCATTCTGTATGCTACACAACAGAACAACAACTGGCTCTCCAAGCCTGTACCGAAACTCTCTGCTTCAGACTTATTATACGCCCTCCAGAAGCTTGCTTTCTGGAAGTGAACAGCATCTTGTGGTGCCATCCCAAAGGGGCACAAACTCACTTTAACTGACCTTTACCTGGACTGTTCCATGCTGGTGGAATAACCTGACTAACTCAAACCATTTTCAAGAGACTGATAAGAGAGAATGCATCTTTTTTGTGAACAATTGACTGGTTAATACTATCTTTCTGTTTAACTGAAAAAAAAAAAATAATAATTTCTATGCATACTATGCTAGACTAACTGGAAATTGTCATTGTACTTATTGTTGCTTCCATTGTACTCCTTGTAGTCACATATATGTAAGAGTCATCATATATGCATAAAATAACAGCAATATTACAGTACAGAAGTATACAGTAATTGTCTTTTAATGTAGATGTTCTATATACTACGCTTGTATTTCCTATAATTTAAGTAAGTTGACATACAATGTCTTATATACAATGACTAATACTGTATGTGCATGCTTTGATTAAATGTATTCTGTACTATATTTTGTTAATTTAACAGAAATTGGTTGTAAAGGTTGCTTTTATGCATTTCTAAGTAATTAATTCATAGATTGAAGTTGTGAGTGGTTCTGTAAAAATAAAGATTAATACTGTAAATTGCAAACATTTGTTTTGAATTTATGTGCTAATTACATTTTTATAAATAATTTCTTAGTTATTTTACATGGAAAATCTATATTTTAAAAGTAAATAACTGTAGATGGACAGAGCAGCTTGATAAAATAACTCATAAAAACCTTCAATTTGCAGAGATTAACCTGAAAATTAGTTGTTTTCTATGTAATCTGACATAATTTATCAGTTTTTTTATGGTTTAATAAACGATTATCAACAGTAAAATACTGTAATTTTATGAATTTTGACTGTAAAGTCTGTTCTGTATTTTTACAGTTTTTGCATGTAATTTTGTGAAATGGTTATTTGCTGTAATTTTATGGGATTTCTCTGGAAACTCTGCTGCCAGACTTTTTACCGTTTTTTTACAGGATTTTTTTTTACAGTGTAGCTATATCCAGTAAATCTGATTAACAAATTTACATATTCATAATTACTCATAATTAATAAATCATACTGAGTGAATAATTAATAATTAATAATTATGAATAATTATTAATATTTCCCCTTTGAGTTAATTCACTACAACGTTCTACTCAGAGCTGTAAATGTGAAAATGTGTAAATGAAAAAGAAACAATAGAAGGGAAAAGACGAAATAACGTGCCAAACTCGCTGATCAGGGGTTCATGCACGGTGATGTCCACCGCATGCGAGAGAACACTAGCTAACCGGAGAAAAATGTTCCGTCTTTTAAACAAACAATTTTCACTGCTTACAAACAGTCTTTCAGGGGGAAACAAAGAAACAATAAAAGAGTAAATGTTTGGAAAAATGTCTGTAGAACTTGCCAAAACAAATGTTCCAACTTCTCATCAACAGCTCCTTGAATTCACAAACGCCATGACAAAATGGCGTCATTACTTGCAGCAAACCAGTGTGTAGAGGCGTGGACAGAAAAAAAAAAAAAAAACTTTATTAATTTAAGAGCATTTAACTAAAATTTATTAACACATTCAAATTATATCCACAAATTAGTAGAATATACTTAAAATATTTAAGTTTGATTGCATTACTTATAATATATAAGTATATTGTAATTATATGTCCGGGCTAAGAGTGTATTTGGATATAATTTTGTCATCATAACAAATGTTGGTATATGAACAGCATATAGCTATAAAGTGACTCCTAATCCCAAGCCATTTCTCAGTATAAAACAATATAAAACACAGAGCCAGACGAAAAAGTCGCAGTAATTAAGTTGTCGTTTTGGCCTTTATTCATATAAAACAGAGTAAAAAGCAAAATGACTGGATTGAGACCACAAGAACTCGATCATGAAAGAGTCATTTCAGGTCCAGTGCGAGTCCGAGTCTGAAGTCTGTTAAAATGCGACTCGAGTGCAACTCGAGTCCGAGTCTCTAACTCTCGAGTGCCCATCTCTGGCTATAAGTGTGAATATGTGTTTATACAACAGTTCCATGGCACGAGTGTGTAAATACATAAGACATAACAATGGAGTGTCTTTAAAACCCTCTTTTGTGCATTTGAATTTGTGGCAGAAGGAAGTAGTTCTGCACAAAACAGGGTTTTAAAGACACTCCATTGTTATGTCTTATGTATTCATATCAATGCTATTGGTCACTCTTTACTCAATCATCTTACATCCTCCACATTTCATTTAGCCAAGCGGAAACCTCCCCCTTTCTCTCGTGAAGCCAATACGGAAGTAACTTAAACTGCGATTCATCGACTGGCCGCTAGGGACGGGCTCCAATAGAGAGAATCTCATAGAGTCCCATGTTAAATTGGCCAAGTTTATAGCAGAAAAAAAAAACATGTTTACAAGTTGGTTCAAATTGTGGTTTTGGTCTATACTGCTATTTTTGCCCTTCATGACAACTCTGAGGGGGGTAATTTTTTTTATAATTTATCCGTTTAAATTATATTAAGCCTTAAAGTTCTGCATAATTAAGGGCGTGGTCACTTGAGTGACAGGTAGATTGCGCTGCTGTCTGTGAGCTGTCATGTTACCTCAGCTGCCGCTGAATTTGGCATCTCAGCCGTTTTTGTGCTTTTTTTCTCGATTATTTTATACAATTATAAAATATGGCTTGCTGCATTATATTCGAGACTGATGTGTGTCTGTGTGCATGCATGGGGAAGAGACACAGAACACACGTTGTTGGATCGTGGCATTGGCTGAAAGTTTTGATTGCGAGATTTACTACAATGACAATACCAGGAGGATATACAACTCTGACAGCACTGCTTGGATATTATAACTAAAACTGCTGCACTATTTTGAAAAATATATACTTTGGACACAGGCTCATTTGTTTGTTAGATACGATCGCTGCTCAGATTGCATCCTTTCTTGAAGAACGATGACAGAGAGCAGATCATTCAGAAGAAATGTGAAATGTTTTTTTTTTTTGTTTTGCAATGGACATTTATATTTTACCCAAGTGCCACAGATTGGATTCATCTCGCGATCTCTATTATAAAGGTATGAAGTCCCATTTGATGTTCCATGTTGTTATTTGCACACCCAACACAAATTACTGGTGTTGGAGCATCTATATCTTAAAAAACACTGTAAATTGACAGTAAACCTTTAGAACTTTCTGATGTTAAAACTTATCTTTATTAATAATTTAGATAGTATCTAGATAGATAGCTCCTTTGATTGCTAACGTGGTCACGTCGAGCTAGGCGGGAGTGGTTTCAGCAACCAATCACATCAGCTCAAACCACCTACCCGCCTCTTTGCCCATTTTCAGTTATCCGGGAGTGACGTGCGGTGATG
The DNA here is from genome assembly GCF_024489055.1 of Chanodichthys erythropterus. NCBI lineage: Eukaryota > Metazoa > Chordata > Actinopteri > Cypriniformes > Xenocyprididae > Chanodichthys > Chanodichthys erythropterus. The sequence goes on from NC_090232.1 coordinate 24,292,731, forward strand.
CGCAGCTAAGATGGCCGCGGCCTCATTTTCGCTTCAAAACTGCTGTTCAGAACTCTATGGGTGACGTCACGCACGCTACATATTTTTTTACAGTGTATGCATTTAGCTAATTTCCTACCGTATCAGAGAGAAATGCAGCACGTTGATCTGGGGACTTGCAGTCGCGAGTCTTTCATGTGGAGAACTCTCCTCATATTAATGCATAAAGATGCATTTAAAACTTAATAGCCAATCAGATCTTTATAAAAGTCCATGTTGGTATTTGCAGATGAAAAATAACACATAACATTAAATAAATATTTTCTATCAGTTTGAACTGATTATTAGTCACTCAAACAGCCTCTCAGCCTCTATCATGCATATTCGTCATGTTTTGTAGTTTTTAACACTTTTTACTCGTGTTTGTAGTTCTGAACTGAATCCTCGTACAACGTGCAATGGGTTATGGGCAATATTAGCCTTTATAGTGTGCACGGATCCACACTTCGAAAATCTACCGGAAATAGTAGACCATCCGGGGACTTTTGGCATACTCTTTTCAACATACTATGCTTTGGCACACACTTATTTTAATCTCACATACTATTTAGGATGGATAGTATGGACATTGGGACGCAGGGACAATTTGGGTATCTCACATATTCTGAATGTCTTCGGCAGAATTCAAATGAGCCATTTTAATCTAGATTAATCTAGATTAATTCCAAAATTAATCTAGATTAAAAAAATTAATCTATGCCCACCTCTAATATGTGTATATATATATATATATATATATATATATATATATATATATATATATATATATATATATATACACATATTATCATATATATATATATATTATATATATATATAAAATCACATTTAACATAGCACAATTCGATTTGCTCTGGGAAAAGTAATAGATTAATAAAGCCAAAGATTGCCCATTTTATGTGCCCAAAATGAATTATATGTCATGTTTAACTACTGTAAGACACAGCAGCAAATCCCGATGCACTGGCCGAGATGGAGCTTATCTCGACATGTACACAAGCACTGAACGGCCGCTGATGGCCTGGAGCTCGCATCTCCAAAAACGTCTAAACAAACTGTAAAATAGGTGCTATGATTAAATGAAGAATTGGGTTCCAAAACACGATAAATGCCATTTTTTTAATTTTGAATTCACCCGGCATCCTAGTTTTCCTTATCTACTTTGTACTTTGTGATCAACAAAAACAGAAAAATGAATAATTTTGACGGCATTGATTAACATGTGGTGGTTTCTGCGGTGGATAAGAAACCTAAGCCATCGAAATCTAATCATTTATGTGAGGAGATTAAGAAACATCTGATAGAAACAAACAAACAAAAAAAAACATAAAATGATTGCTATTTGAATATTTGCAGTATAGCGACACCCCTGGGTAGTTGCAGTCAATTCCAGTGTACTCAGCAAATGTGTTTTTATTTTAACCATGCAGTGGCGCCAGATACTCTTTAATTGGAGTAAATCGGAGACATAATTTATACTGCCGTCCAAAGGCAAAGCGCAGTAACTACACATTTGATCAAAAATGAGTTATGGCTTGAAATGGGCTTTGTAACATCTGTTCTGTATTGTGACAAAGTATCCCGGTTCAAAATTGTCCCGTTTCTGAGAAACGAGGGTGTCAAAATTGCAGTAACTACAAAATTGAAGCCAATACCAAGGCAAACCGCAGTAAGTGATGTTACTGCGTTCTAGCTTTGTTTTCCCGGCTTTGACACCCTGCGGCATGATGGTTAAACTCGCGTTAAAACGCAAATATCCAAAGACGAGAAAGGAAGATAGCAAAATATTAACTCCTAGCCAAGCAAACGACAGCTTTATACTCAATTAACATTAACTTGCTAGCTGCTAGCAAATTAGACCGATATTTTAGCCTACCTGCGCTGCTCCATTGATGGCTATACTCAACATAATCAGTGGCGGACTGGCCATCGGGAGTTCCGAGTGTTTTCCCGGTTGGCCGCTGGACAATGTGGGCCGGCCCGTTGCGATGTAAATATATGTGAAGAATGAATTAAAGTAAATTTACGTACTCTGTATCCTCCGTCAACCCAGACGAATTGAAAAAAAAACTTAGTGTGCTCAGTCTCTCTAGCGCTGTCTGTCTGTCTGTCTACTGCCCACAGAAACCGAGCAGCGTGGCACTTTTACTGTTTGATTAAAAAATAAATAAATAAACGACGGACATTCATTTACAGGCATGCACTTCTGACCTTTTCATATTTTTCCTATTTTAATGACGTTATTCGTCACACAATGGACACAGAAACATTAACGTTGTTTCAGCATGTCAGATAAGAGTGAATGTTTGTGTATCTGTTATTAGGATTTCTTCAGTAATTTCACAATCATTTGAAAATTATTCATAAAACTCGAAATATCACTTGCAAACTTATACTAAACATGGCCTAACTACACATATTTAAGTAGCCTATGTCCCGTGTTAGGAAAGTGTCTAAATATATATAATTTTCTAATTAGTTCACATGCATTATTTTACACACTGGTGATCAAGTTTGAAATAATACTTCTTTAATGTCTTTGAAAGAGGAAGTCGGAATTTATTTGATCGAAAATACAGTCAAATAGCTGTTTTCTATGTGGATTTACTGTAAAATGTCATTTATTCCTCTGATTAAAGCTGAATTTTAACATTCACAACATGCAAACATCAAAAAAATAAATAAATAAAGTTATTAAAAACAATCAACGTGTAGTAAGAAACACAACAATAAAGTTGGATGAACACATTTAGTTTGTAGATACTGCACTTTGCTTTTGCAATAGTGTTTTAGTTGTTTAAGGTCATCCAAAGGCAGAGTGCAGTATCTACATTTTGGAGGTCAAAGGTCACATCAGTGGTCATGGTTTTTATCTATAAAAAATGTCTTCCTAAGAAGGCAATACGTGAATGCATTACCACTAATCTACCTACAACGTGTTTGACTGGCTGGTGTAAAACTTTAAAGGCGTTTTTCTCAGTTTCAGTGTTTGCGTAGTTACTGCACTTTGCCTTTGTAGGGCAGTATAGCATTAACAAGATGACCCGTTGAAATCATTTTGTGAGCGATGACTGAATGTATTTTTAGTCCAGTGCCTGTATATAAGATTAGTATTGACCAAGTTCAGAGGCTGTCATATGTGGGTCAACTTACTTTGTTGTGTATTTCAATATGAAAAATAACTTATATTGATTCAATGGATTAATTGCATTTCGGGGAGAAAAAAAGTGTCATGGATTTATTGCATTTTGGGGAGAAAATAATCAGGTTTTTTTAATAAATCTTTGATTTAATCAAAATCTGGATTCAAATTTTTAATGTTAATGTAACTTAAAGATGCTATGTGAAAGTTTGAAACAGAAACTACAACAAGTGTAATATTTGCAAAAATTACAGTGAATTTGCGTGGCCACCATGACAGTCGCTTTAAGCAGAGTGATACAAACAGTGAAAAGGTAGGAGTGCTGTTATCACTAAAATATTGCATGGCTACCAGCCAATCTAATATAAATTTCTATTTTACAGATTAATGTGCGTGTGACTACTATGGATGCTGAGCTGGAATTTGCTATCCAACCCAACACGACTGGCAAACAGCTGTTTGATCAGGTAACGTTAGGTGTCTAAATTTAAATTCCATTGTTTTGAGTATAATACTGATTTATCAGCCAGGACTTTGCTTTATGTTTCTCATACAAATGTTTTGATTTCAAATGTGTCTTTATTTTTCATCTTTCAGAACTATCATTAACCATGTTTACATGTACACTTTTTTGTAATTCTGATTTAAATCATTCCAATTGAACGATTCGGTGGACTGTTTATATGAGACGTTATCTAATCCGATATGGTGTTTACATGTGCTGCCGCTTTCAATCGGAATAACTTTGTGACATGTGACATGTAAGGAATCACTGAGCTCCTTCAGTATATTTAATAAATGTGTTGTTTCAGTTTTACTCCAGTTTAATTTTGCATTCTGGTGCCGCCATTGTGCATTCTGACGACCCCTGGCCTCTTGACGTGTTGACGTAGAAGCAAAGTAATCGGTTTAACACGTTTACATGGCAGAGTTTTTATTTTGTTTGGTTTATAGAAAGGTTTATCCCACCCCTCTCAAACCAATTACATTTTCTTTTGGATTGGACTTTTAAACCGATTACAATGCTCCATGTAAACGCATCTGTTGTTCTCAATTGCTTAGATAGCCCAGCCAGCAATGACATGTGGGGCCCAGATGAGGGCTTCATGGGCGGCAAATGTGGGCCCCATTATGGGATCCACATGGGGGCCAGCCATGGATGCCCAGATGGGTTTTAAGTGGGATCTGTAAGGGTCTTGTGTGGGTCTTAACCGGGCAATTCATGACAGACCCATTTGGGCCCCATCTGCCTAAAGGGGTTTAAAGTGGGTTTGCACCCGGGATCCACATGGGGGCCAGCCATGGATGCCCAGGTGGGTTTTAAGTGGGATCTGTAAGGGTCTTATGTGGGTCCTAACTGGGCAATTCATGCCAAACCCATTTGGGGCCCACCAGTCTGAAGGGGTTTAAAGTGGGCTTGCACCCGGGATACACATGGGGACCAGCCGTGGATGCCCAGATGGGTTTTAAGTGGAATCTGTAAGGGTCTTATGTGGGTCTTAACCGGGCAATTCATGACAGACCCATTTGGGCCCCATCTGCCTAAAGGGGTTTAAAGTGGGTTTGCACCCGGGATCCACATGGGGGCCAGCCATGGATGCCCAGGTGGGTTTTAAGTGGGATCTGTAAGGGTCTTATGTGGGTCTTAACCGGGCAATTTGTGTCAGACCCATTTGGGCCCCACCTGCCTAAAGGGGTTTAAAGTGGGTTTGCACCAGGATTCAACCGTGAATGCCCATATGGGCTTAAAGTGGGCTCTGTAAGGATCTTATGTTGGTCCTAACTGGGCAATTCATGCAAGGTAAGCCCAACCATTCATTTAGGGGACAATCTAAGAAAAATTAAAAATGAAGAATGAATGTAAGTACAAGATAAATACAAGACACTTGATGCTTTGAACTGCAAGAAATATATTAAATTGACAACAAAAATTATCTTTAAAAAACAATGTCACAACATACGGTAAACTAAAAAATATATTTTAAAAAAATCTCTGAAAAAAAACCCTCCAAAAATACAATACAAAATACACTCATTATATAATACATTGAACAACAAACATAATCTTTAACAATTAAAATTTTACAACGTACCGGTAAATAAATAAAAAATATATTTTTTTAAAAAAATGTCTGAAAAAAAGAAAACAAAACATCTCTCCAAAAAATACATCCAAAACAGTCATGGCGTTTGTGTTGTCAATGTTCTTTTTTACCCATAGATATATGATCAATATCACACTCGTAGCCGTGCGATATGGCTGTATATCAGCACGCTGTGATTCATCCGTAGGTAATCACTGCGTGCTGATATACAGCCATATCGCACGGCTACGAGTGTGATATTGCGTTTATACAACAGTTCGACGGCACGACTTCGGTAAAGTTGGTTTTATATTCGCACATTCGGACTTATGATAAATTCAAACTTTCCAATAAATGTGCAATAAATTGACCCATACGGTAAAAAAATCTATTTTCAAATATATTTTTAAATATATTTCAAAATATACAAAAAATGGCCAAAAAATATATTCGCTATAAATATATTTTCACATATAAATATATTTTCCTAAAATGTATTTTTTGGCCATGTTTTGTATATTTTTTTAAAATATATTTTCAAAATATATTTTACAAAAGCATTTAAAAATATATTTTGCCCTACATATATTTCAACCCAAGAAAATACATTCACATGTCACATTTGAAATTTTTTTTATTTGTTGTCTATAACACGTGAACATTTGAATAAAAATCAACAAGGAACATATTTTACAATGTTCAAAAAATTACAATATTCAAACAAATATAACTTTTTTGCTTTCAAGAAGTCTCACTTTCCCCACGTCAAATCCTCAAAGCCTCTTTGGACACATTTGGAAATCTCTTCTTGACTGTGAGACAAAAATCAGTAATTTTTTTAGAACTTAATGTTTCTAGTAAATTTTCCTTTCACTAAGTATTAACTTAACGTATATATGGCTGCCATGGTTTCCTCATCAAAGGCACTTCTTCTCTGTCTCTACCACTGTACTCATACAAAAGACAAAACACAATCACTGAACATCAGTACAGGTACAGAGTGCATGCACTTTGTCCTCTAACTAGTTTTGGATTTCCTGATATTTTTGTTTACACTGGAACTAAAACAATTACAAGTATACTGGATTTTAAAGATATTTAATGGGCATATTTTTAGACAGTACAGTAAAGAAACTGATGATTGAGGAGAGGTCGAATTAGCCTTTCTTTACACTTCTGCATTGCATTTTCACTTTTACAAATAAAGGGATAGTGGAATATCACAAAGTCACTCAGTTAAGCTAACTTAAAGGGATATTTACCCTCATGCTGTTCCATTTGATTATGACATTCTCTTTTTCTGTGGAATACAAACAGAGATATTTAGAAAAATAATCTATCTCTTTGTGTTCACGCAAGAAGGTCAAAAACCAAAGTGAACATGACGGTAATCCACATGACCTCAGTTGATTAATCAAATTCTTCTGAAGTGAAACAATAGGTGTGTCTTTGGAAAATACTGTTATGTTAAATTTGTTACATTACAGATTTGCCAACTGTCCAATATGGGCTCAAAGTCAACATGTTGTAATTTGTGATGCGTTTTAAAGCTTGAGGAATCATTTGCATGTACAGACTTTAAAATATTAGTATTTTTCTAACACACACCTAGTGTTTCACTTCAACTAGGGTCATGTTGACTATTTCATGTTTTTTACTGTGAAGCTGTTTTGTATAAAGTGCCACAGAAATGAAGATGACTTGACTATGAACATTATCCTGTACCTGTGACTTGTGGTTCTCCAGCACAATCGTTGGGCTGGTGGGGCGGACAGCAAGTGGACAAGTGTCTTGACAGATGGGTTTTGACCCGCACCTGTTCCAGACAAAAACAGATATTAACACAAGTGCAGAGAACATATCAATTCATAAATTACACAAATAAAATAATATTATTTGCTTAACAGTGCTTAATTAAAAAAAAAAAAAAATCTACTTCTTAAAGTGTCTCATCATTCTCACCTTGTTGCTGTTGCACAAACCGTCTCTGCTTCTGCTACTGAAAATAAAAAGCAGATTTTTTCAGTAATGAATGACATGTAAACCTGTAAGTCGTGACAAATAAGCATCTTCTGTTACAAGCAACTTACTGAATCACTGGCTCAACTGGATAATCGAAAACAGCTTGTCATTCAGCAGAAAGTGAATAAAAATTATATTATAGTAAGGCTATATTAATAATGATAATAATAATAGTAGAAAAACTGAGCGTATGAAATGCCATTAATGCCAAACCAGCATATGCCTGAACTTTAATAAAGAGAAAATAACGTGTGCCTACTTAACAAGTTTAGTAAAACATTAAATTTAGCCAAAAAAAAAAAAAAAAAAGACTTACGTTACAGGCCACTATCAGTGACAGGAGCATCATAGATCGACAACAGCAGGCAGCACCGTCTCCCAAACACTCTACAGTTGAAATTAAAAAAAAATATTAAACATTTTTTGTGTGTAACGTTAGTTTTCACTAGTGTCCAAATTAAAAACAACTAACTTTAAAACGGAAATCTGAAAATATCAAATGCGTCTCATGTGAGTAAATAAACAAACGGGGCATTAATTTTACAATTAAAGTAAAAAAAAAACCTTGACAATAAAACATTATACATTCAAAGTAGCAATGAACATTACATATGTGAAAAATGACGAATAAAAATAAAGTTATAACGTTAGCTCTTACCTTTTACTCCGAAAACTCCCGGTTGACTGACGACCGTTACAGTTCAAAATGACGCGCATGCGCAGTACTCCAAAAGTCTGTGAGCGCTGCTAGTGGTTTCCCTTTCAAATTACGTCACAGTTAACATCGTACAGCTAGCGATTTTATTAATCTATTTATTTGTAATTGATGTAGATCTAAACGCTATATTACACTGACAATAAATTACAATTAAATTAATAAATAAACGAATTAATTAATAAGTAATAGACTAAAACACACATTTGTGAGGTGCCATGATCACTACTACACAGGTATTTTTTGGGAAGATATGTGAACAAAGTGTCAATGTGGAAAATATGTGGAAATTCATGTTTTTCAAAATTCTTCAAACATAATGGATAGTTATGTTCGCAAGGCTTTCTTCCACGCACATTTGCATTGTCGACTGTAAGATTGGAAATGTATTTTCTTGCGCCCTGAAATATATTTTCATATATAAATATATATTTTCCTAACCCTGAAATACATATTTAAATATATTTTAAGTATATGAAGGTTGAAACAATATATATATATATTCAAAAATATATTTCATTGAACTTAACTGTTTGCAACAAATATTTACCATATATTTAAAATATATTTTGGCCAGATAAAATATATATATTTTTTACCGTATGGGAATGTTTGCGAATTTTAAGCAGCGACATGATATTGACAACAAACAATTGTCAACTTACAACATTTTTCACAGCCGATCAAAATAGGCAAGTATTGTTTTAATGGCATATTTACTTGTGAATGTCCACTGAATGTCCAATGTAGTGTGATTAACAAGGCTATTGAATACGGATGTCTGATTGTGCGAATATAAAACCAGCTTTACCCAAGTGACGGCATGAGTGTGTAAATAAATAAGAACAACAACAGAGTGTCTTTAAAACCCTCTTTAGTGCAGCACTACTTCCTTCCGCCACGGATTCATATCTCAAGTTGTCAGTTGGACCAAGCCTCTGTTACTAACTCTAAAACGTCACTTTAGAACTAGTAACGAAGGAACGTTGAGTCGCTTCATTGAAACACATTGAATTTTATACAGTATTAGAGAGAGAGAGAGTAGGCTATTACCTGTCTGATATATTGCATTACATTTATTCTTCAAGTCGATGTCCATAATATTATATCCATTATAAAAGTCCGTTTGAATGTCCTCTGAGGAAAGCGATCTTTGTATAACACTACAGCACTAAAAACAACTTGCAAAAGTTCCTTTCAATTTAAAAGTCTCTTGTGCTTCACTGACTCATTCCTCCTGTAAAGTGTTGCTGCCATCTAATGGCGTATTAATGTAACTTTCACTCAATCCATATTACTTTCTAATGGACATATTTATATAAAATAATATTTATTGAACAACAAATAAGCACAATTGTACAGTTCAGTCAAACAAAGCACTAGTTATTTACAAAAAACAAAAACAAAACAAAAAACATTTACGCTTGTATGTGGGTTTTACAAATATTTAAGGAATGAAAAGGATTTTAAAGAGCTTGTGACAAAACCTCTTAACTCCATTGGATCCTCAAACTGTCAATCAAACTTCATTACATTAATCCGCATCCCCTCGTGAATGAAGTGCGCACGCAGTTTGGACATCTCTGTGCAATGCAAAGGTAAATAAAGATCTGATGTTAGAAAAAAATTTTTTAAAGCGTTTTCTTTACAAAAAAAAACCCTATGTTTATAAAGTTTAATGTTTTATGTATTTGAAGAGCGGAGAAGAGTCTTCGTCTGATATGTCCCGTCTAGTTGAAGCCAATATGCTAGCCTATATATAACATAACGTCGTTTCCCTTTCAGTCGGTCACGTTCGACGTACGTCAGTAGTGACCGACGAATTGGGATATCGCTAGAGAGCCCCTATCAGCTTCGAGAGAACTAAAACAAGCCAATGGAATTGGCGTGCGATATTTGCATAATGCGCACCTCCCCTAACAGGTGGATATAAAAATGGGGGCAGATGCAATCGCACTCTGTCTTTCGCTTCGGAGCCTACCTGGTGTCCTGCGGCTGTTTGAACTTCAAGCCTCTGAAGAAGTTTTCGGCGCTTGTGTTGGTGTGACGACGCCTGCAGCGAGGTCGCGAGTTGGAGTGAGCCGGGTGGAAACATCTACTGTTTTCCCAGCGTTCCGCTGTAATTCCACTGGTTGGTCTGCGATTTGGTCTGGTTCCTCCTGTGTTTTTCTAAACACGTCGTGACGCTCCCTGTGTGTCTCGACACAAAAGAGCTGAAGTTTCCCCTTCTAAAAGAGCTTCACAGACAGACACTGCGTCTTTTTCAAGATGTCATTCTGTCTGTGCGTTTCTGGAGGCGGTCGTTTCCTATCCTCTCTGGCGGCCACGATCACTTTCTCTCATGTCTGCTTAGCGTGCTGAGACTGTGTTTGTGGGTGGTCATATTTTCTTATGGAAATATGTCCACGTCGGCGCGTTGTTTGCTCGCCTTTCTCGTAAGGGCTTGAGCGCTCAGCGCGCCGTGTGCCGTCGAATTGCCGGCTGACAGCGCGCGTTGCCACGGCAACCCTGCGCGCTGTCTGGCGCTCTAGATGCACGGTCGAGACTCGGCTGCCTTTTTAATGAGGTGGAGTCCCCTCACTTATTCCCCGATCTAGTTATTTTTCTGAATCAGAAAAGTGCTACTTTGGTTAATAAGCCTGGGTGACCAGAGGATCACAGTGGGGCAATACCCGCCGAGTCATTCTCCGTGGGCCCCCCACTCCTCTAGTGCATCGCAAACATGTTGTGACTATGTTCGTGGGTGGATCATGTTTAGATTCATGGCCACGTCGGTGCCCAGGGTGCCGTGTGTCGTCCAGTTGGGCGGCCACGTTCACTGTCCAACATGGCTGGTAGCTTCTGCATGTGTTGCTGGTCCTCCTTAAAATAAATAGGGAGGACCTAACATCTTAGTCAGGGCTCCAGCAGAGGATCAGATGTCGACTGCTACATTGGAGAGAGTATTGTTGGGCTCTGAACATGAAGATGAGGCTGAGCGTCCCACGGTTGTGGCGTGCTCATGCCGAATCGGATTCAGACTTGGCAACCATGCTTTCCCGGGCCCCTGGGGGTGTCGTGCGACGCGTACTCGCCTTGCCCCGCCCCTGGCTTAGCCCGGATGTGCATGAAAAAACTTGGCAGTTTGTGGCCTTTTTTGGCGTTAATATGGAACGCCAAGAGGGTCATAATCTGCACTACAAGTTTTTCTCTCTCACTACCCCCTAGGGTGGGGTGGCAGTGCTACGGGCACACCACCTCTGCCCTGCATGAGTCTTGGCCCCTGGCAAGTCTGCAGTAGGTCAAAGCACTCATTGCATGTGGGTAGTTCTGAGTCGGGGTTGAGCTACGCAGGATGCAAATCAAAGCGCAGGCCCCTGGCCAGACAATGTCCACCATGGTGGTCCAGAAACACCCCTGGCGAGTCTTGCTGGGATGTGCCGTCGTCAAAGTGTGCTTTCTCGATGCGCTCATCTCACAAACTGGCCTTGAACCCAGCCCGCTCAACTCGCAGTCACCTGACTAGCGGGAGACGGTCCTGGAGATATGGCGACCTGGAGCTGACGTAAACGGTTCTTTCTCCCCCGGAGGAGGGCCGGGTGGAGAATTGGTCTGTTCCGCCGCTGGCTCTCCGGAGTCCAGCGGTACCCACTAAGAACTGTTTTCCGATCCTCTACGTCCCAAGAGTGTGGCTGGCGATGTGCAGCGCCCTGCGTTGCTACTCCCAGCCCCCTCTCACCTCGCCAGCAGGTGTCAGTGTGTTGGTGCAGGCCGCGCCCCGTGTGCCGTCTCCCATACGCACTGCTACCTCGCAGAGTCTGATCACACTCTGGGCCGCTACCACGCCGCCCGAGTCGGGTCCCCGTACTCTGGTTCGCTGCCCCACCCCCGGTACGTCTGTGGTGCGTTTGGTTCTGCTGGCTCGGTGTCTGGAGGCCTGGTTAGTGCCCCCAGCCCGTTCCGCTGGCTCATGCGTACTATCAGACTCGGCTATGCGATTCATTTCGCCCGGTGTCCTCCGGCGTCAAGGGGTGTCCACTTCACTTAGGTGTCGTTGGACATTGCACCTGTTCTCCGAGTGGAGATTGCTGTCCTCCTGGCGAGGGATACAATCGAGCCGGTCCCTCCAGCCGATTTGAAGTCAGGTTCAGCCCTACTTCATTGTACCCTAAAGGGCGGTGGGCTATGGCCAATCCTGGATCTGCGCGTCTTGAACCGGTACCTTCAGGCTGCCGTTTAAGGTGCTCATGCAGAAGCGCATTTTCGAGTGCGTCCGTCCCGGGGTTTGGTTGCAGCATTCGACCTGAAGGATGCATACTTTCATGTCTCGATTCTGCGCTCGGGTCGAGCATTTCAGTACAAACTCCTACCCTTCGGGCTGGCCCTGTCGCTCCACGCCTTACACGGTTGCGGAGGTGGCCATTGTTCCCCTCAAGGAACAGGGCGTTCGCATTCTCGACTGCCTCGACGACTGGTTGTTCCTGGCCAGCTCGCGAAGCAGTTGTGCGTACACAGGGAGATGGTTTAGCTCACCTCAGCCTGTTGGGTCTTTGGGTCAGCTGGGACAAGAGCAAACTCGCCCCCGGGCAGAGGATCTCTTTTCTCAGTCTCGAGCTAGACTCGGTCGCCTGGATTGTGCGCCTCTCTGAGGAGCGCGTCCAGTCGGTGTTGAACTGCCTGAGTTCGCTCAAGCGCAGGATGGCGGCCCCACTGAAAGACTTCAGAGGCTCCTGGGGCATGTGGCATCTGCAGCCGCATTTCGCCGCTCAGGTTGCTCCATATGAGGCCGCTTCAACACCGGCTCCGCGACTGGGTCCCGAGATGGCCATGGCAGCGCAGCACGCTCAGTGTCCTCGTGACACGGAGCTGCCGCCCTACCCTCATCCGGTGGTCGGACCCTTTGTTCCTGCGGGCGGGAGTACCCCTTGGACGCTGTGGTCCACACAGATGCCTCTACCACCGGATGGGGGGCCATGTACAACGGGCATGCGGTTCGGGTCTTGGACGGGGCCTCGACTGCATTGGCATATCAATTGCCTCGAGTTGCTAGCAGTATGTCTTGCACTGGGCCGCTTCAAGGAGCTGCTGTCAGACAAGCACGTACTGGTCCGCTCGGACAAGCACGGCGGCCGTTGCGTACATCAACCATCAAGCTGGTCTACGCTCCCGTCGCATATCGCAACTCGCCTGCCATCTCTTGCTATGGAGTCAGAAGCATCTGAGGTCGCTTCAGGCCACTCATGTCCCAGGTGTGCTTAACCGTGCAGCCTACGAGCTCTTACGGCAGCCTCCACTTGCGGGCAAGTGGCGGCTCCATCCCCAGGCGGTCCAGCTGATCTGGCACTACTTCGGCGAGGCCCAGGTAGTCCTGTTGCCTCCCCAGGAACTGCCCTCGGCCAGTGGTTTTCCCTGACCGGCGAGTCACTCGGCACGGATACCCTGGCACTCAGCTGGCCCCGGGGCCTACGCAATATGCGTTTTCCCCCAGTGAGCCTTCTCGCACAGCTCCTGTGCTAGGTCAGGGAGGATGAGGAGCAGGTCTTGTTAGTGGCTCCATATTGGTCACTCGGACCCGGGTTTCGGACCTAATGCTCCTCACGACAGCCCCTCCTTGGCCGATTCCTCTGAGGAAGGACCTCCTGACTCAGAGATGGGGCTTCCTATGGCACCCGCGTCCCGACCTGTGGAACCTCCACGTGTGGTCCCTGGACGGGATGCGGAGGTTCTGGGTGATCTCCCGCAGGCGGTCGTAGACACCATCACTTCCGCTAGAGCTCCTTCACGAGGAGCCTCTATGCGTTGAAGTCGAACCTATTCGTTGAATGGTGCTCTTCTCGCAAGACGAGAGAACCCCCGATCATGCTCGGTCAGATCTGTGCTTTCCTTCCTGCAAGAGGGCTTGGAGCGAAGGCTGTCTCCCTCCACCCTCAAGGTGTATGTTGCCGCTTCGCTGCACATCTCCATGCAGTTGATGGCAAGCCCTGGGGAAACACGGTCTGATCATCAGGTTCCTGAGGGGGGCGAGGGGACTGATTCCTCCTTGCCCACCCTCCTTACCCTCTAGGGATCTCACCTTAGTTCTTAGCTAACTTCGGCGTCATCCCTTGAGCCTTTGCAATTAATCGAGTTAAAAGTACTGTCTCTTAGACCGTCCTCCTGGTTGCATTGGCCTCATGTTAAGAGGGTAGGGGACCTGCACGCATTTTCGGTCGACGAATCGTGCCTGGAATTTGGGCCTGGGGATTCTCACGTCTTCCTGAGACCCCGGCCTGGATATGTGCCCAAGGTTCCTACCACTCCCTTCAGAGATCAGGTAGTGAACCTGCAAGCGCTGCCTTCGGAGGAGGCAGACCCAGCCCTAGCTTCGCTCTTTCCAGTTCGCGCCCTGCGTGTTTACGTGGATAGAACTTGAAGCTTAGGACCTCAGATCAGCTCTTTGTCTGTTACGGAGACCAGCAGAAGGGAAAGGCTGTCTCCAAGCAGAGGATGGCCCACTGGTTAGTGGATGCCATCGCCCTGGTTTATGTTCCCAGGGCGTGCCTTGCCCGTTCGGGTTGAGAGCCCACTCCACCTGAGTGGCCTCTTCCTGGGCGCTGGCTCACGGCGCCTCGCTGACAGATTGTAGAGCTGTGGGCTGGGCGACACCCAACACGTTTGCTAGGGTTTTTAGCTTACGTGTAAGCTGGTTCTTCCCGTGTACTCGCTTCCACCAGCTGGTAGACGCGTTGAACCTGTGCTCGTGTCGGCTTGCAATGCCACTCCCGCCCCCTGGGCAGGATATGTGCATCTGTTGACTCCAGTCGTGTTCCCCGTTCGGTGAACCCTGTCGAGTTCCTCCACCTCCACCTTCGGCTCGGGCATTGCGGAGTGTCTGATGCCAGACCAACATCCATCTTCGATGTTGTCTGTTGGTTGGGTTCCATATGTTGCAATCCCTCTACGTGAGTGATTCCAAATGTGTATTGTCCACGGTTACTCCCTACGGTGAGCCCGTGTCTTTCCCTTAGCAGAGCTTCTGCTTTCTCCTGTCAGATGAGTCTCCCCCTACTCAGGTGGAGCCATCCCAGGGACTCATATGCGTTCTGCCCTGCGGGCCAGTCCATATGTTTTCCATGTAAATTCCTTCCCCTCTGGGTAGGTAGTGGTTCCGCAGCGTTCCTTACGGGTTCGCTTCCCCAGTGTAGTCTAGTTTACTTAGTGGGTATATCGGAACAGCAGTAGACTTCCTGGCGTAAGGTCGCCCCCTTCTCCGTCCCCTTGGTGCGACGGGCGGCTAGAGCCTGCGCTGGGCACTGGAAGGGGTTTCGTAACTGTGGCGTTTTAGTTGGGATCCCAATTCGTCGGTCACTACTGACGTACGTCGAACGTGACCGACTGAAAGGGAACGTCTCGGTTACGTATGTAACCCTCGTTCCCTGAAGGAGGGAACGGAGACGTACGTCCCGTCGCCACAGTTTCTGTACCCTCGCTGCAGTGCGGACACCGGTTGTCTCCTCAGCGAAAAACAGAGTGCGATTGCATCTGCCCCCCTTTTTATATCCACCTGTTAGGGGAGGTGCGCATTATGCAAATATCGCACGCCAATTCCATTGGCTTGTTTTAGTTCTCTCGAAGCTGATAGGGGCTCTCTAGCGATATCCCAATTCGTCGGTCACTACTGACGTACGTCTCCGTTCCCTCCTTCAGGGAACGAGGGTTACATACGTAACCGAGACGTTATTATCAAATTTAACATAGCACAATTCGACTTGCTCTGGAACAAATAATAGATTAATAAAGACCAAAGATTGCCTGTTCTATGTACTCAAATTGAATAATGTCTCATGTTTAACCACTATAAGAGCCAGCGGCAAATCCACGAGTCACTGGCCGAGACTAAGCTGTTCTCGGCAGTTACAGAAGCACTGAACGGTCGCTGACGCCCTGGAGCTCACATCTCCGAAAAACGTCAAAACAAGTTGTAAAATAGGCGCTGTTATTAAATATGAGTCACATATTTCAGGTCTAAACAACTACATTATCGCCTAAAAACTATTAAAACTGCAGTTTGTGGTACAACAAGTAGTATTTGTAAAGCTTGCGGTTGATTTGGTCGGCCGCCATGACGGTCACTTCAAGCGGAGTGATACAAACGGTGAAAAGGCAGTAGGAGTGCTGATATCGCTGAAATATCGCATGGCTATCAGCCAATCAGATTCGAGAACCAGACAGAACTGTTGTATAAATATATATAAGACCCATATATGTGTTCCCAGTTCAAACCCATGCCAACTTGGCCCATAAATATATCATGCAAGACCCATATATGTGTTCCCAGTTCAAACCCATGCCAACTTGGCCCATAAATATATCATGCAAGACCCATATATGTTTTCCCTGTTCAAACCCATGCCCACTTGACCCATAAAAATTCTATGCAGGACCCATATGTGCATTCCCAGTTCAAACCCATGCCCACTTGACCCATAAATATGCCATTCAAGACCCATATATGTGTTCCCAGATCAAACCCATGCCAACTTGGCCCATAAATTGACATGCAAGACCCATATATGTTTTCCCAGTTCAAACCCATGCCAACTTGGCCCATATATATATCATGCAAGACCCATATATGTGTTCCCAGTCCAAACCCATGCCAACTTGGCCCATAAATATGCCATTCAAGACCCATATATGTTTTCCCAGTTCAAACCCATGCCCACTTGACCCATAAAAATTCTATGCAGGACCCATATGTGCATTCCCAGTTCAAACCCATGCCCACTTGGCCCATAAATATATCATGCAAGACCCATATATGTTTTCCCAGTTCAAACCCATGCCCACTTGGCCCATAAATATATCATGCAAGACCCATATATGTTTTCCCAGTTCAAACCCATGCCCACTTGGCCCATAAATATATCATGCAAGACCCATATATGTTTTCCCAGTTCAAACCCATGCCCACTTGACCCATAAAAATTCTATGCAGGACCCATATGTGCATTCCCAGTTCAAGCCCATGCCCACTTGACCCATAAATATGCCATTCAAGACCCATATAGGTGTTCCCAGATCAAACCCATGCCCACTTGGCCCATAAATATATCATGCAAGACCCATATATGTTTTCCCAGTTCAAACCCATGCCAACTTGGCCCATAAATATATCATGCAAGACCCATATATGTTTTCCCAGTTCAAACCCATGCCCACTTGGCCCATAAAAATTCTATGCAGGACCCATATGTGCATTCTCAGTTCAAACCCATGCCCACTTGGCCCATGCCTGTCCCTTATGGGGCCCATGTAATCAGCTCATATGGGCTTCCTATGTGGGACTCGTACTACAAAACCTACATAGGACCCGCTGATTTCACCCAGCCAAAGCCCATGCCCACACAGTACCCATGGAACCCGTAGTTAACCCATCTGGGCCCCACGTTTCATTGCTGGCTGGGAGCTTACAAGGCGGATGTTTGATTTTTGGAAAAAAATCAGGGCTACTCTTTTGAACCACACAAACAGGTTGTCAAATTTTTCACAAGAATTGGAAGTTACTTTACAGCAGGGTAAAGTTAGTTCCGCTATTGGTCTGCACCTATTATTTACATGTATGCATTTGCCATATTATACTTTATTATTATTCTCTTTTCTTATTTAATGCTTCTTACCTTTCACTGTTTTTTCTGCTTTCAAGTTGTTGTTTTTTTTTATCTACAAAGAAATAAAATTTTTCATCTTTGTAACATATATGGCCACTCAGACTACTGACTTTTTCGAGATCTTGTGCTCAAATCAGAGCATGTGAGTGGAGCATTAATTATATTTCCTCCGGAGTGGAGAGCGCCTTTCTGAAGATTCCGCTTCACTCGCTCAGTCTGCTCAGGGTGGCTCAGTAAACCCAGAATGCTCTTTGTGATATGCTGATTCGAGAATCTGTGAAATGAGCAATAGATCTAAGGTTATGTAGTTCAAATATTGTTCAAGTTGCGAACCTTGTACATAAATGCCAGGGTTTTTTCTTGTATTGAGAATTATGAAACGGCTGCCTCCATCACATTTTGTGCTACCTCCAGCCGTCAACAAAATGCATTCAACTTGAGAATTTCATCTTTGTTTCCAAATGCAATGACTTCAGTTTTGTCTTTGTATAACTGAAGACAGTTTTGACACATCCAATTGTTCATTTCATCAGTGCATTAGCACAGGGATTCAATGAGGCTATAGTCATTAGGTGATAGGGCTAAGTAGATCTGGGTGTCATCTGCATAGCTGTGGTAAGCAATTTGGTTCTCTCTCATTATTTGGCTCAGTGAGCCTTGAGGGACTCTGCATGTCATGGATGTCCACATTTAAGGTAACCTACACTCACATAATAATCTCTCCCTTCTAAGTATGACCTGAACCATTTTAGGACCATCCCAGAAAGCCTGACTCAGTTTTCCAGCCTGTCAAGAAGTAAGTTGTCATCAACAGTGTCAAATGCAGCACTGAGGTGGATTAGTGCCAGCACTGATATTTTGCCCCAAAATTAACCACCCAAAAATTAAAATTATCATTTGATTTACTAACCCTCAAGCCATCCCAGGTTTATGCCTATCTTCTTTCAAACGAACACAATCGGAGATATATTTAAAAATATCCTGGCTATACCAAGCTTTATAATGGTAGTGAATGGGGGGCCTGTTTTGAATTGCTTATTTTTCTGGATTTAAACATTCTTGGAAGCATTTGGTATAATGTATATACACAAGTCAACAAACTATATAACATTGTTCTAGTGGTTTTTGGATATTTTAATCCTAAAATGTTACATATTGTGCCTTTAAGTATAATAACAACAGACAGCCATACGTATTGATTTTGAACTGCTTAAACAGTTTTCTCTGACTCCAGAAAAGATTGCCCAAGCAAACCTACATGTTCCTCTTGCTGGGAGTGGTCCACTGATGAATGGCTGAACTTTCAGTCTTCTAAGTGTTTTTCACGAGTTCACACTTACAAATAAGTCAGGTAAATTAATGGGTAAACGTATTTGGCGTGCTGTCCGGGGAGAGGGCTCCGAGCTCGGTAATCGGCCCGAACACAGAGTACCCCCCCAAAAATGCAAAATGTTGGCTACGGACAGCAGCCGGGAATTGTAACCCCCCAAAAAATATAGAAATAAGGCTGATGTTTGCAAGGAGAAAGCTGTCTGCCGGATCGGGAGGGTTCTATCTGATGGGAGTTCAATACTCACAGCGAACCAATAAATATAAACCTCTTCGACCAGCAAACTAAGATAAGGTTTAGATGTTTTGGCTGGGGGCGTCTGCAGCATCCGACGGGAGTTCAATACTCGCAGCGATCGGATGGGTAAAACCCCACCAGCCAGAACATTGAGAAGGAATGACATCCGACGGGAGTCCGCTAGCGGAGGCAACCTCACGCTTGGGTCAGTCCCTGGAGCCTGGGGAGGAACAAGAAGTGTAGAAAAGAGGGAAGCTGGGAGTCCAATAAGGCCTCTGGGCCTGCGCCGCTAGCGGAGGCAACCTCATGCTTGGGTCAGTCCCTGGAGCCTGGGGAGGAACAAGAAGTGTAGAAAAGAGGGAAACTGGGGAGTAAAATATGGCATCTGGGCCTGCGCCGCTAGCGGAGGCAGCCTCACGCTAAGGTCCATGGTTTAGCTGTAGACCAAAGACAAAAAGAGAGTTTGAGACTGATGACCGGGCCTGCGCTATTAGCGGAGGCATCCTCACGCTAACATCTACAGGCCACAGACAATGGATAGGGTAAGAGACGGTGGGATGAAATGGCTGAAACAGCAGAGCTTGCTCTGCTAGCGGAGGCATCCTCACGCTAGGAGGGAAGGCATTTGCCAAGACGGCGAAGAGAGCTGTATGTGGTGTGGCACCTGGGAAACTGCGGTGTGTGGCTAGGCGGAGGGAGGAGGAGAGTGAGGAATCTGGGGCCCAGCCCAGGCTCACTGTGGCCTGACGCCAGTCTTCTAATGCATGAATCGAAGAAGCAAGAGAGAGAAGATGAAAAAGCGACCTGCGGGATTATGCGATTCATGAAGATAGCTGAGCAAAGATAGCAGTTCCTGTTTAGAACAGTTTGGACCATCTATGAAGATGGAAACAAATAAAAAAAATATCCTATATTTCCTTATGTGGTGAGGCCTAGAAATTAACTGTATTTAAGTTAAAGCCCATAAATTCAGTTTGAGTTCAGCAAAACTGTGCAAGGCTGAGAAATCGATTATTAATTTTTATTAATAAGCCTAAAATGCTTTATAACCTGCATATATTCACCTCTGGCACGATTGTTTGATACCATACTGTCGTTTACAGTTTGTACTGTAATTGATGTTGAACAATCATCAAACTGCAAAGTAGGCTACAGACTGATTTAGATGATCGTTTGTTCTTTTAACTGTTGCTGGTTTGAGTCACGTGCACCTTCATTTAGTAAAGATCAAAAGAGACTAGCTTGTAAAAAGAGAGCTTTGCATAATAAAAATGTGCAACTTGGATTTATTCAATGGTGTTCAACAAGCACTAAATTTACCATGAACACGCTGCTTGAATGATTTTTTTTTTTTTTTTTTTTTCATTTAATCAAATTTATTTGTTTACTTTTTAGTTCTATTTCCCAATACTTATCCAGACCTGGTACTCAAATTACTCAAATCAAATTCCATGCTTTATCAAACTGCGTAGGAACATACAACATAACAGTTTATTCACTGGTTATTCGTCTATGGTTCGTTACGTTACTTACAGATTTCTGCTAGTTCTAAATATAGATGAACATACAGATGAATAGGAACGGTAAAATGTATTTAAATGCATCAGTAAAAGAACGATTTTAAGAATTTGTCCTACCAGTCTGTGCCTCGTCTCAATAGTGAAGCTGTGGGTTGACATTACATAAATGCATACAATTACTTTAAGTTTCCAAGCAATTTGTTGATAAATCGCAGAACAGCGATGACAATAAGTTCAGAGTTTCATAGTGATTCTGCGTGTGAACTGAACGTGATATATGAGCTATACTGTTTGCGTGTTTAACCGCAAGGAAGCGGCACAGTAATTTATAACGGCAAGTCACAGAAACAATCCCCCGATCAACATTGATCCAGATGGAATGACTGAAAGACGGAAATTCAGGAAAGACGACGAGAAGGATTTAAACTGTGCTTCTTGCGGGGTTGAGCCGATGGAGTGGAGAGTGTGAGCCGGCTGGGAACTGGATCTGCCTGGCACTGAAAGAAGGCCCGTTCCGTCACGGGAAGAGGCGGCATTGCCCGACACTTGAGCTTGGTGCTCAGCTGCCTTATTGTCATTTTTCTATGACAGTAATGATTGAATGGGCCAGAGTAGGGAAATACACAGAAGGATATCGCGGATGATTCGGACGTGGAGACAGGCCTCGGCGTTTTGGCATGCAGGGACCTGTTTGTTTGGGCTGACGCCCCTCCGAAATAATGCCGTTGGATTGGAGAAAAATTGTTCTTAACGCCAGAGGATTGTGGCAAAGATTCCTCAAGGATGAAAGATTCTTCATCGGACGCGACTTCGGACATGTTAGGAACTTAGGGCGGGACCAAATGCTGGAAACTGTCGAGGATCCTTGGGTGAGTTTGACTGTGATTATATACAGGCCCCAACTCATGCTGATTGGGTAGATACGTTGATTACAGATTGTTGACAGCTGGTTGAGATGACGTAATCATTAAGATGATGTAATGATTGGGTATCTTATTTGACTTGTTCCTCCTGAACTACGTTTATAAAACATCATTAAAAAGTTAATTGAAATTTCTTTCATGTAGTTCTGACTGCTCTTTCCGAACAAGTCTATTTGCAGTCTTATGTTTCATCAGAATGATGTGAAGTTCCCTTTTCACAGTGCATGCAGAACGTTGATTTTCTGATCATATTTTTTATTCCAGGCACATCTTACCAATTCCAAACTGCAGTATTATTAGTAACTACTATTAATTTTGTATTTGTAGTGAATTCCAGGGCCCAGTTTATAGCCGGGCCCCTCTCTCTCCGTAACAGTGGACAAAGGTTTGCTACATTTTGATTGGATTTCGGTGGACTAACACAAACAAACTGTCTTATGCCATCAGATAAAGATGGAAGGACAACATCCAGACCTCTCTTAGAGGGTAAGAAGACCACCTCTTGTACCAAGCCTGGGAAGGACAAGGCTTCTCATTTGTCCACAGGCAGTTACTGCCCTTCACCCATCTAGACACTACTTCCTAAGGTTGGCCAGAGACTTCCATAAAAATTCCTCGGGACCTTAGCAGAAATGGGTGAAACAAAGAGATCACAAAGATCCATCCAAATCCATTCAAAACTCAGTTTGAAAACCTTAGAACTGATGCAAACTACACATCCATTTCATACTTATTCACAGAAATAAGTATTCTACCAGAAAGACTTGGGAAGCAAAGAAACGTTTGAATACAATTTATTCAACAGTATAAATGTAAATATCAAATAAATGATAGAGTTCTTTGGCGTAGGCCCCGTCCATAGTACAATCCGGAGGGTACCAGACGTGTGCAGATCCTGCCTGAAGATGAAGGCAGGGGCAGAGCCTACCCCCGATGTATGGACAGGGACCGACCTGGTGGTGGTGGGGAGGATGGGGGTGAACGCCGGCGATGGTATCTGCGAACATGATAGTGGGTGGGAACAGAACTTATATACTCAGGTGACGTGTAATGATTGGTTAGAATATGAGCAATGACGTGCATTAGAGTCTTCCGGGTAGAACTTCCACTAAACGCTCCCATTTCTACCAGAAAGACTTGGGAAGCAAAGAAACGTTTGAATACAATTTATTCAACAGTATAAATGTAAATATCAAATAAATGATAGAGTTTTTTGGCGTAGGCCCCGTCCATAGTACAATCCGGAGGGTAGCAGACGTTTGCAGATCCTGCCTGAAGATGAAGGCAGGGGCGGAGCCTACCCCCAAAAGAACTGTGAATGTGAATGAAATACGCACCAGTTGGAGGATTCTTTGAATACGCTCCTAAATATTACCAAAGAGAAAGAGATAAAGAATGCACAGACATTAATGAATGTTTAATCATTAACAGAAAGAATCATTACGTCATAGCTTTAATGATGTCAAGAATGCCACATAGCCCATAACATTGCCACATTAGGTCGAGCATTAAAGCCACGTAGGCCGATAAGCCAGCGTATAAACATGCCATGTAGATCATGTATGATGCCATGACAGGCCATAGTGAGGGGAAGACCGAGTGGATGAATGGGATACCTCGATATGCCGAACAAAGCAAGCCATATAGATGTAAATAGTAGGAATAGAAACTGACGCCGCAACAGGTAGTTTGTCTCAATAGGATACTTACCACAGAAGATTTAAATATAGGATTTTATGATAAGCTATAACCTTACCTAATGCTTGTTATAAACATAACCTTGGTAATCCTAGATTAACAAAAGAATACCAGTGATGTGAATAGTGATTTGATGCTATGGTCAGAAAGACAAGTTAGTCTGCGATACTAGGAGACTGCATAAGAGGACCATGGTCCATAGAGATAGCGTTCACTTGACCCTGAGTGAGTATAGGGAAATCATAACGAGTGATATTAAATCGTATGAAAACACCACCACCAGTAGTTTGCATTAGTAACGTACTAGTATTAAATTATGTAGCGTATGCACACGTCAAGTCAAGTCAAGTCAAATTTATTTATATAGCGCTTTTACAATTGGTAATTGTTTCAAAGCAGCTTTACATATTAGAAGCACAGAAAAAAAGGGAAGTGGTTAAAACTGTACAAACAAGCGTGGTAATATGTAACATATACAAGATGGTGCTACATTAAGCCAATGTCGGCTGACTTCCAGGGGTGGAAAAAACCCCCTAGGAGAAAAACCCAGCGTGCTAGCACTGGGAAAAAAGTCCTAGGAGGGAAAAAACCCCTTGGAAGATATATATATGTAAATGTATATGGAGATAGATATAGAGATTAAAAATCGATTATATATAAATATATGTAAGCGGATACGGGGATCCTGGGCTACGTTGTAGTCAGGTCCAGACGCAGGTTCTCCATCTGACCTGGATACGGCCTGGATCCAGCACCCGGCAAACCTCAGGATAAGCAGAGAGACAGATATTAGCGTAGATGCCATTCTTGTTCTGATGTACAGGTATATCTAGTGTTATAGGAAATGTTCTCGGTTCCGGCCGACCTAATTATTGCAGCGTAACAATCCTTTAACGGATTTGAAAAATGTTAATGTATTGATAATGTGTTATGTGTATGCAAGAGCAAAGAGATGTGTTTTTAGTCTAGATTTAAAC
Organism: Chanodichthys erythropterus; assembly: GCF_024489055.1. Lineage (NCBI taxonomy): Eukaryota > Metazoa > Chordata > Actinopteri > Cypriniformes > Xenocyprididae > Chanodichthys > Chanodichthys erythropterus. The sequence goes on from NC_090232.1 coordinate 24,317,047, forward strand.
TGACAGAGTGTGTCTGCTTCCCGAACAATGCTAGGAAGATTGTTCCAGAGTTTAGGTGCTAAATAGGAAAAGGATCTGCCGCCTTCAGTTGATTTTGATATTCTGGGTATTATCAACTGGCCTAAATTCTGAGATCGCAATAAACGTGAAGGACTATAATGCATTAAGAGCTCACTTAGGTACTGGGGAGCTAAACCATTTAGAGCTTTATAAGTAAGTAGCAAGATTTTAAAATCTATACGATGTTTAATAGGGAGCCAATGTAATGTTGACAGAACTGGGCTAATATGGTCATACTTTCTGGTTCTAGTAAGAACTCTAGCTGCCGCATTTTGAACCAACTGTAGTTTGTTTAAAAGCCGAGCAGAACAACCACCCAGTAGAGGGTTACAATAATCTAGTCTTGAGGTCATGAATGCATGAACCAACTGTTCCGCATTTGTCATTGAGAGCATATGTCGTAATTTAGATATATTTTTTAGATGGAAGAAGGCGGTTTTACAGATACTAGAAACATGACTTTCAAATGAAAGATTGGTATCAAAGAGCACACCCAGGTTCCTAACTGAGGACGAAGGTTTAATGGAGCACCCGTCAAGTGTTAGAGAGTATTCAAGGTTTTTTTGTGAGGAAGTTTTTGGTCCAAAGATTAGGAAATCAGTTTTTTCTGAATTTAATAATAAGAAATTTCTTGTCATCCAGTTTTTAATGTCAGCTATGCATTCTGTTAGTTTTGTGAATTTGTAGGTTTCGTCAGGGCGCGAGGAAATATAGAGCTGAGTATCGTCAGCGTAGCAGTGAAAACTAACACCATGCTTCCTAATTATCTCTCCTAAGGGCAGCATGTACAGAGTGAAAAGCAACGGTCCTAATACTGAGCCTTGTGGTACCCCATATTTAACCTGTGATCGATACGACATCTCTTCATTAACTACCACAGACTGATAACGGTCAGATAAGTATGATTTGAACCATGCCAAAGCAATTCCACTAATGCCAATATAGTTTTCAAGTCTTTTTAAAAGAATGTTATGATCGATAGTGTCAAAAGCAGCACTGAGATCTAATAACACTAATAGAGAAATACAGCCACGATCGGATGATAGGAGTAGATCGTTTGTAACTCTAACGAGAGCAGTCTCAGTACTATGGTATGTTCTAAATCCTGACTGGAAATCCTCACAGATTCCATTTCTTTCTAAAAAGGAACACAGTTGTGTTGAAACTGCCTTTTCTAGTATCTTTGACAGAAAAGGTAGATTCGAGATTGGCCTGTAATTTACTAAATCTCTCGGATCTAGTTGAGGTTTTTTAATAAGAGGTTTGATAATAGCCTGCTTAAAGGTTTTTGGCACGTGTCCTAGTGTTAATGATGAATTAATTATATCAAGAAGTGGACCTACGACCTCTGGAAGCATTTCTTTCAGTAGTTTAGTCGGCATTGGGTCTAACATACATGTCGTTGATTTTGATGATTTGATAAGTTTAGATAATTCTTCCTCTCCTATAGCGGCGAATGATTCTAGTTTTACCTCAGGGACACTACAGTGCACTGTCTGAAGAGAAACTGTAGACGGTTGCATGTTTATAATTTTCTCTCTAATATTATCAATCTTGCAAGTAAAGAAGTTCATAAAGTCATTACTGCTGTGCTCTATGGAAACGTCAGCAGTTGAATCTCTGTTTCTAGTTAATTTAGCCACTGTGTCAAATAAATACCTAGGATTATGTTTGTTTTCTATTAAGAGATTTGAAAAATAAGTAGATCTAGCATTTCTTATGGCTGTTCTGTACTCAATCATTTTTTCTTTCCACGAAAGGCGAAAAACTTCTAGTTTTGTTTTCTTCCAACTACGTTCAGCTTTTCTAACAGCTCGTTTTAGAGCCCGAGTGTGCTCATCATACCACGGCGTTGGATTAGTTTCCTTAATCTTCTTTAGACGTAAAGGAGCGACCGCATCTAATGTGCTGGAAAAGAGAGAGCCAATAGTTTCTGTTGCAGCATCGAGTTCTTCTAAGTTGTCAGGTATACTAAGGCGATGAAACTGCTCGGGGAGATTATTTATAAAGCAATCTTTAGTGGCAGACGTGATTGTTCTACAATATTTATGGCTGGGTGGTGGTTTTGTAGCCTTGGCTAATTGTATTATACACGAGACTAAATAATGATCTGATATATCATCGCTCTGCTGTAGAATTTCAACAGCATCAATATCTATTCCATGCGACAGTATTAGATCTAGGGTATGATTACGACAATGAGTGGGTCCTGACACGTGTTGTCTAACTCCAATAGAGTTTAAAATATCTGCAAATGCCAATCCAAATGCGTCTTTATTATTATCTACATGGATATTAAAATCACCAACAACAAGGACTTTATCCGCAGCCAGTACTAACTCTGATAGAAACTCAGCAAATTCTTTGATAAAGTCAGTATGGTGCCCTGGTGGCCTGTATACAGTAGCCAGCACAAATGTCAACTTACATAATGTTACATAAAGCACCATCACTTCAAAGGAATTATATTTGAAATTCTTTTGAATGATTCTGAATATATTACTATAAATTACAGCAACACCTCCCCCTTTGCCTTTCTGTCGAGGATTGTGTCGATAATCATAACCTTGAGGACTAGATTCATTTAAAGTAATGTAATCGTCTGGTTTTAGCCAGGTTTCTGTCAAACACAGCAAGTCTAGTTTATTGTCTGTGATAATTTCATTTACAATAAGTGCTTTTGAAGAAATAGATCTAATATTCAGTAACCCAAGCTTTATCATTTGTTTATCTGATTTATCTGTGATTTTCATTTTTTGAACATCAATTAAATTTTTACCCTTAAAAGGTTTTGGAAGTTTTTTGTATTTACTAGTTCGAGGTACAGACACACGTATCAGGATAGTCAATAAACTTTGGAGTTTCAGAACGCTTTTAACCTGGTGAACTTTGTTTATAAATCACTAAAGCGGCGCCGGACGGCTGTGACTTTCGGCAGGTTTGTGGGCCTGCGATGGTAAACAGAAAAGTCCAACTTCCTCCCTTTGGTGACTTCAAAAGGAGCACCCCCCCCAGAGACTGACCAGATCCACATTCCAACACCCCACACACACAGGGACACACAAAAACACACACACACATATACAAACATGCCTAGAGATGGTATGTACAGTTATTCTCAAGATATGACTGTGCCAAAGTGTACCCGCTATATTTTAAGTGCATATATGCTTCCTAGTGTTTAGATTTTAGAGTTTAAATGACTGTAGCCATTCTAGTTTCATTCCTATTAATGTAATTTTGTCTGTAAACCATAACTTCTTCTACATGTTGTGTTTATGTGTCAAGTTTAGATTCCTCTGAAAGCTCTTCCTCTCCTCTATTCCATAATGTGTCTCACATCCCTGTAGGATGCATTGTTCTATTTGTTTAATGATACTGTGAAGAAAGTACTCTACTTCGAAATCTGATCTGAGAGCCATAAATCATGCAGATTAAGTCGTGAGGCCAATCAAAGGAAAGCTTTCCCGCCAACTTTGCACCCATGTTATTGGCTACCCCACCTCAAGGAGGTGTGTCGGCTTATCTGTCATAAAAGCAATGACGCACAATTTCTTGTGTTCTCTCCCGATTGTCTCACGAGCATCTCGTGCACGTTCTTCCCGGACCTCTCCGGTGACCACGCGCTGTCACCGCGCTCAGCTTCGGGATCGCCATCTTCCAGCGAAACTCACTCTCGTCCTCAGTTCAAACCTTCCCGCTGAATGGAGGAAGCCAACGAACTGCACCAGCGCTAACCTGAAATTCGACACACGCAACCAATGCAAGTATACTGCCGTTTCTCAATCTTAGATGATGAAACTGATTTCCGTGCTGGCTTAGGACTGGTTGTGAGTTTGCTACTTGCCTTCTCTCTTTCCTTCTCTACTTCTATTCTTGTACATAGGTGTGTATTTTCTTGTAGATATATTTAGATGTATAACCTCTGTATTCGTAGTTTGCATATATTAAAACGTTATTCATGCTCGATTGTTCTGTTTGTTCTTTCAGCTGAAAACCAAGTCACTTTAACGTTTTTCGATCGCTTTATGCTTTGATGCAAGTTATTTTCACGGCCAGAGAATAACTTTGTTTATAATATTCTGTGAGGGACTTAGTTTGCTGGACAAACGAACAGTTTCTCTAAATAATTATTAAACCAGAACTATATGTAATTGATTACAATTCGTTGTAATTGATTCACAATATAAGTTTAATTCCCCGTTGGGTCGATATATGAATCATAATTTATTCATAACCTTATGAATTATTATATTCATATTTCATCCATAAATTGATTAATAACCGCTACATTTCGTTACAATTATGATGAATAAATGGCATACATAATGAATAATATTGACTGATAAGGATATGGTCTTTACATGTAAAGACCACAAAGGTCCTGTACCTTGAAAAGTCAATATAGGCCAATTCGAGAAGACCTTGGAGTTACATAAAACAGACATACCTGGTGGCCATGACCGGTTATAATTATATGAAGAGCTAAGACAGGCCTTTGTGTAGAACCACGACATGCCATTTGATGCAAAAATGAAAACCATTTAATGTGAGGTAATAAGCCATTTGATGTGATGGCAACGATATGCCCAATGGCAACTATATGCCCGATGCAAACAATTTGCCCGATGGCAACGATATGCCCGATGGCAACGATATGCCCGATGGCAACGATATGCCCGATGGCCACGATTTGCACGATGGCCGATGGCAACGATATGCCTGATGACGACGACCTGTCATGATTGCCATTATATTAAACCTTTAATGTTATAGCAACAATATTCCATGTAGCTAAAAGTTATGATTGCCATCAGATGTGAATGCAATGAGAGGCCATACAATGTAAGGTAATGATAGGCGATTTTATGAGATGTCAACAGTAAGCCTGATAACAATATACCTATAATGCTAAGAGTCAAAGCAATAATAGGCAATTTAGTATGATACTTCGATATATTCTATGTAACGCAAAAGTCATGGGACCATTCCAAGCAAAGCAACAATGTGCTATGTTGCACGAAACCATGATTAGGTAAAGGCCACGGAAGGCCCATAATGAATACTGATTAAATGTCACGATAAGCAATGATATAAAAAAGGTACACATTTGTGAAGACCGAAGCTGAAGATAAAGTAGAAAACAATGACACCACCGCTAGTAACTAGCAACCAATAATCGACGTAATGTGATTACAATGAGTGAATTAGCATGAGTCATTTTAAGTAAATAATGAAAAGGTATATATGTTTTCTATAGGAAAGACTCATTCAATATGCTTAGGCGTGAATCCCGCTCACGGCTAGATAGAACTAAGCAGAGAGAACTTTGTCTAACTGTCAGAACCTGCTAAGAGAACCCCCAAAGAAATTAAGTTTGACATGACATAAGTACTTAATGCATGGGGCAGATAAAGATTGAGAAACCTTGTTGTACGATGCCCTTGCAAAAGGGAAGCACTTTACTTGACAATGCTGAACCTGGCTGAAGCTAGCAAACCTTTGCAAAAGTATAACACCTTGAGCATCATTGTTCAATACCTTAGTAAGGAGAAAAGAGATATTCGGGAGTGCCCTGCACAGAAGGGGCACAATGAGCACAAGTGAAATGCTTATGACCAGGCGGGTGCGGAGTAGCCTACGGAGCACAGTAACTGATGTTCGATGTGTAGTAGGCAGCACAATATATCACTTTAGATATGTTGTGATGTGCGCATCCACAAGTCATGACGCAAGGATAGCATAGTTGCACATGTTTAGGTTCTGTCAGTTTACGCGCTATTCTGTGTGCGCACACGTTAAAGACGAATTGCTTTCACTATGCATCTATTTTTCCCTGGATAGACACATACATGGAGATTTATGTCAAATGTCCTCGTACACACAGTGTATATGGCTTAGGTAACGTGAAGAAGAAACTGATGTGTATCATTATAGGGGTTCCACACATTCGATCTTAACTTACAGCAGGCTTGCTGCTGTCTGTATCATGCATGTTAACCAACAAAGTACAGAGAAATAACTTTGCAGCTTTAGAGATGATATGCAAGATAAAACCACTTGCTCTGATAATAATAAAAAATATATATATATATATATATATATTTATAATATATGGAACACTTTGTAAATTGTGTGCGTACATATACTAAATGTTACCAAGATTTGTAAATTCAGAGAAAGTAACAAATTTAAAATAATGCCCGTCAATGGCGTAAGAACTGCAATTCTGCATTATCCCTGGATTCTTATTGTACTGCGAAGTAATAAGTCCCTTTAAGACAGTCATTTCACTCGGTGGCCATCTTTGAAACGCCTCTCGGGTCGTTTCTCAATTCCAAGAACGCAGAGTTGCGGACATGCGTTCTTGTGGAGTCCGGTCTTGCCAGCGACTTTGAAAGAACGAACTCGGAAGGACACAGAACGCATTGTTTAAGAATTGAGATATGCTGCAAACTTGTAGCTCAACTGACCGCCCAACATATTATAAGTGGCTAATGCACAATAAATCCAACATAACATCACAAACAAATGTCATAACCTATTAAAAGATTTCTTTCAAATTATTATAGACGTTATTTACATATCATTTTATATCTTTTTATTTCACCGCGTGTATTTATGAAAATTGGTAGCCTTAGTGTTACATGATTTGTCAATGTTAAGATTAATTTTTTTTTTTTTTTTTTTTTTTTTTTTAATTCCAATAGAAATACTGCAGGCTTTCTTCAGGTTATCACTTTATTAAAATTAAGCAAAACGAATGGTTTACTTTCACGAGCCGTCACGTATTTGCGAGCTTGTAGCGGGAATCTCAAAAGTGAGAACGAGACTTTAAAGCTTACAGCTTCCGTATGTCGACAGCCGCAGACCTAAATGCGTGTCTCGTGCCTCCTTTCTGAGGCGCGCGTTTGATGTTTCTATAGAAACCAGTGCTTCTAAGAGCGCTGCTGTGACGTGATAACTTTAGCAGTCAGCGATTGGACCTTATTTAGAAGGCGGGACATATTCCGCAATACACTTTTTTAAATTTTTTTTATAAATTTTATTGAACAGAAAAACACATTCCATACAGTTACAAAAATCCAGAAATTTCAAATGCTAGGGGGGATATATATATATATATATATATATATATATATATATATATATATATATATATATATATATATATATATAAATATATATAAATATAAAAATATAGGAATACATTGAAAAGTGTACATGCTTGCAAAATTCTAATAGCTTTTTGTTTCTTTGAGGGCAATATAGATTCAATATAATATTTCACTTCATTTTTAAATGCTATAAAACATGTTTTTTTACCTGAAAATTTACATTTATGGATATGAAATTTGGCCATTAAAATAAAAATAAAAAATTAATAAAATAAGTGCAAGTCTGTTTATCTTTGGAGTTTACAATAATGCCTAAAAGAACATCTTTCCACTGTAAAATAAAATTTCCATCAACATTTCCAACAATAAAGTCAAGTACATTTTGCCAAAAAAAGGGCAGTGCCGAAATAAATGAACAGCTGTCTCCGGCTTCTGCTTGCAAAAGCTACAGCTTACATCTATATCTTTTTTAAACTTAATTAAATAATGTTTAGCAGGGTATATTTTGTGGAGAAGCTTAAAAGACACTTCTTTAACCTTGTTTGTTAAAAGATACCGGTTAGGCAGAAGCCAGACTTTTTTCCAATCAACATCACTCACAAACTGATTCCAATATAGAATTACATTTGGTTTCGACACAACATCCTTCTGGAAAAGAGCTCTTATTGATTTATTATAATTATTACAAGAGAAACATATTTTACCTACAGGGGAATGATTTGGTGAGAGGCATGGAAGTTGCTGATAATTAACTCTTTTTTTGTTGTTTATACAACATGCATATTCTAGAAGAAACTGCACCAAAAACAGTTGAAAAGTCCTTTGGTGTTATGGGAATATTCTTTTTTTTTTTTAAGAATTCCTCATATGTAAAAAGAAGACCCTCTGAATTAAATAGCTGATCTACTAAAACAATATTATTGTGAAACCAATTTTCGAAGAAAATAGATTTTTGTTTGTATAAAATGTCCTTATTATTCCAAACAATGTAATGGTGTGGTGAGAAGTTGTGTTTGAAAATCAGATTCCATGCAAGAAAAGCTTGACGATGAAATGCAGAGAGCTTCACTGGTATTTTGGTAATATCAAAGTTACAAACAAGAACGAAATGTATACCGCCCAGGCTGGATAAAATATGAAAGGGAATTACATTCCAAATAGAAGTTGGATATTTAACAAAATGTCTAATCCAATTAAATTTAAATGTATTGTTTAGTGTAGTAAAGTCTAGGAAGTTGAGGCCACCATTCTCATAAGAGTTCATTAAAATATTTTTCCTTATATAATGTATTCTATTTCTCCTAACAAAATTAAACAGCATCTTATCAATCTCCTTTGATATTTTATTATCAACATGAAGAGCCATAGCTGTATAAGTTAGCCGAGATATACCTTCTGCTTTGGAAATCAGAACTCTTCCTCTTAACGATAAATCCCTTGAAAGCCATTGATTTAACTTCTTTTGAGTGTTTTGAATAATAGGATAAAAATTAGAAAAACTTCTATTCTGTTCATTCTTACTTACTATAATTCCTAGGTATTTGACTTCCGTTTTGACTGGAATGTTACAATAAGATGCCACAGAACATTCTTTAACTGCCATAAGTTCGCACTTCTTTACATTTAAGTAGACACCAGATGCTTTAGAAAACTCTTCTATAACATTAATTGCGATAGGGATTTGGTTTTCATTTTGGAGAAAAAGGGTAGTATCATCTGCTAACTGCGTTATAACCAATTCTCTATTCATAATAGACATACCTTTAATCGCACTGGCTTTAACATGATTTGTAAGGAGTTGGTTTATTATCAAAAATAAATATGGAGAAGCAGGGCAACTCTGTCTAATCCCTCTAGACAAATGAAATCTACTAGAAGTGCCACCCAACAACTTAATTGAACTGTTGCAATTCTTATAAAGGGTTTTAATTGCGTTAGTAAAGAAATTTCCAAAACCAAATTTTACAAGTGACTCAAAAATAAACTGATGCTCTACAGAGTCAAAGGCCTTACAGAAATCAAGAAAAAGAATAAATCCATCGTCTACATTAAATTCTGGATAATCCAAAATATCTAATACTAATCTTATATTGTTTGTAATATGCCTGTTCCTCATGAATCCAGATTGTGTTTCTTCTATAATTGAATCTAACACAGACTTTCTTTTAGCAAAAATCAGAGCAAATACTTTATAATCATTATTGAGTAAACTAATTGGACGCCAATTATGTGATTAATCCTTGAGTTAAGGTGGGAGGAAGGCACTGATTAATAATACTTTCATTAAACATTTTGAGTAAAAGAGGGGCCAAATCGTCAGCAAATAGCTTATAAAATTCTCCGGTCAAACCGTCCGTACCTGGTGATTTATTATTTTTCAGATGATTAATTGCCTTGATCACTTCCTCAGCAGAAATAGGCATATCACAAAGTTCACTTTCGTTTTTGTCAATAGTTTTCACCTCTATAGAACTCAAAAAAGCATCAGAAATAGTTGGGGAGTAATTAGAGGTATATATTTTCTTATAAAATTCACAGCAATAACTAGAAATTAGTTTATGGTCCTTTGTTACAACCCCATTCACATTTAATTTACTAATGTTACTATTAATATGGTGCCTCTCTAAATTAAAGAAGTATTGTGAATTTTGCTCGCCTTCTTCAAGCCAACGTCTCCTTGATCGTACAAATGCACCTTCAGCTTTCCTTCTATAGAGTTCATCTAGTTTAATTTGTAGATCTGATAATAATAATTTTTCTTCATCTAATAAACTGTCTGGACACTTATTTGCTAATTTTGTAATCTCAACAATAATGTTGGTTTCTTCAGCTCTTTTGTATTTGGCTAAACGGCTTCCAAATTTTCTTAAATATTTTGACCTCAAATTTCAGAAGTTCCCAATTTGAACAAAAAGAATTCTCCTTGTTGGCTTTACCCCAAAATTGGCTTATCAATCTAGAAATCTCTTGTTTTACCTCATCATACATCAACAATGAATTGATGAGTTTCCAGTATGATCCATTATTGAAACAATTCATATTAGATAACTTAATATTAATACTTATAGCTTTATGGTCTGTTAATGGAGTAGAAGTAATATCAACTACCACATCATCTTTATTCAAGTTCTCAGACATTAACCAAAAGTCTATTCTGGATTGACTGGACCCTGTTTTATTGCTCCAGGTAAATGACTTATTATGTGGAAATTTGGCTCTCCAAATATCTATGAGATTGAATTTATCCATGAAGTTTCTGAGACTATTGTTATTTATGTTTGGTCGACCTGGTGGCCATTTATCAATTGAACCATCCAATACAATATTAAAATCTCCTCCAAGTAATACAGTGGCATTTGGATATTTATTTAACCAAACAATAAAAATATTTTCTATAGATTCAAAAAGATTATTATTATCCAGATTGTGATTATATCCATATAAATTCCCCAAGATTAATATATTATCAACATATTTAATTAATTGGCAAATAAAATGCCCTGCAGGATCAAATTGTGTATGTAAAACCTCTCCATTAAATCTATTCTTTAAGGCAATAACTCCAGCCGAGTGTTCAGACCCGTGAGAAAACCATACCAATTTACCCCATTGTGACGTCCAAAATTTACTCTCCTCTGTAGTAGAGTGAGCTTCTTGTACAATACAAAAATTGTTTAGCAAAAAGAATCTTATAAACCAAAACGCTTATGAATTTTGCTGACAGTTATGTCTATTACTTTCTGTTAAAAGTTTGGTGCTGAGAGCTCGAAACTTTTGACTATTCACGCCGCCATCTTACAATACACTTTCTCCCATTCAAAACAAAATGAGTGACACGACTTGTGTTATTCTATAGTCTTTGATAGTAACCGTGGAAACAGGTATTGACAGCTGCGTGATGTCTAGTGGCACGCGGTTTCATCCAACACTATGGAACATGGCAAGCAAACTTGGAATAAGAATTGGAGCGAGGATCAACATCAGCATGGCGTTTACAAAATGCAGCAGCTTTGCGACTAACTCGACTCAACAGATGCCGCTCAAGCACATTAATAGACAGGTGAGCAAAAGTACACGAGATGAATTAATGTTATGTAGCTCAACACCATAGATGGCTCAACACGATGGAATGTTAGAATATCATGCTGTTGATCTTGCTTACGGTCAACATACTAATAGAATAGCAGTCTACAACTTTAACACTCAAGTGCAATTTAATGTGATAGTGTAACGTTAGAACCCAGCTAACACAGTTACGTTGTGACGACGTAACTGGACCGGACCATATTCGTTGTAGCGACGTACCAAATAACGTTCTAGGGACGTAACTTTGTGATTCCCATATCCGTCGTGGCGACGTTATAGTGGTACGTCTCTGTAACGTGAGGAGTACGTCTCAACGACCAAACTGGCACGTTGTAAAAACGTAACCAGATTGGCTCATATTAGTTGCAACAACGTCCCGAATAACGTTCCAGCGACGTAACTTTGTGATTCCCATATTCGTCGTGGCGACGTTATCGGTACGTCGCTGGAACGTGACAGGTACGTCTCAACGACCAAACTGGCACGTTGTTAAAACGTAACTGGATCGGCTCATATTAGTTGCAATGACGTCCCGAGTAACATTCCAGCGACGTAAATTTGTGATTCCCATATTCGTCGTGGCGACGTTATAGTGGTACGTTGCTGGAACGTGACAGGTACGTCCTAAAGACCAAAATACCACCTCGACCTTTATCTTAAAATCTGCTTCTCACCTTTACTCCGGGAAAAGGAGATGTGCACCGTCCATAACCTTGAAATCCATGCAGAACTGATAAACACTTCATTCTCTGCTATAAAACCTAATAAATTCTAATTGTTATAGGGAATTGTGTTGCTTTGGTTAATACATTTGCAGATCAAAATATGTAGTGGAATCCTATATAAACCCTCATTAAATTCTGATAGAAAATGGCTAGAAACACACTGCATCCATGAAATCATCAGCATTGTTACTTTGTACAATTACTAAGCCAATACATTTGAACATTACCATGTAACCATGTTTTAACCATGTAAAGTGTTAACACATGAATTCATAAATTGAACACATTCATAGATCAAACAATACAATCAATAAATAAATGTAACCAGTAATTAATGTTTTATTCTTTTAATTGACAAAGTGTTTTATCATTATATAGGTATAGTTAAAGGAACACTCCACTTTTTTTGAAAATAGGCTCATTGTCCAACTCCCCTAGAGTTAAACAGTTGAGTTTTACCGTTTTCGAAACCATTCAGCTGATCTCCGGTTCTGGCGGTACCACTTTTAGCATAGCTTAGCATAGTTCATTGAATCTGATTAGACCGTTAGCATCGCGCTTAAAAATGACCAAAGAGTTTTGATATTTTTCCTATTTAAAACTTGACTTTCCTGTAGTTAAATCGTGTACTAAGACCGACAGAAAATGAAAAGTTGCGATTTTCTAGGCTGATATGGCTAGGAACTATACTCTCATTCAGACGTAATAATCAAGGAACTTTGCTGCTGTATCATGGCTGCAGCAGGCGCAATGATATTACGCAGCACCCGTGAGCCCCTGCTTGCACAGGGAACGTGCCTTGCAACCATGGAGACGTTTGTGAGAGACGCCGCGTAACATCATTGCACTGCTGCAGCCATGATACGGCAGCAAAGTTCCTTGATTATTACGCCTGAATGAGAGTATAGTTCCTAGCCATATCAGCCTAGAAAATCACAAAATTTTCCGTTGGTCTTAATACACGATTTATACAGAAGAGTCAAGTTTTAAATAGGAAAAATATCAAAACTCTTTGGTCATTTTTAAGCGCGATGCTAACGGTCTAATCAGATTCAATGAACTATGCTAAGCTATGCTAAAAGTGGTACCGCCAGACCCGGAGATCGGCTGAATGGATTCGGAAACGGTAAAACTCAACTGTTTAAGTCTAGGGGAGTTGGAAAATGAGCCTATTTTCAAAAAAAGTGGAGTGTTCCTTTAAATAATGATTTTATCAATTATATTTATATATACTCTTATGATTACTACTATCCATAATTTGGCACAAAAATGACAAAGATATGAAAAAGATTCAGCAGATATTTTATTGCTTTATTTGCAAAAAATATATTTTAAACCATTTCCTAAGTGTCCTGTATGAGGCAGCTGCTACAAATAAACTGAGGTAATTTGCTTTAATACTGCTTTACTGCCAGACAATATCACAATTACCAAAGATATACAGTCCTTGAGCTTCTCAAAAGCTAAAAAAATCCAGAAGACGACATTCATAAAGAGTAAAAGATATGTATAAAGAACAATATAGAGATTTTTAGCATTCCTTCAAATAATAGTTTGGCCCACCCAAAAATACATGTACAGTTTTTGTTCAAGAAAATGAACATGTGGACTTTCTCAGGAAGAATTTGAGATCTCTCATTACCGTGTCCTCAGCTGTGTAGAACACTCTTGCCAACAGTGTTGCAGAGGTAGATGGAGAGCTGTGAGAGAAGAGGAAGAGTGTCTTTCTCAGGTTCTTCTGAGGCAAGGATATGAGGATGGTCTCTATATATTCACTTTGGATTTTGGCAAACTGGAAGCTAAAAAAAAAATTGTAGTAGTTATTGTAATAAGGTTTATTGTTTGTTAGAAGGGTATTCCATGTTTAACTTACATGTTCCTCCTCTTCTTCATCCTGAGCTGCACTGTCACCTCGGTCACCACTGCCATCATCATCCTCCTCTGGCAGCTGAAAGGTTGAATTACATTGTTACAAGTTGCATTTTTACTTTTGAAAGCAGTCTCTTCTACTTACCAAGGCAGCATTTGATGAAAAAAAAAAATACAGTAAAATAATAATACTGTGAAGTAGTTTTACTTTAATATTCTAAAATAGTTTTACTATTAACTGTTTTCTATTTTAATCTTTTTTTAAAAGTAAGTTATTCCTGTGATCAAAGCTGAATTTTCAGCATCATTAACTCCAGTCTTCAGTCAGTGTCACATGATCCTTCAGAAATCATTCTAATATGCTGATTTGATGCTCAAGAACACAAAAAAAATGAAGCAGCACATTTCAAAAGAAATGTCCAAGCATCAATTCAGCATATTAGAATGATGAAAGATCAAGTGGCACTGAAGACTAGAAAAAATATGCCGAAAATTTTCCGTCAATGGAATAAATTAAATTTTGCAACATCTTCCAAATCTCAATATCTTTGACTGGCAGTGTACATTATTACATTTAGATAATAAACAGTGCACAAATTCTCAGAGAACTTACATTTTAACGATTACTTCCCTCACTGCTGACTCTGTCAAGCTGGGGACACACTGAACGACTAGAAAAAAACATTCTAAGACTGAAATCAACACACTTAAAAACTGTTTCCTTCGACTGAAGTGGATTTAAATACTTACAGATTATAAACAGACTGAACACAACTGGCTCTGACTCCACGTGTTTGGGCAAGATCAGTTGAAAGTATCAAATTACATTTATAATCGGCCTTACAGTCATTAAGTGTGCCCTGGCTTTAATCGTTGTTGTAGCCTCCTCAAAAATACATCTTTCTGTACACGAAAGCAAGAAAAAAATATTTTAAGAAAAAATACAGTAAGGGCATATTTCATGTAGCCTAAATGAATTGTGATTATGACGTTTTTTTTTGGTTTTTTTTTTTGATATTTTGAAATCATTAAAATATCATGTATATATTGTAAGTTACAACATTATTTGTTTTTATCATGACATGAATTAATGTCGTTCCAAACCTGTTAAGACTTTCATTCATCTTCAAAACACAAAGATAATTTAATGAAATCTGAGAGCTTTCTGTCCCTCCATTGACAGTCTACACAACTGCCACTTTGATGTTTAACACTAGCACTACCGGAATTCTATAACTACTAGAACTGCCAATAGCGGTCATTTTGACTGTTCATACCAGACAGCAGTGAATGTCATTTTTTTCATGTTATATTTACTTCAAAGCTTCTATGGTCATGTTTAATGAAAAATGTGGGGTAATTTAAGCATACATAATATAATATGTTCGTGATATTATTGTGTAAGAGCTACTAGACCTCCCACAAAAGCGCATGCCGCAATTTGCTTTCCGCAATTTGCATCCGGCAAGCTGGAGATCAAAGTTTTTCACCGCAGTTAAAATGTTGTTTTTGAAAGTCAAAATGTCAACAAATATAAAATGAAGCAGAATATTTCGTTAGATAAAAACATATTGTGAATTTTGGAAATGATTACATCTGTCTTTATTCAATACATTTTGACTTTTGGAGTTTACAATGCTTTAGCATTATCGGAAATGTTTGGACCACACGAATCGGAAACAATTTTATGCAGCCTCTAATGAAATCTAGAATGAATAAATAGTTCTGTTATATTAGGACTCAGAACCTCAGAATCAGTGTCAGACGAACTGTCAAGAGACATCGCTCTCTGCTCCTCCATCAGACTCTGCATCATCAATGTTCTCAAGCAAGGATAAAACCTCAGTGACAGTCATTTTCTTTCTTGTTGCCATTTTGACGGTAAAGCTAAGTTTTAGCTTATCAAAAGCATACAAAACTGCCAGAGAAAGGTTGCTAGGCAACAGCTATGCACATCTTTAACAGCAGGAAAAAGCGCTGAGGAGATACACCTGCAATATGTGCGGTCAAATTGACCGCTATGGCCATTCAAGGTAGAAATACTCAGAACTCTTTTGTGTTTTGAAATTTTAATAAAATAACAATGTTAAAATAAAATTTACATTAATTTAAGAAAAGTCATGGAACTGTAGTTATATGGGTTTTATTTCAACAAAGTTATTACATTGCAAATCTTTAAAACGGTCAAAATGACTGCCTTGGTAGTTCTAGTGTTAAAACAAAAGTTCATACAGATAGTAAATCTAATCTAATGAATATTGAGGGGTTTAGTCCAAATTTTCTGAATAAACTTGATCACTTTATATAATGAACAAATTTAATACACAAGTGCATATACAAACAAGTACAGTTGAGCTTCCATTTATGTTCGCTAATTAATGTTTATATGTGAATAAAAGTCTAAACTCATACTGTATATTGCGTTAAGCGAACAAGTCTCTTTGAAGTTCAAGTTTGGACTAAACTGCTCCATTCATATGGATCACTTTTACAATGTCTTTATGAACTTTTTGAAGTGTCAAAGTGTTAGTTGCATGGTCAGTAAATTGAGGGAGATAACTCTCAGATTTCATAAAAAAATATCTTCACTTATGTTTCGAAGATGAACAACACATTCTTGCATGTTCGGAATGACATAAGGGCGAGTCTTTTTTTTTTTTTTTTTTTCCATTTTTGTGTGAACTAACCCTTTAGGCAGGCGTACACTTTGTAAGTTCGAACACTCAGTAGTTTGTGAGCCTTTGCATACAAGTTAGTTAACCCGATAATCATGTCAAAGCAGTTGGTACATTGCACGACTGCACTACACAGCTTTTCTTTGTTTTAAAAACAGACTTAACATTTATGTATTATGGGTCCTAATTAGGAGACGATGAGCACATTAAGCTTTGTGCCATGCGGTTTATATTTATCAAGCAGTAAAAATGCTCCTTTCAACGCCCAAAACAAGAAGCTTGCGGATGAGATGATGAGAGGAAGAAGATTTTGGATTGTATATGATAGTTGAATTGATTCGAACAGTTTTAATTGAACAGATTTTAAAAAAGCTTTAATCATGCCCTTTGAATCCGAATGAAATGCCAATCGGCCAATTCATTTCAACTAATGTGGTTACATGTGACTTTTTATTCCATTTGTGCTACTAGTCTGATTAAAGTCTGATTATTAGAGCCCATGTAAACACAGCTAATGTTGCTGCTATAGCTTCAGATTTTAAAAAGTTATAGGGTTGCCAAGCAGCCTATGTAATGTGATTGTGTATAATTTGGGACTATACAATAGCTACATTAACATGGACCCTAATAATTAATTTGTAATCGGACTAGTTGCAGTCGAAATAAAGGGATAGTTCACCAAAAAAAAAATGAAAATTCTATCATCATTTACTCACCCTCAGCTTGTTCCAAAGCTATATAAAATATTTTAAAGAAAGTTTGTTACCAGGCTGCTTTGGGCCAACATTGACTTCCATAGTAGAAAAAAAAACAAAAAAAAAACTATGGAAGTCAATGGTGGTTTTTAACAGAAGAAATGTATACAGCTTTGGAACAAGCTGGAAAGTCTATAATTCTGGACAGACAGTGCATTTTAAAATATCAAATCCGATTTCTAAATAAATGTACACATCAACTATATTCAGATTCATCAATCACAATGATTTCATTCTGAATTAAATGAAAAGTGTAAATGTATCAAATAGTAAAATTGCTGACCCCTCAAATTCAGAATTATTAACATCTCCTTGTCTCTGTGAGTAATTGACTTGTGAAATTCAACCCTGTGAATTACCTGTTTGTCCTCCTGAGCCTTTTAACGAGAAGGCTGCTTTTATGGCTGGATGCTGATTGGCACATATTTTGACCATATTCTCACATCCAGGACAACAAAAGGATCAAGCAGACCTGAAACAAATGACCCATGATTGAAATCACTTTAAATCCATTTAGTCTTACCTAAGTGATATTGGATATTGGAAAAATGAGGCATAGTTGTTACCCAGTATACGCTGCTTCTCCTGGAACATGGTCTGCATGATGAATGATCTCTTGATCCTGGATCCATGCAGTCCACCTGGAGATTATCTGAATGATATGTGGTTGTATATAAAGGGTAATTAATGACTGAACGTTACATACATACCGATAGCAGCAATATTAGTCCAGGACCTTATATCTATTGGTACTGAATAAGTCAGAAATTAATTTAATACCCAGCATGCTCATTGTTGTCTTGTTGTTGCTGCACAGGCTGTCTCTCCTCCAGCTGCTGAAAATAAAAAGTATGTTAGATTTATTAGAATGAATAGACCCACACATAACGTTATCGTTAAACCAGTAAGTGGCGACAAACGAGAATATTTTGTTATAAACAACTCTAAATCATTGATTTGTCTGGTTCATTGTCATTACAAAGAATTTAAATAAACAAATCGTGAAGTAACCGTGTCTGATTAATCGTTTTATACAGATTTTATTGGATTTTCAATATGGTTCATATGAGCTTCAGGGAGGCCAGGCAGGGTCTAAAATTAACAAACACTCTACGTTACTACAGATGCCGTTTAACGAATATAAGTGATTATTCTGCCGTTTATAGCATTAAACAGTGAACGTTACACTTAAAATAACTAAAATATATATATATATATAAAACTGCGTCTCAGATTTTAACGTTAACGTTACCTCAGACCGCCTCACGGGGACAGCGCTCGTGCGCACATTAACCAAACATAATTTATTTATGAAATACGTTTAGAAAACCAAAAACACTGCACTAACATTACTCATAACAAGTTATATTTAGTGTCACATGGGCAAAAACGATGAATAAAAGTACATTTGTAGGGCTTACCTTTTACTCCGTGTCCGTCTGCTGGAAGTCGACCGTTACAAAAGTCCGTTTGACTTGCTCGTTTAAAATTTCGAATTTGTCTCGCGCGTGCCCCATCCAATAAATCTCCTACATTCACAAACACAACGTATAATATAAACATGTCCATAACTTGTGGCGCTCTAACGGTTACACAGAACGGCATGCATCTTGCGGAAGAACATTGTAGCCGGAGCTAATCCTCTCTGTTTATGTCGATGACGAGTCACGCAGGTATTTGTGCTACTCCGCAGCGGTTCATACCAGACTGGTCTAAAATAGTCCGAATATAAACACTACCCAGCTAACACACGACGTAACAGTTACGTAATGTATTCGTACTTTTTGGTAATGTCATGACTTACTAACTGACAACGTAACTACGACGTCGCATGCCAGTAATTTCATTACCTTCAGATTACCATCTCACAACGTCGTCAGTACGTTCTCCTAACGTTATAAGATTACCAAGAACGTTCCAGATACGTCCTCTATTCGTAATATATTGGTAATTCCATGACTTACTAGTAACGTAACTACAACGTTGTATGCCCGTAATAATATTACCATCACATTACCATATCACAACGTCGTCAGTACGTTCTCCTAACGTTACAAGATTACCAAGGACGTTCCAGATACGTCCTCTATACGTAATATAATGGTCATTCCATGACTTACTGGCAACGTAACAGCAACGTCATGTGCTCGTAATTTCATTACCATCATTTACACATTCTTTATATGTTATTATTACCAGAATTTGCAATATAAAACGTGTAATTAAATGTCAGACACAAGACTGAAATGTCCCCTTAAGAAAAAAAATGTTTCTTTTCACCAAATCAGAGTATGGATGACTGCTTTTTATATATAGTGACGTGACATACAGCGCGCGCCTTCACAAATGTAGTGCGCGCGTGCCCACAGTATGTTGATAAGAGTGTAAAGTTAATTTTTCTGAGAGAAGAATTTATTTTTCCGAGGTGACAACGAATAAATGGCTTTTATAAAAATGTATAAAGTTAACTTTGGAAAGACGCAAAACCTTTTTTTATTGTTATGTTTACGTTAGTGCAGGTGGCCGTTAGAGTTGCCATGGCAACCGGGAAAACATTCAAGCGGCTGGAGAGGACAGCGTCGACGTTTCTCCGTGTTTCTCGTCAGTTTTATAGCAATAAAGTTCAACAACTGCGTCAGATTGGTTAAGTAACATTACCCACAGTCTACCATAAGTACTTTTGTTAATATTTTTACCTCTGTGATTTCCTAGATCGTCTGAAATATATGTTAGCAAAATGTTACGTTAGCATATGTTTTTAATGATACTGAGCGCAAAACGTCTTGAATGCTTTTATTTTATGTTTCGCTGTAGGCTATATGTTTTTATTTATAGTTTGAGTGTATTTTATTATTTTTATTTGGAGTTTTGTTTATGTTCTGTGTGTTTTTCAAAATAAATGAACTGAATTCATTTCGAGTCTGCATTCATCGTTCACAGCTGTTGGAATAGCCTTTACATTAGTTTGGGCAAATGAGGACATAAATTAGGTTAAACTACTGCATGTCCACCCATAGAAAAATAAATAAATATAAGAATTTCCAACTGATGACCAACACACAACTATTGATACACAACGTTGCCACGACGTCGCAGTTACTAACTGGCAACGTCACAAAGTTACGTTGTGGCGACATATAGGCACCTTTCACTTTTCCGGTTGCCACGACGTAACTAGTTACGTCGCCACGACGAAAGTTTGGTCACCAAATTACGTTGCAGTTACGTAACAGTCACGTATTTTGGTTAGCTGGGTATCTAGGTGTACCATAATGATTCAGGGTCCAACAAAAACACGGTTTAGAAAATGTATTCATGTTGTACATTCCCATTGTATGAGTGATTCTCTGAGATGGGTGCCTTTTGGGTCATAACTTTTTTTATATATATACCTTAAATAGTTATATTTCTGATCATTTCATGTGATAGTGGATTAGTACAACCTTTAAGAAAAAACATTTTCCCACCTCAGGCATGAAATTCTAATTGATATTGAGTGTTTTTTCTTACTGAAAGTTGTTTTGGAGTTCAACCCCGTCACAGACAACTTGGACCCTGTTTAAATATGATTTAAAAAGATTTTCAAGTAAATTCTTGTAGAATCTTTTCAATGAGATGTCCCTTGTTTGATATCATTTATTGCATGTAGAATTTTATTTTTAAATACTCACCATTTGAATACCAAATCAGGTCATGAAAACTGTATCTAACATTGGTCTTCATATCTTATCACAAAATATGCATTAACATTAGGATTTAATCAGGCTTTCGTATTTTTTCAGACTGTCCTGTAAGTTCTGCACACAGCAAAACAAACATTGACCTAATTTGTCTTCTTATCACGAAAATATTAATAAAAACTATCAAATAACAGGGTTGAACTCAGCATAACGGGGTTGAAAATGATAACAGGGTTGAAGTGATGATCATTATTTCAATAAAGTATGGATTTCTTACCTGTAAAATGAATGATATCACATTCAATAACATTTTATTTTATTAAAGTTGGCAAAAACTAACAAACATTTTAGTAAGTATTTAACATTAAATCAAAAGCATTAATTAATCACAAACATCAATCGATCTTTCCATTTGGTCCAAAAATCTCTTATAAAAACAACATAGACTATGGAAAACTACCTTGCTGGGATCTCATTTTGATTAAAACTTGTTTTTAGTGCTTAACATTGAACTTTGAAAACAGGACTGTAACATGTCCATTAATTCATTCTTTATTCAGAAAGCCTGGCCCAAACATCTTTTTGAATTTCCATGTGCCGTGTTGTCACTGGCTTAGGAGGTGGGATGAGCTCAAGCACATCATCAAAAACATACCAAAGCACATCCTCACGAGCAGGCCAAAAGAACCTGTTTGGCCCGACACGGTGCATGCATTTTACTTGCACATGCGTTTCATCCATCGCAAGTATTATTCCTGGGAACAAATCTTTATCATATGTGAGCACACACCACTGCCCTAGCACCTCTGGGTCTTCCCAATGGATTCGTGACTGCCTCTGTGACACAGCATCTGGCACCTTCTTAACAAAGCTGAAATGATTTGTGTTCCAACACTCGCATTGTAACTGCTTCTGGGTCGAGCACATACAGCTGACATCACGAGACAGTATCTCTCCTGGAGCAAGAGTTACCACCTGATGTAGCCGCATGGTTGCTGGGACTGCTGGTAGGTTTGATGGCATCCTCTCAAGAGCCTGCTCAATAGTATCACCATTGACAAAGAACAACTTGATCGATGTGTTGGTCTCCAAAAGGGCCTTGAAGAGCTCATGTGCATCTTGAATGTCCCGGCCATGGCTTATTAGCATGTCAGCAGTCCTCTTCAAGGCTGCTCCAACACCATCGGGTGCTCCTTTGCCATGGCTGGCCTCAAAAAATTCCATGTCCCTGCCTTAATGCCTCTTTTCTCCAGCTCAGTGCTAAAAAGGAAAAAATTGCCCTTCTGCTTATACTGGGTACAAGGCCCATCACTAAAAAAGTGTATCGCAGAAACCTCTGGGTGTGTTGTCTGCACATAATCCAATACAGGGTTCAGATGCTCCCAAATAGCTGCTGGGCTTTTGTGCTTTGATGGAGATATTGTGCTGAAGCAGGTCAGTTCTTGGCTACCGCCCACACAAAGAATCCCTGTGTGTAGTGTCGCCTGTTGATGAGATGATCCAAAGTGCACTGCTTGTATTTCAGAACTGTACTTGCAGGTGAAGTTCTCCGAAAAATCAATGTGAATTAGACATTCATCAGTGGCCATGCTCTTTCTCAGCTCACGGTAGTAGGCATACTGTTGCCTAATATTGAATGAATGCTTCTTGAACTTGCTCAGGTGTGTGTGGAACTGCTCAGCAAGTTGCTCCTGGGTTCCCTCAACAATTTGTTTAACAGATATCTTTACTTTTGGCCCCTCCTGATCATCCATTTTTGCCTTCTCTTCTGTCCCCCACTGAGTATAGGACACTTTTTTTACACTGTCGTACATACTGGAGAGGGGAACTGTTTTATCTTTACAGTTCTCACACTCCCCATACATACAATCCTTGCGAGTGGTATCACAGGACACAATTTTAGTAAGTCTCTCAAGATCTGAGGTCTCAATCAACTTCAGCTGATTAAGCTTTTCTGCTAGAAAGCTTAAATTTTCATGCAGTTTGCACTGGCATGTCTCACGATCAGACAAAGAGGGGTGCACAACCCAAAAGGGACGTAGGCGGCAAAATGAAGAGTATGAGATCCTCACATTATTCTCTGCTAGAAATTTTCTGTGGAGGTTTCTCATTGTGTCTCCAAGAAACCTTTTTGCATCTTTACTTTGTTTCTAGTAATGGTTTGTTTTCTTCCTGTAGTTATCCTGCTGACATCATCTCTGTTAAAGAAGCTCTTTATGTTCTTCTGAATAGATGTATCTGCAAACCTGTTGACAGTCTTTCTGGTAAAACTGGTCAGGCTTTTGCTCTTCAAAAGGTTTCTGCGTTTCTTTGAAAACCCCAACGCCTGTTCTGACCATCTCTGCAGCCTATACTTTTTGACAATCTTTCCCACAGTAACCTTGGCTAAGATTTGCTTATCTCTTTCATTTCTGGCATTCTGGTATTTTCTCTTGATGTCAGAAATGAGTGCTTCATGAAGTAGTAATGTTTTTCTGATCCTATTGTTCACAGGACAGTTCTTAACCAGTTCACGGACTTTGGATCTTGGAGATTCATTTTGTTTTACTGATCGCTGGAGCCTCTTTTTGTACTTTTCTTTAAGTTTCCTCTCCTTTGTGAGTGCATGTTGGAGTTGTGCTATCTCTTTGTGCAGTTTGTATCTTGCTCTTCGGGATTGTTTCTTTCCCTCCAAATGTTGCCTGAATCAAATTATTTTTTTTATTATTTATTATAAATAAATAATAAATAAATAATAATAAATAATAATTATTATTAAATTAAATTATTAAAATAAATAATTACCAAACTGCAGCCAACATTTAAAATCTCACATGGACAAACCCCTAAATACACTTACAGAAACAGTATACACTTACTCTCTCTAACACACACTAACTTACACTCAACTTCATCTAATCTAAATTAACTCATTACAACTGACCTCGAGGACCCAGATCTAGGTTGCTCTGCATTTTGATTATCAGGACTTTGTGGAGGGGTGTCGCTATTCCTCAAAGCTTCCCTGTTCTTCTGTCTAATTTTAGCATCCCTCCACATCTTTCGCTTATGTCGTTTAGCTCTGTCACCCAGATTGCTTATTTTTTTCTTTTTCCCTGCCTCTGTGTCCCTTTTCCACCTTTCACGCTCACTCCTGAGATAATTTTCCCTTCTCTCTGGGTCTGCATCCCTTCTTGCTCTGTACTGTCTTTGCCTCTCTGCTGCTGTTTTTGCCATTGGGATGTCTGAAAATATTGAACATAAAATACCATAATCGATTATTTCTGATAGTTCACATCACAATACAACAAGTCTACAATTGAATAATCTACTAAGAAGTGTCAAACATTCAACCCTGTCACAACGATTCAACCCTGTTATAATAAAAAATGTGACGGGGTTGAATGTGACGGGGTTGAAGTTTTTGGCTAACAGTAGCTCTAACTCCATACTTAGCTAAGACAGTAGCACCACATGGCATTTAGGACATCATAAAATTGTAATGTTTTGCAAAACTATTATTTATTTCATCTTAAACCGTTGTTTACTATCATTTAGTTATACAACAGAGTTGAAATGTTGACCCTGACAATCTAAATCTGACAGTAAAAAACATGAAATATAGGTAAGAAAAGATACTGACACTTGCCTTTCTTTGCAGCATGTTCTTCAAGAGACTTGTGTGATGTCACTTCCTGGATGTGATGCCACAGGGATTGATCCATTATTTTTATAGGGGGGTAAATAGTATGGCGTGACGGGGTTGAAAACAAACTGGAGGACGTGTATAAATATTGCAATTTCATATATAATTAATGCATTTTTATATATATATTTATATTTTAGTTAAAGTAGACCAACATATGATTATATTAGCAGCAACGTTTTGGTATTAATTGCACTTTTTATTTGTTTGATATTCGATGAAAAAGTAATGATGGTTAGTGAGGACATGCAAACATGCTTGTTGTCTACTACTTAGGCAACCCATTATCTTTAAATTTAAATTTTAAAAAAGCAATTGTGTTGCATTATAATGCAAAGGCACCTGGTTCTATTAATTTACAGCGTTAAAATGCATTTTGTGATTTCCTTCAATTGAAAATCTTTGAAGTAAGTTTGGGGGACTTGAAGGGCACCCAATTCAGAGAATCACCCGTATAACTTTTGTAAATTTTGAACACAAAAAGTTACATATCTGGAAAGTTATCAGGAGACCAATGGACCACGTCGCTACAACGTTCTCCGTGGGATTAACAGCGATGTTTTTTGAAAACGTGCCCGCGACGTTTCTGGAACGTTAGCCAAGATTCTTAATAAAAAAAAAAAAAAAAAAAAAAAAAAGGAACTTTACCACGACGTCCTCACAACGTTGTCATTCAGTAAACCTCTTGTTCACAAACATATGAATAATCACAATTTATTAAGTAAAATGTTAGGTAGTTTTGCTGGCAAATATTTTATGAATGTAGGTATATCTTAAATATAAATAAAACTATGTCGATTCATTTAAAAGCTTGAATCAATTAAATTTACTCATAATATCCAAATGCCATATTAACAAACATAATGTTGGCTTAATGCAATATCTGGAAAGTTATCAGGAGACCTATGGACCACGTCGCTACAACGTTCTCCGTGGTATTAACCAGCGACGTCTTTTGAGGACGTGCCCGCGACGTTTCTGGAACGTTAGCCAAGATTCTAAAAAATGGAACATTAACACGACGTCCTCACGTTGTCATAAAGTAATGTCACGCTGACCAAATGACGACTAACTGACGACGTCGTCACAACGTACTGTGTTTGCTGGGAAGTTAAACAGCGATGCGTTACCTCAGTTTTAATTCATAAAATAAACTTACCTGTATGAGTAGTATTTAAGCACTTGCAAGTAGGCCTACTTCAGTAGAATGAAGTGACTCGTTCCTATTCCTGGAAATGCAGGCTGGGACTCGCGTGCCAAAAATCAGTTGGCCTGAATCGCGCCCGCGATTCCGCGCCGAGATTGTGCCTTTAGCACAGGTAAATTAAATTCATTTAAAACGGTAAAGACTATGCACCCAGCTAACACACGACGTAACAGTTACGTAATGTATTCGTACTTTTTGGTAATGTCATGACTTACTAACTGACAACGTAACTACGACGTCGCATGCCAGTAATTTCATTACCTTCAGATTACCATCTCACAACGTCGTCAGTACGTTCTCCTAACGTTATAAGATTACCAAAAACGTTCCAGATACGTCCTCTATTCGTGATATATTGGTAATTCCATGACTTACTAGTAACGTAACTACAACGTTGTATGCCCGTAATAATATTACCATCAAATTACCATATCACAACGTCGTCAGTACGTTCTTCAAACGTTACAAGATTACCAAGGACGTTCCAGATACGTCCTCTATTCGTAATTTAATGGTCATTCCATGACTTACTGGCAACGTAGCAGCAACGTCATGTGCTCGTAATTTCATTACCATCATTTACACATTCTTTATATGTTATTATTACCAGAATTTGCAATATAAAACGTGTAATTAAATGTCAGACACAAGACTGAAATGTCCCCTTAAGAAAAAAAATGTTTCTTTTCACCAAATCAGAGTATGGATGACTGGTTTTTATAGTGTGACATACAGCGCGCGCCTCCACAAATGTAGTGCGCGCGTGCCCACAGTATGTTAATAAGAGTGTAAAGTTAATTTTTCTGAGAGAAGAATTTATTTTTCCGAGGTGACAACGAATAAATGGCTTTTATAAAAATGTATAAAGTTAACTTTGGAAAGACGCAAAACCTTTTTTTATTGTTATGTTTACGTTAGTGCAGGTGGCCGTTAGAGTTGCCATGGCAACCGGGAAAACATTCAAGCTGCTGGAGAGGACAGCGTCGACGTTTCTCCGTGTTTCTCGTCAGTTTTATAGCAATAAAGTTCAACAACTGCGTCAGATTGGTTAAGTAACATTACCCACAGTCTACTTTAAGTACTTTTGTTAATATTTTTACCTCTGTGATTTCCTTGATCGTCTGAAATATATGTTAGCAAAATGTTACGTTAGCATAGCATATGTTTTTAATGATACTGAGAGCAAAACGTCTTGAATGCTTTTATTTTATGTTTCGTCGTAGGCTATATGTTTTTATTCATAGTTTGAGTGTATTTCATTATTTTTATTTGGAGTTTTGTTCATGTTCTGTGTGTTTTTCAAAATAAATGAATTGAATTCATTTCGAGTCTGCATTCATCGTTCACAGCTGTTGGAATAGCCTTTACATTAGTTTGGGCAAATGAGGACATAAATTAGGTTAAACTACTGCATGTCCGCCCATAGAAAAATAAATAAATATAAGAATTACCAACTGATGACCAACACACAACTATTGATACACAACGTTGCCACGACGTCGCAGTTACTAACTGGCAACGTCACAAAGTTACGTTGTGGCGACGTATAGGCACCTTTCACTTTTCCGGTTGCCACGACGTAACTAGTTACGTCGCCACGACGAAAGTTTGGTCACCAAATTACGTTGCAGTTTCGTAACAGTCACGTATTTTGGTTAGCTGGGCAGTGTTATTTACATTAATCATTTGCTGGATCTGAATACTTACCTGAAATATGTCAAACACCCTTTATTTCATTTAAATCACCCTAAATGTTCTAGAATTAGGCTATTTTCCGAAAAGGGTTATTCAAATAATCTTAATTTGTCATATCACGATATATGACGTTAGTCGCAGAAAGATAACGCAATAAATATGGCATGAAATCGACTATCCCTTTTTGGCACAAAGAAAATCTGGTGCACGTGCATAAAGCTGAAGACACAGGACCCCAGCTAACAAAAAAAGGTCCCCAGGACGTCCCCTGAATGGCCTCTGCGAACGTCCCCCGAACGTCCATGTGTAGGGTCCTCTGGCTGTCCCGGGGACGTCCGCAAAGACGTCCTCCGGACGTTCACAGGACGTTCAGCGGCCATTCGGGACGTTTAGGGGACTTTCGATTAAGTCCTCTTATTGTTTTTTATTTTACTTCTAGGTTAACAAAAGAACACAAACACGTTGTAAGGAGAAAAATACATTTATTTATTTATAATAAATGAGCAGTTTCATAATTGTTGTGCTCTTTCCGTGTGTGTGTGTCATGCAGTTGTGCACGCGCGTCTCTCGTCAGCTGTGGTAGTCCGATGGCAGTTTTTTCGATGGCTTCTAACCTAAAACGAAAAAATGAACACATTCAGTAATGTTTCAGGTATCGTTTGTCTATTAAGAAACATTTGTTACTGAAAATTTGGATCGTGAGACCAAGATTAGCGTACATTTGAAGATAGGCCGTAACGGTCAGCCGCGACGGACAACTTCAGCAAACGTTTGTAAATGTAATCTTGTCATATAATTTAATTTACAAGATAAACAGTGGTTATGGTAGCTAATGTCTGCTAAACTAAAATTTAAAATACCTTTTCGACCGACGAAAGAGAAAACTCAAGGCCTCATCTGAGAAAATCACCGGCAGGACCGTTAACTGTCGACTCAGCCGAGCGTTGCCATGGCTACATGCGCGCAACCTAAAGAATGACGTCACTCGATCGTCACTGTCATGATCACCGTCTGTTCCTGTCAGTTCCCGGACTACATCTCCCATCATCCTCTCTGCCACTCACCTGCACACACTTAACACTAATCACTAATCACCACACCCAGCTGCAGCTCATTACCAGGACAATAAAAGACTCTTACACACATCACCTCACTGCTAGGTCTTGTTTTCCCAGTGTAACATTTCCAAGCGTTTGTCCTGTTTATCCTGTCTGTTCCGGTTCCTGTTTCTGATCCCTGTCTGGTTCTCCTGTCCTGTGATTGATAGCTGCCTGCCTTTTGACCACTGCCTGTTCTCTGACTACGATCCTGCCTGTCTCTGATGTTCCTGTTTACCCCGTTTGACCATGCCTGTACGACCACGCTCAACATTTAATAAAGCTTTGCATGTGGATCTTACTCTGAGTCCCGCCTTCGTTACAGAAGACCTAGCCACACCCAGATCCAGCAGCTTTGTTGGGCGTCCTAGTCCCAGTATGGATCCCGCAACACACCTGGTCAGCCTTCGTCAAGGTAACTGCACCCTGGAGGTTCATATCCAGAAATTCCTGGACATTGCCCATTTTTCTGATTTACCGGACTGTGCCCTCATTGACTTTTTTGCTTATGGACTAAATGAACCTCTTAAGGGTTATTTAATCGCCAATGGTCCCCGAGGGACGTTTATGGAATTCTTGGACTTTGCCCTGCTTACCGTTGGTTCACGTTTTACTGTGGGTGTCGCGGGGAAATGCGACACCATAGTAAATCACGTAATGGACGCCGCATCAAAGAACATTCACAAAAAGGTGGCCACTATTACAACAACACCAGTCTATGTCCCAGCTGATCTCCATGAGCAGTGTCAAGTCTCCGCTGATCGCCCAGAGTCACGTCAAGTCTCCGCTGATCGCCCAGAGCAACGTCACGTCTCTAGATCAGTTCGGGAGCGGAGAGGGTTGCGTTCCAGTGTGACTGATCCACCGCTGATTTCAGCACGAGCGGCTGGCATTCCTAAGCCTCCGCCGGCCGCGTCGCACTCAAGCCAGCCGGCCGCGTCGCACTCAAACTCATCGGACGCTACGCTCTCAAGTTCGTCGGTTGCAACGCTCTCAAGCGCCCTGGATGCGATGGACAAGATGGCTGCTTTGCCAGTGCCCACGGGCAAGATGGCCGCCCCTGCAGTGCTGAAAGATGTAGGGGGTGTTCCAGCCATTGAGTCCGCTCCAGAACCTGCTTCAGCCAGTGAGTTTGCTCCAGAACCCACTCCAACCGGTGAACCATCACCTCACCCTCGGAAGAGGAGGAGAAGGAGGAAGAAGGCTTCTTTCATTCCTCAAGGCTCAGAAGCCTTTCAAGAGGCCGCTACTCCAGAGGTCTCTCCCACTCCGCCCAGGTGTCTCGCTCTGCCAGCGCCACCTGAGCTCCTTGCCCTGCCGGCGCCACCTGAGCTCCTCGCTCTGCCGGCGCCACCTGTGCTTCTTGCCCTGCCTGCGCCACCTGTGCTCCTTGCCCTGCCGGCGCCACCTGTGCTTCTCGCCCTACCGGCATCTACTGAGCTCCTCGCCCTACCGGCATCTACTGAGCTCCTCGCTCTGCCGGCGCCACCCAAGCTTCCAGCCCTGCCGGCGCCATCCAAGCTTCCAGCCCTGCCGGCGCCATCCAAGCTTCCAGCCCTGCCGGCGCCGCTCAAACGCCTTGCGCTGCCAGCGCCACTCAGGTGTCTTGCCCTGCCAGCTTCACCCACACGCCTGGCCCTGCTGGCGCCACCCGAACTCCTTGCCCATGAACCTGTGACGGGCCCCGCTGAAATCCCCAAGAACTTTTTGGGGGGGGGCAGTATACCTAGGGGTGGGGAGCTGGTGGGTGGGGACCCTGCTCAACCACTGCTGTCATGGCCATTAATGGACTGTAGGCCACTAAGGCCATGTATGGACTCTGACCTGCCGTGGTTGCCTGAACCACCCGACCTACCGTGGCCGCCCAGGCCACCTGACCTACCGTGGCCGCCCGAGCCACCTGACCCGCCGTGGCTGCCCGAGTTCCAGGGACTGCATTGGAGATCCCGTTCCTGGCTGCTACTAGATCTCCAATGCACCCACCCCCCCCTCCCTAGCTGTTCCTTCACGTCGCGAGGACGCGCCTTCCGGGAGGGGGGCGTTATGTCATGATCACCGTCTGTTCCTGTCAGTTCCCGGACTACATCTCCCATCATCCTCTCTGCCACTCACCTGCACACACTTAACACTAATCACTAATCACCACACCCAGCTGCAGCTCATTACCAGGACAATAAAAGACTCTTACACACATCACCTCACTGCTAGGTCTTGTTTTCCCAGTGTAACATTTCCAAGCGTTTGTCCTGTTTATCCTGTCTGTTCCGGTTCCTGTTTCTGATCCCTGTCTGGTTCTCCTGTCCTGTGATTGATAGCTGCCTGCCTTTTGACCACTGCCTGTTCTCTGACTACGATCCTGCCTGTCTCTGATGTTCCTGTTTACCCCGTTTGACCATGCCTGTACGACCACGCTCAACATTTAATAAAGCTTCGCATGTGGATCTTACTCTGAGTCCCGCCTTCGTTACAGTCACTTGCTTGTATCTCACAGTGTGGCTATATTACACTTTTTGCCACATGCTACCTTTCTTATGTGTAAAAATTAAAGTATTTTTTTAAAAATAACTTTTCTTTAATAAAACCATGTTTGACAGGTATTTATGGGTATAGGAATTGTCTTACCTGTGTTATTTTCCAATTTCTTTGCCAGCAAAGTGCTTTTCCATTCTTCATCTTTTGTTTGGCTGCATTCATCAGTTGAAGTCATTAACATTATTTTATGTCCCATTCTTATATTATCCCACATCTTATATTCAGTAGCCTACTATTGGGGGGCATCATGATTTTAATGTTTAAAATGATAACTGCTGAAAGCACACATGATCTGATGACATCTTTAATTAGTTAGTAGGTTGAAGTTACTGCTTCATTTTACAATGAATGGGTCAACTTTTCTGTCCCTTTACAGAAATATTACACTTGAAAACACTTTTTTTTATATTGAACATTTTTTTTTAATATATTTTAACAATATTTGAACAATTAAACCTTCTTGCGCATCAATGTGGCAGTATTTGTTTTTTAATTATAAAAATTCCAAACAGCACAGAAGTGCTCGTCCCCACAGTCATGTGGGAAAGTGCTTTATTTTGAGCTCAGAAACAGGGTTTAAATACAATAATATGCATAACTGTCAAATATATTATGTAAATGACATAAAAAAAAAAAAAAAACTGGTGTTGTGTCACTGGTGTTACCTTTAACAAAAATCTCTTATTTTGAAATAAAAATCACACTGTTGACATCAATTGACTACCTTCTTCCTATTTCCTGAAGATCCATGAAGAAAGACACATGGAAAGTCCACTATCTCTTTTCAGTTATCAGAAATTTTAATTAGAAAATCATAATTTCATATGAAGCTTTTAGTTGAAGTCACTGGTGAGACCTACTTTATTATTAGGGAATTTTAAAAAACTAGAATACAAATGGATTAAACTACTTAATTTAGTGAATATATCATGATTGACAACATGTGGATTGATACCTTGCAGCAGCCATAAAATGCATTTTTCATGAAAAATGTCACTGATTTTACTGTCACTTGTGTTGTTTATAGAAAAAAAAAACTTTATTCAAAGCTATTTATTTAGTTATTTTGCATAAAATAGCACTAAATAATGTGATTCTAACTTTTTTTCCTATTGTTAATCCTC
This sequence comes from Chanodichthys erythropterus, assembly GCF_024489055.1. NCBI lineage: Eukaryota > Metazoa > Chordata > Actinopteri > Cypriniformes > Xenocyprididae > Chanodichthys > Chanodichthys erythropterus. The sequence continues at coordinate 24,349,355 of NC_090232.1, forward strand.
CTTTGGTCAGATATGGCTAAATTGAGGGTATTTGGCTAAACTGAGAAGCTGAGAAGCAGCGACTTTATGGACAGCTTATTTTACAGACATTTTTAAAATGTTGTTTATGATCTTTTACTGACTGCTTTCACTAAGTGTCAATGAAAAGTCTTTGATTGTATAAAAAATGTAAAAAATTTAGTCTCCTCTCCTTGATTAGTTGAAGAATAAGTAGGCTATCTTTGGTCGTATCTGTCACTGGTGATTCATTGTGTCACTGTTGTTACTGTTTTTTGTCTGTCTCATTAAATAAAATATGTCATATGTGACATGATAATACTTTTACATTCATTGAATTCTGCTAAACTCAAGAATTAAGATGTAAAGGATTGCATTACTTGTTTATAACTGTTTTTCAAATATTTCCATTGTTATAGCAAATACATGCATAATAAATTAGCATAATTCAATCACTTTTAACTAATCTGATAAAAAAAAACACACAATCTCATTTTTTTCATTATCTTTTTTTCTGTAACTCTGACTGCATGTACTGAAAAAAAATTGAGAAATATAATTTCATAAAAATGTTTAAAATACCAGAGAAGTATGGTAACACCAGTGACATAAAAATGGTACATGCTGTCTTTAAATGCACAAAATAATAATAATAATAATAATAAATCATAAAGCTGTCATTTGTATTCATAAAGTCAATGTGTAATATAATAATGTGGTCTAAGTTTAAACGTTAGAAAAAGAAATACATTTTAAGACATTTTGTCATACCAAAAGTGGACTTTTCTGTGGAATGACCCGAATTCAACTACTATTTTTACTTGAAGTAAAACCATAATATCAACCTGCACAACAAAACAATCATTCTGTAAATCCATTATCATGTTTAAAGGGATTTTTAAGGAACACAACCTCCTTTAAATCCAGTAGGTTTAGTTTAATTTGCCTTTTGTCTGAGTTTCAAGGTATCAGGTCTGTTGATAAAAGGCAACGCTGTTTTTTTTTACAAGTGTTGTTATGGAAATACCAGATGAGGGACGTCATTAGGACTTTCGCAAACTGGCAAGGACTTGAATGTCCTCCGAACGTCCGTCAGCGAACGTTACAAAGCGGACCAAACGCGGACGTCCCCGCTAATATTAGCGTAGATGCCATTCTTTTTCTGATGTAACGAGTACATCTGGTGTTATAGGAAGTGTTCCCGGTTCCGGCTGACCTAATTTATGCAGCCTAATAATCCTTTAACGGATTTGAAAATATAAATTGATAATGTGTTATGTGTATGCCAGGTTAAAGAGATGTGTTTTTAGTCTAGATTTAAACTGACAGAGTGTGTCTGCATCCCGAACAATGCTAGGAAGATTGTTCCAGAGTTTAGGTGCCAAATAGGAGAAGGATCTACCGCCTGCAGTTGATTTTGATATTCTAGGTATTATCAGCTGGCCTGAATTCTGAGATCGCAATAAACGTGAAGGACTATAATGTATTAAGAGCTCACTTAGGTACTGGGGAGCTAAACCATTTAGTGCTTTGTAGGTAATTAGCAAGATTTTAAAATCTATACAATGTTTAACAGGAAGCCAATGCAGTGACGATAGAACTGGGCTAATATGGTCATACTTCCTAGTTCTAGTAAGAACTCTAGCTGCTGCATTTTGTACGAGCTGTAGTTTATTTATCAAGCGGGAGGAACAACCACCCAGTAGAGCGTTACAGTAATCTACCCTTGAGGTCATGAACACATGAACTAACTGTTCTGCATTCTTCATTGAGAGCATATGTCGTAGTTTAGATATATTTTTAAGATGGAAGAATGCAGTTTTACAGATGCTAGTAACATGGCCTTCAAATGAAAGATTGGTATCAAAGAGCACACCCAGGTTCCTAACTGACGACGAAGACTTAACAGAGCAGCCATCAAGTGTTAGACAGTATTCTAGATTATTGCGTGAAGAAGTTTTCGGTCCAAAAATTAGAATCTCTGTTTTTCCTGAATTTAGTAGTAGGAAATTACTGGTCATCCAGTTTTTTATATCAGCTATACATTCTGTTAATTTAGCGAATTGGTGATTTTCGTCAGGGCACAAAGAAATATAGAGCTGAGTATCATCAGCGTAACAATGAAAACTAACGCCATGCTTCCTAATGATATCTCCCAACAGTAGCATGTACAGAGTAAAAAGCAACGGTCCTAGTACTGAGCCTTGCGGTACTCCATATTTAACTTGTGATTGATATGACATCTCATCGTTTACTACTACAAACTGATAACGGTCAGATAAGTATGATTTGAACCATGCCAATGCAATTCCACTAATGCCAACAATGTTTTCGAGTCTGTTTAGAAGAATATTGTGATCGATAGTGTCAAATGCAGCACTAAGATCCAGTAACACTAATAGAGAGATACAACCACGATCTGATGATAAGAGCAAGTCATTAGTAACTCTAATGAGAGCAGTCTCAGTACTATGGTATGGTCTAAATCCTGACTGGAAATCTTCACAGATACTATTTCTTTCTAAAAAGGAACATAGTTGTGATGAAACTGCCTTTTCTAGTTTTTTTTACAGAATAGTGAGATTTGAGATCGGCCTGTAATTGACTAATTCTCTAGGATCAAGTTGTGGTTTTTTAATAAGAGGTTTAATAACAGCCAGCTTAAAGGTTTTTGGTACGTAGCGATAAAGATGAATTAACAATATTAAGAAGAGGATCTGTGACCTCTGGAAGCATCTCTTTCAATGGCTTAGTCGGTATAGGGTCTAACATACATGCGGATGATTTTGATGATTTAACAAGTTTAGACAATTCTTCCTCTCCTAAAGCAGTAAATTAATTGAATTTTTCTTTAGGGACACTACAATGCACTGTCTGACACAAGACTGTAGTAGACGGTTGCATGGTTATAATTTTTTCTCTAATATTATCAATCTTGCAAGCAAAGAAGTTCATAAAGTCATTACTGCTGTGCTCTTTGGAAACATCAGAAGTTGAAGCTTTATTTCTTGTTAATTTAGCCACTGTATCAAATAAATACCTAGGGTTGTGTTTATGTTCTTCTAAAAGTTTTGAAAAATAGGCAGATCTAGCACTTTTTAAGGCCTTTCTGTACTCAATCATTTTCTCTCTCCACGAAATGCGAAATACTTCTAGTTTTGTTTTCTTCCAACTGCGCTCCATTTTTCTAACTGCTGTTTTTAGGGCCCGTGTGTGCTCATTGTACCATGGTGTTGGATTAATTTCCTTAATCTTTTTTAAACGCAAAGGAGCTGAGTCTAATGTGCTGGAAAAGACAGTTTCTGTTGCAATATCGAGGTCTTCTAAGCTGTCTGGTATGCTAAGGCAATGAAACTGATCAGGAAGATTATTTATAAAGCAATCTTTAGTGGTAGAAGTGATGGTTCTATCATATTTATGGCAGGGAGGCAGTTTAGCCTCTTTGACTAAATGTAGTATACACGAGACTAGATAATGATCTGAGATGTCGTCACTCTGCTGCAGAATTTCAACGGCATAAATATCGATTCCATGTTACAATATTAGATCTAAAGTATGATTACGACAGTGAGCGGGTCCGACACATGTTGTCATAGGGATGCACCGATCTGATATTCAGATATGTTATTATTTATTGTTAAGCTCAACAAAAGGCACAAAAACATTAAAAAGCACCATAAAGTGTCTGTGCACTGTATTCCAAGTGTTCTGAAGCCATTCCATAGTTTAATCTGAGGTACAGATAAATATTTAAGTCGTTAAATTAAAGTTCACGTAAATGCCTCCCTCCGCTGCGGCTGTCAGTCATTCTCCATTCAGCATTCAGACTGCGTGTCGCGTTCGGTTACGACAGTCAGCACAATGAAACTCTCTCCAAGATCAATCAATGTTTCTATTATTATACTTAATCAAGATACCGGTAATACAATACGCATCAATATATCTTCACTTTGTGCTTTGAACTTTTCACTGCGGAGCGCTGCCGCTGCGTGCTGTGACTCCATGATGCTTCAAGCGCATCATTCTGCACACGGGATGCACATAAGCGCTTTGTACCGCTCTGTATGGGAGCCGTTCATATTATAATACTTTTGCGCCATGGAAGATTATTAATAGCATTTTTTTTTGTTCTGTCCTATCTGTCATATGTTGCTGCATCATTTTAATTTTTATATTTTAATTATAAAACATTTAATAGCTTCTGATTTCGTCCACATTTTCATATTTATTCACAAACTTATAGGATAAACAAATAGGCCTAGGCTATGCATTTACTTATATTATGAAAAGAAAGTTAAAGACTGCGTCACTTTTCAGTTTTCATCTTGAACACTTATTGAGGATCGTGAGTGAACGCGATCATCTCTTCCTCTTTACTACTTTACAGAAGGAAATAAACATGAATGAATATCAAAAAATATGTTGAAAGTTGCAGTAGCTTACCGAAATCTGTATCACGTCAGTTCAATCAGTGTTGTAAACAATGTCACGTATACCTCAGAAAAGCCATTCGTTGACCATAAACTTATAGTCAGCAGCAAGAAAAATAAAACAAACTATTTAAAACAAAACGGATTAGAAACTTAATTATGTAAGCATAAGTATTATAATATAATATATAATAAAATGGACAAACTGGGTATGTGTAATCAAAGTTAAACGCATCGTTTTCATTTTATTCTGGAGACTGAACTCGCGCTCTGCTGCTGCCACACTGGAGCACACTCGCCACCTACTGGACAGGGGTGGGAATTACAGTTACAAGTTACATCAGCCTCAGTAGGCTAATCTGTCAAAATGAAGACAGGCTGCAGATTTTTTTCCGTCACTGCTAAAAAAAATCATGCCAACCGTCACAGCCCTAATTGAGGCATACAGTTTAGTAGGTAATTTAGCTCTTTTCTTATTACTTTAATATCGGATCGGTATCGGCCGATACTGAATCCCAGGTATCGGAATCGGTATCGGAAGCGAAAAAGGCGGATCGGTGCATCCCTAGTCTAACACCAATAGAGTTTAGAATGTCTGTAAATGCCAATCCCAATGACTCTTTTTGATTATCTACATGGATATTAAAATCACCAACAACAAGGACTTTATCTGCAGCTAGTACTAATTCTGATAGAAAATCGCCAATCTCTTTGATAAAGTCTGTATGGTGTCCTGGTGGCCTGTATACAGTAGCCAACACAAATGTCAACTTACATAATGTTACGTAAAGCACCATCACTTCGAAGGAATTATATTTGAAAGACTTCCGGCTGATACTGTAAATATTACTATAAATTACAGCAACACCTCCCCCTTTTCCTTTCAGTCGAGGATTGTGTTGATAATCACAACCTTGAGGACTAGACTCATTTAAAGTAATGTAATCGTCCGGTTTTAGCCAGGTTTCTGTCAAACACAGCACATCTAGATTATTGTCTGTGATAATATCGTTTACAATAAGTGCTTTTGAAGAAAGTGATCTAATATTTAACAACCCAAGCTGTATCATTTGTTTATCATTATTATCTCTATTTTTTATTTGTTGAACATCAATTAAATTTTTACCATTTAATGGGTTTGGAAGTTTTTTGTTTTTACTAATTCGGGGTACAGACACAGTCTCTATGTGATAATATCTAGGTGCAAGAGTTTCTATGTGTTGAGAATTATCTGACTTCTGTAATGTGAGGCAGCCAGCAGATGGTCGGTTTAGCCAGTCTGTCCTGTCCTGGGCCCCAGTTTGTCATGTTTTAGTTCTGAGACTATGTGCCATATTACTAGAGAGAAGAGCAGCACCATCCCGGGACGGATGAATACCATCTCTTTTCAACAGGTCAGGTCTGCCCCAAAAACTTTTCCAATTGTCTATGAAACCTATATTATTCTGCGGACACCACTTAGACAGCCAGCCATTGAGTGATGATAATCTGCTAACTATCTCATCACTCCTACAAACAGGAAGAGGGCCAGAACAAATTACTTCTCCTGACATTGTACTTGCGAGTTCACACACCTCTTTAATGTTAATTTTAGTGATCTCCGATTGGCGAAGTCGAACATCATTTGTGCCGACGTGAATAATAATTTTAGAGTATTTACGATTAGCATTAGCCAGCACTTTTAAATTTGCTTTGATGTCAGGTGCTCTGGCTCCCGGAAAACATGTGACTATGGTGGCTGGTGTCTCTATTTTCACGTTCCGTGTAATAGAATCGCCAATAACTAGGGCACTTTCAACAGGATTCTCAGTGGGTGCGTCACTGAGTGGGGAGAACCTGTTTGATGTTCTTAATGGAACGGAAGAGTGGTGTTTTCCACGGCTAGGACGCCTCACGTTACCCAAGTGCCCTGCTGCACGGGCTCTACAGCCGGAACCAAACAATGTACAGAGTTCACTAAGCTAGTCGCATCCAAAACAGTATCTGAAGCCCCTGCATTCTTACTATCCTTGATTAAACTTGTTTTTAATTATTCAGTTTGGGCTAAAGTATGGTATATTATAGAAAACTAAACTAAACTAGCCAGAAAATATGATATAGCCCACATAGCAAATGTTTTCTGGCCCAGCTCCGGGCCACACGATCACGTTTCCCTCGACCCAAGTACCGCAAAGAATGACGGCCCTGAAGTGGCCCAGAACTGGATTAAAGACAGGGGTCACACATGGGCCATAACCGGCCCGAATCTCAGCCAGTTAATCACCCTTAACTGGCCCTGAACTGGGCCAATACAGGTTTTATTATTGGTACCAATTCTCAGCCATATGTTAACCATATCACCACCACCCTTTAACCAGAAACCCCAAAAATGAGCCATAACCCAGCCTAATCTTACCCAAACCATGTGAAATGAGCCACAAGAAAATTCAATTCTCAAAATTAGTTTATTTAACAATATTGCACAAGCCAATAATAATAATAACCACCACATTCAGAATTGTGTAACGGTGTTAAGGCTATTTTATTTAGTACAATCAAAGCATATCTTATTACCACCTCATGAATATATGAATGAATCTAGCACTGAAATGTAAAGATATTATAATGTAATTTTACTCTCAACACATATAGAGCAAATTTTAAAAAAATAGTTAAAACAAATTTACACATCAGAATGTTTGTATGTGTGAGGGAGAACGTGATCCTATTTAGGACTGTCCTCATGAAGTGAAGTACAGCTCTGCAGCCCCTCATTTCTCCACAAGTGCTCTCTCCTTATTCCATCTCTATCAGGAGCAGACTTTTAGTCTTGTGGTGTCAGACAATTTTTTTCCTCACAGCAGCTAAAAGACAAAATAATAATACAAAATTAATAAATACATACAGTAGGTGGCCATCCAAAACGGTGTTTCTACCGCCGCGCCTGCCGCCGCCGCCGCGTCGCAAAGTGCATTTGCAGCTTTTGACCGCTGAGTGGCGCTTTAATCACATGTTATCCAACAAATGCATCAAAGCACATTTATCTTTATGCAAAATGTAAGTTTTCTTACATATTAGGCCTATATTTATCACAAATACATGTTTTATTTATATTTTAAACTCCTTTAATAAAACAGCATGGATTTTTGACTCGCACATACTTTATTCGTTACCTGTCCTTTATTTGACAGATAACTACTTAGGAAAAATATAGCCTATCTGTTTGAACACTGTTTCATGAATTATATCCCTTTATTTTAGTAAAACGTGAGTCACTGAATAATTTCGCTCCCATTATTAAGGCACGATTTAGCTAAATCATTGAAACTAAAAAGAATGGACGGATTAATAAAACGTCATAAAAAAAAACTGCAACTCCTGCAGCCGCATTTAAATGCAGGAGTGTATTATATTCCTTAAAATATCAAATATCAAATTCAGAAACAACACATTCCAGCGGATAGATCGCCTCTTATTTAACACAGACCTACGAATTTATTATCGAATTGAGATATTTCTTTCTTTTTAGGTAATTATTCGCTGAGTTTAAGTTCACTTTTGAGACGTTTCAGTTTCCCGCAGAGAGACAGCTAAAAGCTCACCCTGTTTTTATTTATTTTGTTTTACTAAAGCACAAGGTTTTGTTGTTATCGTGTGCGCACAAATAAAAGTAGACCATTTGTATTCTTGTACTAATCTGTAAGCTATCGCCAAAAATGACGGAAGGCCTGTTTTAAGTTGTTTCTGTCATGAGGAGAAAATCCATCAGAACGCGCCGGCGCTTTCGTCGACCAGAGGGATAAAAATGTAACCAATTTAGTTTCATATTTATATTTAAATATTGGGCTATAGCCTAATTTATTTATTTTTTTTTAAGATGTCACCAATGTTGATTATGAAAAGTGAATAGCATGACGGATGCGCAATGTTGGGAGACAAATGCAGCGGGTCAGACATAAGTTTTGTTTTATATAAGTCTTTCTTTAAAATGAATTTCGTTTTGTAGAAATTGTATCTTAATTTCAATCAATGTTTCATCAACCAATTGCCTATATTTAATTAGGAAGAAAACAGTGGTGTAGTCTACTTTTTTGTAGTGAGTATACTGTGATTTTCTCCACCCAGCCGCATACTCACTCATACTCACCCATCCCAGAGCAAATCCCCATAAGCACCACCACATTCACTAATGCATAATGCATCTACATGTAACAGAACATTCTGAAGAACTTATGTTATCAACATGGCAATTTATTATAAGCATCATTAACATTTAACATGAGAAAAATCTTTTTTTTTAAATTATTATTATTATGCAAACAAAGTATTTACAGGTGAAAAATCAAATACAAAATATTACGCTCTGAAGTGGTTGACTGCCTGAACCTCATCCACAGCATCAGATACAGCCAGTTCCAAACGATGGTTCATGCAGTGCCATGTGAAGAGGTTAGGGTATCTTGCCGTCAGCCTGGTTGCAACACCAGTGTTCTTGCCCAACATGACACTGGCTCCATCAGAAACAAATGAAACCCAGTTCTTTTGAAGCCAATCTTCACTGAAGCCTGCAGTGTATAAACAGTCAAGGAGAGCTTCTTCTATATCCTCTGCCTTTTGGCTTTCCAGCTCAACCAGCTCCAGAAACACAAATTCAGGAGTAGCTCCATCTACTGAGGCTTTCAAGTTGACAATCATGGCAGATTTGTGGCTGAGAGATGTTGCCTCATCAATGAGAACAGACAACTTGCTTGAAGACGACACAATACTGTGAACTATTTTTTTCTGCATCTCTTTCAGTCCACAATGCTGGCCAGGAGTTCTCATCCCTCTCATCATCTGAAACAAGGAGATATAAACATTTTGTTTATTCCATGTACTACTGCGCACACACACACACAGAGACACACACACACACACACGCGCACGCACGCACGCACGCACACACGCACACGCGGTTTATCAACCACACTAATGTAATTAAGTTCTAGATACAATTCAATATACCAACAATCCCCTGCTGTTACAGTTATGTAAATGTTAACAGAGACTTTTACTTACCAGGTAACGTTGGGACTCTGTGCTGGTCTTCTCTGATACGCCTGATGACCTGGGGGATCAGTGCGATCGGAGGGAAAGCATAAAGGAGCGTGCTGGGCCATGTGTGGGCCAGAGCATCTACTTCCTTCGAGAAAAATGTTGGGCAATGAGAGTTGTCTTCTGAGGCGAAGAGGTCTACCTCTGCCTTCCCGAAGAGCTCCCAGATCGTGAGGTCCACTTGGGGGTGGAGCATCCACTCGTCGGAGGGGATGTTGCTCCGTGACAACATGTCCGCACCCAGATTGTTCCTGCCAGGAACATGAGTCGCTCTGAGCGACTGAAGCCTCGGAAGAGCCCATTCCAGCAGACGTTTCGCCAGAGCGCATAAGCGGCTGGACGAAAGACTGCCTTGGTGGTTTAGGTATGACACCACCGTCATACTGTCTGACCGAACTAGAACATGACATCCCGTCAAGTAAGCCTGAAAGAACTGAAGGGCTTTCATCACTGCTAGCATCTCTAGACAGTTGATGTGTAGATGGCTTTCCTCGTGGCTCCACGAGCTGAAGGCCGGTCTGCCCTCGCACACAGCGCCCCAGCCCAAGTTGGAGGCGTCTGTTGAGAGCACCGTCCTCCGTGAGACCGCCCGTAAAGGGACTCCGCGCTGGAACCATACTGGATCCATCCAAGGTTTCAGGGCTAGAAGACAGGCCCGATTGACCTTGAGACATAGGCGGCCGTGCCGCCATGCGCTGGGAGGAACCCGGAACTTCAACCAGTACTGAAGAGGCCGCATCCGAAGAAGGCCTAGCTGCAGCACCGGGGAGGCGGAAGCCATCAGCCCTAGCAGCCTCTGGAAAAACTTCAGAGGGAGATAGGCTTTGTTCGTGACAGATGACGGTGCAGTTACACTGCGTTATTGAAAAAGGCTTCAGCAGCGGGGAAAAAGGGAGACCTTTCCCCATACGAAGTACGAGTGAAGTATCGAAAGGGAACCGACATTTTATCATTACAGTCACTTTCCAATCCGTCCCTTTGCACCTGGCGACTGAATTTCAGTTAACGCCGCGGCCCTGCGGCGGCGGTAATACCCATTTTGGTTGTCCACCTACTGTATACATACATTCATCCATCTACTGTAAATAAATGTAAGTAACAAATGAAAAATAAGGTTGCTTTGGTGTTTTTTTACAGGAAATGATTGCCAATAATATGGCACTATTGAATGACTAACTGGCTTGTCAGAGTTTGACAACAGTATTATGACAAATAAGACCATTTTAGCAAACAAAAACCTTGGGGGTAAACAGAGTAACCAATGCACTGTTGAAGTACTGATAATGTAACGCATTCAAAGCATAACATCTTATTTCCACCTCAAAAAAAGTGCAAAATTTCAAAATGTACTGGTCTGTCTTAAACAGTTACTTATTGCATAGGTTAATGTAAACTAACAATGACCTCCTACAAATACCAAAAACATGTCTTTGTTTATGTGACACAATGATTATTCCAGATTTGATTCTACATGACTGATGCAAAATGCTTACAAAATAACAAATTGCTTTCTTATTGTTTTAAGAATGTCTACTAGCTAAAACAAAAATATCAAACATAGACCTATCCTGATTATCAAAGTCAGAGATTAGATTTAGATATAATTAAATCTGATTGTACAACCTTTGAATCACTTTCAGCTCAAAAAGTCAATTACTGTTGCTGATTTTGCTGTGATTTTTCCTATCATTTTAACAACATTAGGCTACATTGTTCCGCACACCGGACAGGAAGCACCGCGCCTCGGACATCCCGCAGGCCGGTCTATCTCACGCCGGTTGCGTCAATCCTCATATCTGGGTTCTCAAGTTCAAGGGGCAGTGAATCAGCTACCTTATAGGCAAAATTCACTTCAATAAAGAACAAAGTGGCATCCGAGTTTCAAAAAAGATGAGAATTTCAAAAAGCGCCAAAAATGGGTTGTTATTCTATTTTTAAAGATAGCTGTTACATAAAGAGTGATGGAATTCATTAATCATAATAACCAAAATAATCTGCGAGTTTTAACCGCATTTGGTGTCTTTTTTGTAAAAAAAAAATAAAAAAATAAGCCGTTTTCCAAAAGGCCGAATATTGATTCAAAACATCTAACATAACATAACATAACATAATCTAATGTTAGGTCGTACACAACATAACTTCACTTACCTAGAACAGCGGTTGTCCGACAGACGTCTTCACCCTTCAGTGGGAGAAATTTCAACCGACGCATCACGTGAATCTCATCCACCAACCAGAAAAGCCGCTGTTACCGTGGAGATCGAAATATATTTTTTTGTTCAGTCAATTAATATTAATTATTAAAATCATTACATCTGTTTCAGAGAGAGGAGAGAGGAGGGAATATAGCCTTGAACATTGCAGGCCTAAATACTTACAATTGTCCAGTACAAAGAGTATGGCACATAATCACTACACTGATCTAGGCCACACACCTCACATCCACAATCGGCCCAAATGTTGTCTGCCGTCATGCATGCAGTGCCATCATTGCCACACATGGCCCAGAGTTGGCTGACATGATGCATGCCAGTGCCGGCAACACGCCAGCAGTGCCATTATGAGGCCACATTTGGGCCAAGTCTGTTTGCTATGTGGGATAAACATTATTTTAGTAATTACACAGACAGCAATATAGGCTCTTGCATACCCAAATCAAACCTGAGTTTGCTGTCTTTTTCGCCGAGTTTGCAGTCTTGTAAACATGTTCATGCGTCAGATGATGTAAAACACAAAGCTTACCTCATTTGTGTGCAGCAATGGATGACACGAGGCTTTTATTTATTTATTTATTTATTTTTATTTTATGTTTATATATGTAAGTGTTGTACACCTTGCATGTTAACAAACTTTCAAGACTATCAAGTTTAACAATGACCAATTATAAAAACAAATTTATAGCTGTCTTTGTAAAGAAATGCTCACTTTATATGCAGCTTCGAGCCGCTGCTGTGACGCTGTACAAACGCTTCCAGTGTGAATACTCACGCATCTCTGCAGCTGCAGTTCATGCTCACGCACTGCTATCGCGCTGCTTCCGCTCTGCTGCCGCTTGCGGTGTGAACCCGGCCTAATGCAATACTAGAAATTGCAGTTAAGGCATGGACAGTGAAATGCTCATTGGGTCAGCAGGGTCAGACAAAAACAGGTGGAAAAGAAAAGACACATGTTAACTGCAAAAGAATTACGGTGAAGAATTAAGTGTGAAACCATCAGGAACCCTTTAGTCTTCAGTGCCACCATTTTCCAGAACTGCAGCCTACTTGGAGTCTCCAGAAATGCAAGGTGTCAGGATCTCAGAGACTTAGTTTATATTTGTGTAAGCTTAGTCAAGTCAAGTCAAGTCACCTTTATTTATATAGTGCTTTTTACAATGCAGATTGTGTCAAAGCAGCTTTACATTGATAACTGGTACATAATTTTTCCTGCACAACAGCTCTTCAAGAATAGTGTCAATGCAGGCAGATCAAAGCACTGTTGAATAAATGTCAAGAATAGTGTTGAATATCAAATGTCAAGTCAAATGTCAAGTGTCCCCAACTAAGCAAGGCGACAGCGGCAAGGAACCCACACTCTAACAGGTGACATCAGGTGGCAAACAAGTGGCAAATAGGGGTTAAAATGGAGAAAAAAACCTTGGGAGAAACCAGGCTTAGTCGGGGGGCCAGTTCTCCTCTGGCGAACAGTGCTTTGTTACGAATCAGGTTGCTATCATAAGTCTGATAGGATCGCAACAATCAAAGTATTTATTTCAGTTCCATCCAATTGAGGATCGTATTCATCACGCCGGTATGGATGGTTTGTTGAGGAACTGTGCTACTGGCTGTCGTGTCGATGAGGCCTTCACAATGGATGATCTAGTTGACTCGATCACTGCTGATATTTCAGGGCTGCGTTGTGGTCGTGTCCAATTGAGGATCGTATTCATCACGCCCGTATGGTCAGTTTGTTGAGGAAACTGTGGCACTGGCTGTCGTGTTGATGATGTCTTCACAATGGATAATCTAGTCGACTCGATAACTGCTGATACTTCAGGGCTGCGTTGTGGTCGTGTCAAGGTGCAGGTCCTTGGTCTCAGCTGGATACGGCCCAGATCTGGTTGACTACAGTAAACCTCGGGATAAACAGAAAGACTAGTATTAACGTAGATGCCATTCTTTTTCTGATGTAACGAGTACATCTGGTGTTATAGGAAGTGTTCCCGGTTCCGGCTGACCTAATTATGCAGCCTAATAATCCTTTAACGGATTTGAAAATATAAATTGATAATGTGTTATGTGTATGCCAGGTTAAAGAGATGTGTTTTTAGTCTAGATTTAAACTGACAGAGTGTGTCTGCATCCCGAACAATGCTAGGAAGATTGTTCCAGAGTTTGGGTGCCAAATAGGAGAAGGATCTACCGCCTGCGGTTGATTTTGATATTCTTGGTATTATCAGCTGGCCTGAATTCTGAGATCGTAATAAATGTGAAGGATTATAATGATTTAAGAGCTCGCTCAGGTACTGGGGAGCTAAACCATTTAGTGCTTAATAATTAATTAATCTATACAATGTTTAACAGGAAGCCAATGCAGTGATGACAGAACTGGGCCAATATGGTCGTACTTCCTAGTTTTGGTAGGAACTCTAGCTGCTGCATTTTGTACGAGCTGTAGTTTATTTATCAAGCGGGAGGAACAACCACCCAGTAGAGCGTTACAGTAATCTAGCCTTGAGGTCATGAACGCATGAACTAACTGTTCTGCATTTTTCATTGAGAGTATTATCGTAGTTTAGATATATTTTTAAGATGGAAGAATGCGGTTTTGCAGATGCTAGTAACATGGCTTTCAAATGAAAGATTGGTATCAAAGAGCACACCCAGGTTCCTAACTGATGACGAAGATTTAACAGAGCAGCCATCAAGTGTTAGACGGTATTCTAGGTTATTGCGTGAAGTAGTTTTCTGAAAACAGAGGTTTAGGAGGTTTTGGGAGTTTTTAGTCCAGTATTTTTAGCCCATCTCTGCAAAACAGACTTCAGGGTAGGAGATGGACTAAAAATGAACTCTCAAAACTTACTGCCAGATTCTGGAAGATAAATTCTTCAAACAGTGGTACAAGAGGATGTGGTGTTGGTCTTTCAAGAGTTAGTCTCAATCAGCCTAAATCAGAACAGTCTGAAGTCTAGTCTGAGTTTGGGGGTTCTAGCTTTAAAGCTCTAGGAGGAGTTAGAGTCAGAAATTTTAGTCTCAGAATAATAATAATAACTATAAGCAGGGTGCGATTGGTGATTGTTTTTTTTGTTGTTGTTTTTTTTCATTAAAATAAATCACGAACCACAGTGGGTATTTGGTGCAGCTGTTACATTTTTGTTTTCTATTTGAATTGGTTGATTTAAATGTCACATTTCAAGCTTTCTACAGATATATTTCTTATCATGACAGGCAAGTTTAAGTTCTTTCTGCTGTTATGAGAAAAAAAAAATCACTTTTGGGGTGAACGTGCCAGGAACGAGTCAACGTTTTTGTTGAACGTGAACATGCCAGAATAAAACCCGATTTTAGACAATGCGTAGTACCACTCGTTCAGGTGTGCCAAGCGCTTATTTATAAACTTCAATATTTCATACAAAACAATCACAAAATGCTTTGTGAGTTTTTGAATGTCAGGCATGGATTAAGGCCACTGGAATCAGGATTGTCACTTAAACGCAAAGTGTCATCTCTCATCACACGAGCAGATGCGTTAACAGTTCCAATTTTATTGTTTTTTTTTAAACATACATACAGTGCTCTTACTTGTACCACCTGGCTGTTGCAGATTAATTTTGTTTGATAGTGTTGACATGGAAACACATAAATCCGAGTCTGAGTACATGAACAACTCTGGTTAGAACGTCATGGGTTGCCATCTTGTAAATACGTTTACGACGTGGTGTGAACACAGCATAAGCTCATTGTTTTGGTACAGGAGAAAATATAAAAGCCGACCGCTGCTCATTTTTGGCACTCGGTTGGCTGTCTGTCTACAACTCTGCATAGCCTATGTGAGGTCTTGCTTTTTGGCCTGCAATATGTGGACAGTAAAAAGGTGAGGCTTTCCATCCCACTTTTCCCCCTTAAGTACTGCTATTCTTATTCAGTACGAATGCAATGATTGGATATATTTTGGTCTTGAGACTTACACAGCAGATATGTACGTTTTAATATTCATACCACTTCTATCAGGATGTGAACAGAGTTTCAACCAGTATAAGAAAAAGTATTTAGAAAACAAATTGCCTACCCAACATATTTAAAAATGATTTATTTTAGTTTCTTGAAACACCACAAATCGAGCACAAAGAATGGAATGATTTAGATGACATGGGATGGAGAAGTTTTTTTTTGTTTTTTTTTTTCTCTTGTTATATTAGGATGGGGTTACAGGGGTTACAGTTTTTTTTTTGTTTTGTTTTTGTTTTTAATGCCACAAATCAAGTACAAACAAACAACATTATTTTTGGACAGTTTATGTCATGGGGTCTCACTACCCTGAATTATATTTGTTATTTATAAGGAAGGGAAATAATTACAGTGTTTATTTTAATGTTACAAAGCAGCACAAAACTTAGAATATGCCTTATGTATGCCTTAATATGCCAGAAAGTGAAAACGAAATAAAGGGCATGTCACCCTGTCACGGGTGTCTCTTGTTCCTTGTGTCACTTCCCCATTGGTTGTCCTAGTCATGTGTTCCATCAGTTCTTGTATTTATAGCCATTGTCTTCCCCATGTTCCTTTGTCATGTATTGTCAATGTAACCTGCTGTCGGTGAGTCATTAACCCCCTGGGGTCTGAGGATTTTCGGGGCCCTGGAGAAGTTTTGACATGCCCTGACATTTGTGCTTTTTTCAGTTGTTCATAAACATATTAATGGTAAAAGTTTCATTACACTGTATTCAGTACAAACTAGGCTACAATAATATGTGAGAAACATGTATGTACATGTTTGTATTTTTGAAGGAATAATGTTTATGCGTGGTTATTGAAAAAACAAAAAACTTAAGTCACTGAAATAAGGACAAAAAAATTATATATGTGTTCACAAGACTTCTGGGTACTGGAGGTTGTAGACTAGAGTTTTTGCTTCAGAATGATGTAAAAAATTATGCTGCCTGCTTGTTCATATAAAACAATAGAGAGATTTAAATTTTGTAAGACACTTTTTGTCAAGAAACACAGTTTGCAATAAATACATGATTGAGACGATGTATGCATGTATTGACTGAATTTGCGTCTGAATAGCGCTGGCTCCGTGAGCATGGCCGCATTAGCAGATAATGAACTGAATCACAGACTTCTGACATGGCTCTCTTTTCATACAGATTACATAAACAGAGAATATTTGTTTTCGATTTGACTTGCACAATTTAAAACCTGACATTTCAACGTTTTTTTAGACATAAGTCTAATTTTTTTTGTGATTAGTATTCAGTAAGTTACAGTTCATTTTCTGAGAACTAGCAGATTCGACTTCGTTCAGACGGAGATGACAGATCACGCATCATGTTAGTTTTCTTTATTTTACAAAAAGCACAACATTTTGTTTTTACTCTGAGTGCACACAAATAAAAGAATAAGATTTAAATTAAATTACAGACTAAAATGGTCAATAACTCTTAATTGTATGTGCAACATTGATGGAGTATTTTGAGTCTCTTTCACACTGGTAAGAAAAAAACGCGGTGGCATCGCCGGCGATACCTCAGAGTGTTAAGTCAAGTCTGTTCAAGTCTTTTTATGTCATGTCATGTCAAGTCAAGCCAAGCCAAGCCAAGCCAAGCCATGTCAAGTCATGTCTGTGTTTCTGTTCCTGCACTGTTAGCCCGGATAAGTTGAATTTACTTAAAAAATTTGAGGAAACTGGTTGCCCTAAAAAAATTAAGTAATGATTAAGTAATGTGAACTTAATAATTCAAGTTCATTTAACTTAAAATGTTTTGTAATATTAATTATTTTGTAGTTACTACAACTAGTATATTTAAGTTCAATGTACTAAGCAAGTTAACTTGCCACCAATCAAAATTCATCCATGCCTCCCATCATGCATTGCTGCATGAATAAATTATGAGCTGAATTGTCTTAGTAATTTTCTTTATTCTCACTATTTAAATTTTGCTGTTTTTCTGTGACTTTTTAGTAGCTTGTTTTCTAATGTTCAGAGTTGATCTGTTGATCAGAATATGTTGCTTGTCACCGTCATTGAGATTCACAGACTGATTCTTGATGTCTGTGTGTGCCTAAAATATATATATATATATATATATATTGTAATAAGGACAACTTTAAAAAAAAAAAAAAAAAAAATTGTATTGTAGAAGTTGATCCTCCGCTGTAGAATCACAGTGCTTCTGTAATCAATAATGTAAATCTAACTCAGAGATTGGGCTCTAAATGAGTTCAGTGATTCAGATCAAATAATGATTATGTGAAAACATAACCATCATCACCTGATCATCTTTTAACTTTGCTTGTTTGGTTGGTTTTTAATGCAGTTAAAACTGCCCAAACAAAATCTAATATTAAAAAGTTAAGGGTCAAGAGCTCAACTAAAACAAACCCTGACCCTCGAAGATGGTAACTTAAAAATTGTGATTTTCTCCTTTGGTGAAAAAATATAAAAAGGTAAATGTTTGGAAAAAATGTCTGTAGAACAGCCAAAACAAATGTTCCAACTGCTCATCAACAGCTCCTTGAATTCACACACACCACGACAAAATGGCGTCATTACCTGCCGCAAACCAGTGTGAAGGAGGCGTGGTCAGGAGAAAAACTTCATAATTCAAGTGCATTTAACTTACATTTATTAACACATTCAAATACACCCACAAATTAGTAGAATTTACTTATATTTTATAAGTAATGCAACCAAACTTAAATATTTTAAGTATATTGTAATTATATTTTTAAGTAAATATAAAATCCGGGCTAAGAGTGTGTTCATGTTTTGGATTATTCACAATAAACTGCACTTGGGTTCTCACTACACTCCCCCCGGTGGACTCCCTTACGTTACAGAATACATGACCAACTGTGAACCCAGCAATTGCTCTCCTACATCTCCGCCAAGGCCATCGTATCATCGAGGACTATGTCAAGAAATGTTGTGAACTATGCTGCCAGGTAGACTTTAATGATATTGCTTTAAAGGTCATTTTTCGTTTTGGATTAAATGAACCTGTTCGTTCAAGGCTTCCTGGGGGAAAAATTCATTTTTCCCTGGCCCAGTACATTGACCACGCCCTGCTGTTAAGTGGATCCTCATTTACTGTGGGATTTATGGATGAGGAGCCCCACAATCCTAGCCTGACGTGGTCATACTCAATTCTAGTCAGAATATGAGTCTGATACTGCTCCATTGGGCTTTAATTATGGGGGCGTATTTCAACCGATCCAGGAAAAACCTCAATTGGATAGACCTACAACCAATCAGAGCTACAGAGTAAGTGACGTATGTTGAGCGACGCATAGTTGTCAACAGAACTCTTCTTAGCGACCATCGGGGCCAGCTGATAAATCAAACTTTTGCCGAATCCCATAGGAAGGACGGCAAAGACATCTTTCCCATCGACAAATGCCTTGATTGCGGTCCTCTGTTCCTCTTTTAAAATTAATGCGCTGTCGATATCTTCTATAACGGACGCGATGGCGGAATCTACACATCTCAGTTCTTCAACAGCCATCATTGTTGTAAACTAATTGACCTTTTGCAAAGACTCGTCCCCCTTAGTTACTGTTGCTTTGTCCGACAAGCCGTGGCGCTGTCACGCCACACAGAGTGGAAAATACATTGCGGAGCAAAAAAGAAACTGACAACACATCGACAGAAGAGACAGAGCAGGTTACTTATGATATTAAACAAAGTCCCAGCTTTCAAACTGTGTAGTTATTAAAAAAATTCAAACAATAAAAACCGTTTTGTGGCTCTTTAATGTGTTGTGACCATGATCGTGACAGATTGCTGTAGCGCCTCAGCTCAAGAGGCTCGTGAACCGATCATCTCTTTCTACTAGTTCATTTATAGCATCAAATAAACATGAATGAACATGAGAATGAATGTTGTTTCAAACGCGGAAAGACGTCAATATGCACAATTTTTCAAGTTTAACTCCACCGATGTAAATCTTCTAACTCCTGACTGCTTTGTTGGACAAAATGGCGGATGCAGCGTTCTGATTGGTTAGATCGCTTGTCAATCAAACTCCCCAAGCTCTCTTTGATGACGTGGGTGGTTACGTAACCGCAGATAGCCTGTCCATCATCGATTAAAGACCGCCCTGGCAATTTGATTGGCTCGGCCTTCTGGGAGCCGAGCATAATTACTCCACAATGGATCGAGTCCAGACCGAACTTCCCGTCCAAAAAATGTTGTGGGCGGGGTTCGGGCTGGCACCCAGGCTACCACAATCCCACAGTACCTTCCATATCAGAGTGTCTCCATGCCTCTATGATCATTTCTGGAGATACTCACACCATGCCTGCCACGCCAGGGCCTGCTCACGCCATGCCTGCTATGCCTGGGCCTGCTCCCGCCATGCCAGCATCAGGCCATGCCAGAATCTCGTCAGGCCAAGCCAGAGTCTCGTCAGGCCACGCCAGAATCTTGCCATGCCACGCCTGAGCATCGCCATGCAACGCCAGAGTCTCGCCATGCCACGCCAGAGCCACGCCAGAGCCTCGCCATGCCATGCCAGGGCCTCGTTATGCTACGGCTGCCATGCCTGACCCTCGCCATGCCACGCCGGAGCCTCGTCATGCCATGCTGGAGCCTCGTCTCGCCACAGCTGCCACACCAGTGTTCACATTTATGATTTCATGTTTTTTATTTTGTAGTTGATTTATGTTTCTTATTTGTGTCATGCTTCCCTTGCTCCTCATGTTCTCCCTTAGACCATGTGTCATGTTCTGATTGGTTGGTTATAGTCATGTGGTTTTCAGTTCTGTTCTGTCATTGGTTCTCTTGTTCCTTGTGTCACTTCCCCATTGGTTGTCCTAGTCATGTGTTCCATCAGTTCTTGTATTTATAGCCATTGTCTTCCGTATGTTCCTTTGTCATGTATTGTCAATGTAACCTGCTGTCGGTGAGTCATTAAGTCAAGTCTGTTCAAGTCTGTTCATGTCAAGTCAAGTCAAGCCTAGCCAAGCCAAGCCAAGCCATGTCAAGTCACGTCTGTGTTTCTGTTCCTGTTCATGTTTTGGATTATTCACAATAAACTGCACTTGGGTTCTCACTACACTCGCCTCCAGTGGACTCCCTTACATTACACACCCTTGGAAGAACGAGTATGTATATGTAATGAATCTGGATTAGGGGTAGGCAATATGGCCAAAATCTTATATTGAGATATGAGCAATTTTATTTCACAATAACAATATACACCGATCAGGCATAATGTTATGACCACTGACAGGTGAAGTGATTATTTCTTCATCACAGCACCTGTTAGTGAGTGATATATATATTAGGCAGCAAGTGAACATGTTGTCCTCAAAGTTGATATGTTAGAATCAGGAAAAATGGACAAGCGTAAGGATTTGAGCAAGTTTGACAAGGGTCAAATTGTGATGGCTAGACGACTAGGTCAGAGCATCTCCAATACTGCAGCTCTTGTGAGGTGTTCCGGTCTGCAGTGGTCAGCATCTGTCGAAAGTGGTCCAAGGAAGGAACAGTGGTGAACCGGTGACAGGGTCATAAGCAGCCAAGGCTCATTGATGCAAGGGGGGAGCGAAGGCTGGCCTGTGTGGTCCGATCCAACACACGAGCAGGTAATGCTAAAGTTAATGCTGCTTCTGATAAAATAGTGTCAGAATACACAGTGCATCGCAGTTTGTTGCGTATGCTGCATAGCTGCAGACAAGACCATGCTGACCCCTGTCCACCACCCAAAGTGCCAACGGTGGGCATGTGAGCATCAGAACTGAACCACGGAGCAATGGAAGAAGGTGGCCTGGTCTGATGAATCATTTTTTCTTTTACATCACGTGGATGGCCGGGTACGTGTGCGTCACTTACCTGGGGAACACATGGCACCAGGATGCACTATGGGAAAAAGGCAAGCCAACGGAGGCAGTGTGATGCTTTAGGCAATGCTCAGCTGGGAAACCTTGGTTCAGGAATGGTTTGAGGAGCACAACAACGAGTTTGCAGTGTTGACTTGGCCACCAAATTCCCCAGATCAGAATCCAATCGAGCATCCGTGGGATGTGCTGAACAAACAAGTCTGATCCACGGAGGGGAATCCATGCCTCGATGGGTCAGGGCTGTTTTGGCAGCAAAAGGGGGACCAACACAATATTATGAAGGTGGTCATAATGTTGTGCCTGACCGGTGTATATCACAATATAGTTATTTTTGTTTTAAATAAGGTTATGATATCAAAATTGTTGATACTATTGAAATTTCATAATTCACATCACCAGTTTAATATCACATAAAATTAATACTAGTTTATTAAAAAAAAAAGCTGCTTACATTGTGCAATTCATTTGCAAAGTTCTTTCAGATTTATGTTGTTGAATAAGATTCACTTGTTTGTGGTCATCCTGCAGGTGGTGAAGACGTTGGGTCTGCGTGAGGTCTGGTTTTTTGGCCTGCAGTATGTGGACAGTAAAGGCTATACAACGTGGCTGAAACTGAATAAAAAGGTGAGGCTTTTTCCCCCCACTAGTACTGCTGTTCTTGTTAGGACACAATTTCACTACACATCAGATGTGCAGTTTAACTAACTTTCTGTTCAACAGCAGCAAAATATATGGGGGAAAAGATCTGCTCAAAAAGTGTGTGAAAGCCTGCATTTCCCCCCCTATAAACAGCTCTATGATAACTTGCAAAAACAGCTTTAAATTTCCTTCTTCACACATGTGCCCCTCTGCATATGTTTCATAGAGGAGATCATAAAAAAACATAGGATAGGATAATACTTTAAGTGTGTAAAATCAATTTCAATTAATTTAAATATATTTAAAAACTGAAAATGATATAACCAAAATACATGTTTCACATTCTTTTTGGCAGAAGAAAGCATCCCTAAAACTTCTGAAAGTGAAAAGCAATGTTTTAGCATAGCATTACATAAAAAGTAAGTGTCATTTTAACATCTGTGTAAAACAGGGCTACTAGTGCAAACTGTTCCTGGAGCCTCCCAGCACAGCACTGAATAAAAATGTATTCTCTCTCTTATTGGACATACCCAGCTCAGGTCATACAGAACTGTATTAATCAGCTGATGAATTTATGCAGCGCTGGGGATGCTCCAGCAGCAGTTGGGAAGTCCCTGATGTAAACAATCAAACAAACAAAAACAATTCAATTACCACCAACTCTTTTCCCAGGTTGGTAATATATATTCATATCAAACAAAAAACATCAAGAACATCCAGGTAAACAAAAACACCTCAAACTAGGGTGGATGATTATTTTTGTTACTGTACTTTATCTTTATTAAAAATAACAACAAAGATGGAAATTACAAACAATAGGACAAATACAGTGAAACAGATACAAATGAAATAAACAGTGTTTTTCAGCGCTTACAGCACCTGTCGGAAACGAAACGCCCGTTACCATAGTTAAGCTCTGGAGGCTTCCTAAAGTACACAACTGCTTGCATGTTAACAGGTAACCCCGGCAGCTTCTCATACAAGTTTTCCGTAAAATAAAAATATGCAATTTGCACCAGTTCTTCATTTATAAAGTTTTAATAGACATTAGTAAGCAATTTATAAATACAGCTATAAATTCTTTTTTCTTGTTCTTGTTCACATTTTTAAGCATATCTATAATGTGTTTAATAATTGTATTTTCATCTTTTATTAATGATCAGTTTATCAATTCTAAATTATTAAATTATTTACAAACCAGTTATTTAGGAGTTGTCTGTGATTCCTAATAAAGCTTTTACAAAATGAGATTTACAGTTTAATTTTTTCATCTTGAAATAAATATTTCTATGTTTTGTATCACTCTGTTGTGTTTGTTTCCTTTTTCTGGTTAGAAGATAACGTACTTGGTTACTGACATAACCTCGGTTCCCTTATAAACTGAACGAGTACTGCGTCGAATGTCTTCTTATTATACATAAGACAAGACGCATATGGGGGAAAACTCCTTTTTTCTCTGATTTCTGAAGCCTTTTTCAATCATGCAGTGAAACTGTTAAAGTAAGAACGATGGAAGACCAGGGCGGGATGCAATTACAGTCTTTAATGAGTAAAGTAAATAGTCCTCACTGAGTAATTAGAACACAAATCACAGGCATAAAACAGAGCCAGAACAGAAACAGCTAGACGACGGGATCAAAGAAAATCTGCATAAACTTCCACGAGGACAGAGGCAGGGACCCCGAGATGCATTCAGCCAGTCAGAAATAGTGAAGACAGCAGTCAGGGTGAACAGCCAAGGGCGAGCGCAGAACAGGTACTCTGCAAACAGGCACAGCTGGATAATACACAGTCCAATGGCAGTATAGCTCACAGCAGAAATAATGACTTCACTTTCCACAGATAAGACAGGACAGGACAGGACAGGACAGGAGAACAGACGTTTCTCATGAGAGGTCACTGAATAATCCGACAACAAGACAGGGCTAGGAAGAGGGAATAAGAAGCAGAGACAATCAAGAGGAAAAAGGGGACAGGTGAGGAGAAGGGAACGAAAGGGGAACCAGCTGAAAGAGATAATGAGCGGAGAAGTGGAAGTGTGTGCGTGAGTGTGTGACCACAAGAGGGAGACAGAGAATAAGGAGAAGAAGCCAGGATCATGACAGTACCCCTCTCTCAACGAGTGCCCCCTGGCGCTTCTGAGGCCAACTGGCGAGACCGGAGGAAATCATCGATGAGTGAAGGATCCAGGACATCCCGGGAGGGAACCCAGCTTCTCTCCTCAGGACCATACCCCTCCCAGTCGACAAGATACTGACGGCCGCGTCCCCGACGGTGCATGTCGAGAATCCAGTGTTGTGGCAAAAATCAACTCCGACTCTACTGCATAAGAGACAAACACGTCCAATTGTCTTTAAAGCTTTTATTTCTTGCAAGAAAGGTCAGACAGCTCATACAGAAACACAAGTAGCTGCAGAGTGTAAGACAAAGAACGAAAGCTTCCCCTCACTTTTAAATCTCTAACCTCCAAGGCCGAAGCCTCTGTCCTTTTACCATATTTGGAACATCCCTTAGTGGCTGTAACTTTCCACACATTGTTAGCACAGACATGTTTTTAACATACATCTTGCATTTCCCCATACCATATCTTGCTCTTTCTATTTCCAACATCTATGTTAACACTATGTTAAACATTACCACTTAAGCCAACATCATACCATGTTCCATAAGCATCATATTTCACAAGAATACAGGTAAAAAGCATATGAAAAATTATTTTCAGGCTTATTTTCAGCCACACATTCGTTAGTTACCATCCCCCTTTTTGATGCATTGTTCATCATTAATTGATCATAGTGGTTGGAGACATGTTTCTCTAAACAACATTTGCCATCAACACTAAACTAAAATACATATTCAATTCTGCAACCAGATTTTCTCCAGCTTTCTCTGTCTCTGAACATGCTCTGTAAAGAGTTTGAAAAATCAAGATTATTTTCAGATGACAGATTACACACAATATCCTGTGTCTGCTCCAGCACTTCCTAAAGAAACAGAAACCTTTTTCATTAGTTTGGGCACAACCAGAAATTCAAACCACAGCACCCCAAAGATCGTCTACCACCCCAACCTAACAATGAGCACCTGTGTAGATAATCACAATTCTTTCCACCTTGACTTCTCCCTTGTTTTCTGTTATAAAAGCTCCTAACTTCTCACTGTAACTCACATTGTCACTCTTCTCTTGAGACTCCAGTCTGCAGTCTCAACACACTCTCTTAACAGACAAACAGGACCACTTTATTCTTATGTTTAGCTCAAATAAGCAGGTATCTCAGCCAATGCTTGGTGTACTTCTGAAGCGCACTCATTTACTGTGCAATGATTTTCTTTACTCTGTTTCTCAATTGATATTACAATTCTTTCAGTCAGTCTACCCCCTCCAGTGAGGGTCAAAACTCATCTGCTTATACCAAATAGAGGACAGTAGCCCTGAAACCAACACTTCACATTCCCCGGTCACAACTTATCCTTCGCTATTTCGGCCTGTTGTTTTGTCTCTGAAGACAGAGCCATCTACAAACAACACGTCCTCACAGTTATCAAATGGTTTGTCTAGCAGGTCAAGTCATGGTGTACAGACTTGATCAAGGATAGTCAAACAACAATGATGTTTCTTCTCATCATCCTTCGTTCTATGAAGGTTACTGGGCTCTCTGTATAATCTTGTTTATTGCCAGTGTGTCACTGTTTCTCTGCTGTCAAGTCTACATTTTTACATTTAGCATTGTGATCACACATAGCTGACAGTGTTTAAATTCAGACCCCAAGTTGAATTTAGACAAGGGGTTTTAACCCATGGACGGCAATCTTCAATTTCACAATTCCAATTTTCCATAAATACTTAAACTTACTGATCCAGAGAGTAATTCAAATCAATATGACAAAAATAAATGACAAAAGTGGTCATAATTACCATTAGTAGACAGAGCTGGATAAATAATCCACTTAAAGCTCGTCCCATGTTCTGTATCGTCTTTACATCAAATTAGGGCTGGGCGATGTATCGAATGCTTTTGTCACGCGCATTTCTTTAGTAAAGCCGGTTCCCTGATTACCGCTAAATCGCCATCACCTGCTTTCAAATGAAGCGGCATTTAATAGACAGAGTCGTAGATCACTGATAAGACACGCAATATCGCGTTCAATAATCGATATGTATCGCCGTCGATATTGAACGCGATATTGCGTGTCTTATCAGTGATCTACATCAGATTCAATCCAAATATCTGCTTCTCCAAATTTCTCATTTCACTTAACCCATCTGTAATGATAAAACACTCATTCACACTATAGTTAATGACATATACACTCTCTATGGATTTTCCCCAACTTAACATATACAAAACAAAGTCCAGTCACTCTCACACTCAC
Source organism: Chanodichthys erythropterus (assembly GCF_024489055.1). Lineage (NCBI taxonomy): Eukaryota > Metazoa > Chordata > Actinopteri > Cypriniformes > Xenocyprididae > Chanodichthys > Chanodichthys erythropterus. The sequence goes on from NC_090232.1 coordinate 24,375,912, forward strand.
TCACATTAGACACACATGACTATAAACTGCTCACTTTGCCTTTGGTGTTAATCCTAAAAGCATATCTTTATAACTTCCCATTTTTCTGTAGATCTTAACTTAGTTTCTTACATGATATTTTATTTAGTCTCAAAGCATATCTGTTCACTATAATTCTTTTTCACAAAAGTCAGCTGGGTTGTTTTGGTTCCAGTCTCAGTGCTTTGTTTTGTTTAAACTTTAGCAGACTGATAACTGTAACGAAGGCGGGACTCAGGTAGGGATCCAAATGCAAAGCTTTTATTAAAGTGAGAGTGGTCGTACAGGCAGGGTCAAACAGGAGCAAACAGGAACAGCAAGGGACAGGCAGAATCGTGGTCAAGGAACAAGCAAAGATCAGGACAGGCAGATATCGCTCACAGGTCGGTATGCAAAGCAAGGGTCAGGACAGGCAGCAACGGGTCAGTAAACAGGAAACAGGCAGGATCAGTAACAATAAACAGGCAGACAATAAACACAGGGAAACGCTCGGAAATGATACACTGGGTAATCAAGACTTCGCGATTGGATGGTGTGAGTGAGAGTCCTTTTATAGTCCAGGTAACAAGCTGCAGCTGGGTGTGGTGATTAGTGAGGAGTGTGTGCATGGCTGTATGTGGCGACAGGTGATTGGTGTGGAGTGAACATGTGACTGACAGGGAGAATTGTGGGAAGTGTAGTCCGGGGAGTGACAGGAGCAGACTGTGATCATGACATAAACAGACAGACAGAGTATCCTTGCCTCTACCCCAGCCGTCTCTCTCTCTCTCTCTCTCTCTCTCTCTCTCTCTCTCTCTCCACAAATAATCACTTCAGCAGCCTCTTAAGACTGTAACTTAGACTGAATTTAACATCAAATTACTATACATAACCCTTGGTCAAATCTAAATGTTTTAACTTTCAAATAAACAGAACATTACCACCATCTACAATATCTTCTGCCAGTTGCCATTTTTGAGGGTATCTTTAGTTTAAATGCTGAATGCACTTAACTTTCTCTTGAATCTGCAAAATCAGTCTTCATCTTTAACACCACCATTGCCTTGGAATTATCCTCTGCCATGTCTAATGACCTGCAGGAGTAAAAACTATGATAGAGACACATTAGTTCAAAAATCACACAGCCTCATGAATTCAGGGATTCATCATACTGAGTCCTAAACTTCTATCCAGTTCTTGCCAATAGGGCAACCAACATCATGTTACTAAATTTTACTCTGGTCTCCCCAGAACTTACGGACAATCACCTCATGTTCTCAGTCGGCAGTTGAAAGCTCATTCCCATCAGCTATCAATACTCTTTTTCCTCAGGGTCTTGTCCCCTGGCATAGTTGCTTGTCACAATGAAAAACAAGCCCTCTTGGGAATGCAGTTTCTGGTGAGTGGTATAGAGGAGCATTTTTGGGTCAGACTGCTGTCCTTCTCACAGGTCATTCCCCCTTCATGATGCTGCTGGCCTCACAGACATCCTACTCAACTCTCATACCCATCTCACATAAACACCTCCCATCAGGGTAGATGCCCAGTGGAGGCGGTAACCCCCTGCCTTAGGTTGTCCTCGTCTGGCCAAAGAGGATCTTACCCGTCTTTGAGAAATCACCTCGTGCACACTGGTTACCGCTCTTTCCCATCATTCCAGATCTTTGACAGTTTTCTTTACCAGAATCAGGTGTTTTCTGGAGCTTAGGGAAGTTGCATTCAAGAGCCACCAGAGCCATTGGACTGCCTAATAGTGTTAAAACATGGAGACAGGTTAATAACAGCAGTATTTAATCACTAAAATCATTAGACTGTGCATTCTCTCAGCAGCAACATATCAGTGCTGAGACTGTTCTCAGTGAATCTAACTCTCACTGTCCATTCAGTGTAGTGTTCTGCCACATCTGTAACCGGAGACATTGGCCCTGCACATGGTGGTGACAAAGATCAGACAAAAAAAATTACTGGTCATATAAGTCTATATTACTAATTTAAAGACCTCTTTACACTCGTTGAGTTTTCCTTTAACAAATTAACAAAGTAAATTTCCCTCTTCATGGCAATCATTTCTTTTAACATCTCTGTGTCCATGATTTTCAACTGAGACACTGTGCTTCACTATAAATAGCTTGTTACCTCTTATGACACAAGCTCAGATAGCAGCATTTAGCTGACTTTGAATGAGAGAGACTGAGGATTTCAGGACTGGTACTCTGCCTTTTATAACTTTTGACATCAAACTTTATCTACTGTCTTTTGAGTCTGGCCCAGCTTAAGACTTTGCCAGAAATGACATTAATTCCCAAATAAACAACTGTTTATATTTGTCTTTTACTCACACATCATGGAAATTAGAGGTTACAAATTTCCAGTCAGGTTGAGTCTTCGTTACAACTGGCAGTCTCATTTTTGCCTGCCATTTAACTTTTGACCATCAAAAACCAAACACACTTAGACATTAAAGGTCCAAAATCATTTTAGTCATTTTACATTGTGATAGCGATGCGCTAATCACATAAAAACATACTTGAGACTGTTCAACCTTTTTTTCCCCAAAGTGAAACATTCTTTAAGAATTTTTAATTTTCACTTTCATAAAATTAATTTTCTCCTGCTGTATTTCCGTTCATCATAGCCACTTATCTCACTATCAAATAGTTAGTTTGCAGATGCAAAACATATTATCAATATAGTTTCTACTGTTTTGCAGAACCACAATATTATTTTAATCATATTTCTACATCTAATGTCATGCATCCATTTAATGGATGAATAAACAAAACTTTTTTGTAAGTTACATTCTATCCTCCTTCCCTACATGCCAATTCTTTCTTCTTCCCTACATGCCAATTCTTTCTGCATTAACCTCCTTTCCCTTCTGTCTGCTTCGTCTAGCCTACAATCTATTGTCTGCTTACATTTCACACACACATTGCTCTCACACAAACACAACATCCCCAAATCGCAGTTCTCTTCAACTCATTCCCTTACGACCTTAATTCTTATGACCACTCAACGTTCCCTCTTCTGGGAAATCACAATACTTAACTAACTTTTCTATATCTTTTATAGTGTTTTATATTTTTCTGTTTTTCTTCATGTTTTTTTTCTTTATCCTGCACTTCATTCTCTACTGGTTGCACTAACTGTTTCTGCAGAGCTCTCTGCTCTCTCTTTTCTACTTCCTGCAACCAGCCGTTCACGCATGTTTTATTTTCCAGCTGGGAAATCGTGATACTTAATTAATTTATCAATGTCCACTAGACACACACTTTTTGCAAGCTTGCTCTGGGATTCCCTATTTTGGTTCTCCTTTTCTGACTCCCGTGGCTTTCCTTTCGGCGCGCACCTAATAATCTGGTGGACGTCTCCTACAGATCCAATTTTTATCCCAAAATTGGACGGGCTGAGCCTCACTGCTCAGATCACTACAGACTCGAGCGCTCAGACTGTCACACCTTCACAAATTTATAAACTACAGCAACCTCGTCTGTAGTTTGGCTCAATCCCAAAATTTGTTTCAGTGTGATCCAGCCTAGATTTATCACCCCAAAATCGGTAACAGGTATCGCCGATTGTTTACCTCAAAATCGGTAACCGGTATCGCCGATTGCAAATCTTCCACCTTGGAAAGCGCTATCACTACCCAAACGTGGTCAGTTTTAGGAACCTCTTGATCGCACTGCTTCTTTTTTATGATGTTAAAAAAAGATACGTCATAAAGCCTGGCGCAATCTGCCTCTCGGAATTTCTTTTCCCACATATTGCTCCTGCTCACCTGGTACTCAAAATTTCTCCCCGGAAATTTTCTACAGCAGCCGACCTCAATTCCCAAAACTCCCCCGACCACAGAGTCAGTCAGAGTCGCCACAATGGTTTGTCCTGTTTCCTAATTATTCATTTTACCAAAACATAAATTCCCCTTTTTTCACTTCTTCTATTCAAAAACCTATTTTACCCACATAAACTCATATTTAAATCACTTAAATCACAATTTTTTCAACCAAATCACACTTACTCTTGATTCCCCATAAAATTTAGATTTATCTCTTACCAGAGAGTCGTGTAGCCACCCGGGTTCATTTTCTGATTCCAGTGGTGTCCCCCTCTGGACCCTGGCGGTCGGCCGCTCATCCCTTAATCTATTCGGGGTAGGGCTGAGACTACTATTAAGTCCAGGATGATCAGTCACCGTCCGCTCTCGGGTCCAAAAGGCACATCCAAGGAATCCCACTTCTGATACCAAATTGTTGTGGCAAAAATCAACTCCGACTCTACTGCATAAGAGACAAACACGTCCAAGCTCAGATAGCAGCATTTAGCTGACTTTGAATGAGAGAGACTGAGGATTTCAGGACTGGTACTCTGCCTTTTATAACTTTTGACATCAAACTTTATCTACTGTCTTTTGAGTCTGGCCCAGCTTAAGACTTTGCCAGAAATGACATTAATTCCCAAATAAACAACTGTTTATATTTGTCTTTTACTCACACATCATGGAAATTAGAGGTTACAAATTTCCAGTCAGGTTGAGTCTTCGTTACAACTGGCAGTCTCATTTATGCCTGCCATTTAACTTTTGACCATCAAAAACCAAACACACTTAGACATTAAAGGTCCAAAATCATTTTAGTCATTTTACATTGTGATAGCGATGCGCTAATCACATAAAAACATACTTGAGACTGTTCAACCTTTTTTTCCCCAAAGTGAAACATTCTTTAAGAATTTTTAATTTTCACTTTCATAAAATTAATTTTCTCCTGCTGTATTTCCGTTCATCATAGCCACTTATCTCACTATCAAATAGTTAGTTTGCAGATGCAAAACATATTATCAATATAGTTTCTACTGTTTTGCAGAACCACAATATTATTTTAATCATATTTCTACATCTAATGTCATGCATCCATTTAATGGATGAATAAACAAAACTTTTTTGTAAGTTACATTCTTACTTTAAAGATTTTATTTCTTGCAAGAAAGGTCAGACAGGTCATACAGAAACACAAGTAGCTGCAGAGTGTAAGACAAAGAACGAAAGCTTCCCCTCACTTTTAAATCTCTAACCTCCAAGGCCAAAGCCTTGAACATCCCTTAGTGGCTGTAACTTTCCACACATTGTTAGCACAGACATGTTTTTAACATACATCTTGCATTTCCCCATACCGTATCTTGCTCTTTCTATTTCCAACATCTATGTTAACACTATGTTAAACATTACCACTTAAGCCAACATCATACCATGTTCCATAAGCATCATATTTCACAAGAATACAGGTAAAAAGCATATGAAAAATTAAAATATCCACAACACCGGCGAACCCTGTAGATAGGGGTATCATCTACAAGACTAGGGACGCGGACCAGGCGAGAAGGGGGACGGATGACTGGTTTGATGCAAGAGACATGAAACACGGGATGAACCCAGCGTAAATTAGGCGGAAGGAGAAGCTTTACTGCGACAGGATTTATGACCTTTACAATGCGGAATGGACAAAGCGGGGAGACAATTTATGTGATTCGGACTGGAGAGGTAAATTTGAAGTGGATAACCACACTCTTTGACCGCAAACGTAGCGAGGACTTCTAATTCTGCGCCTATTGGCCGTAACTGTCATGCGTCTTCTAGCTCGACAGAGAGCAGATCGCACTCTCCTCCAGGTGCGTTTGCAACGGCTAATAAAAGCTTGCACTGACGGAACATTAGATTCAGAGTCTTGGGACTCAAATAATGGAGGTTGATAGCCGAGACAGCAATGGAAGGGCGAAAGACCGGTAGCAGAGGAGGGAAGCGAATTATGGGTGTATTCGGCCCAGGATAGTTGCTGTGACCAGGACGCGGGATTCTGAAGGGTGAGACTGCAAAGCATACGGGCGACAATCTGATTTGTCCGTTCTGCTTGACCGTTCGTTTGGGGATGAAACCCGGACGAAAGGCTAACGGATGCCCCAATCAGGCGACAAAACTCCTTCCAGAATTGAGAAGAAAATTTAGGGCCTCTATCAGACACAATATCAGTTGGTAAACCATGTAGCTTAAAACCATGATCAACCATGATCTGGGCGGTCTCCTTGGCGAGTGGCGAGTGGAATAAAATGGGCCGACTTAGAAAAACGATCTACCACGGTCAGAATAACGGTGTTACCCTCCAAGAGAGGAAGTCAGGTGATAAAGTCGAGAGCTAAGTGAGACCACGGTCGTGTAGGAACCGGTAATGGACGAAGTAGACCGGCCGGAGGGGAATTGCCAGCCTTAGTCTGCGCGCACGTATTGCAGGAGGCAATAAACCGTCGCACGTCTCGTTCCAAAGAAGACCACCAAAAGCGCTGACGGATAAAAGCGAGGGTGTCCCGGACGCAGGGATGAGCAGTCAATTTAGATGTGTGTCCCCATTGAAGGACAGCTCGACGCTCGGATACAGGAACAAAAAGGAGCCCCTTAGGACAGTTGCGCGGGACTATGACTCGAGAAAGAGAATGCTTAACCAGCTTCTCTATTCCCCAGACGGTCGTGCCAACAATATGACCCGGGGGAATAATCTCCTCGGGCTCAGAAGAAGAAGAGGAGTCAAAAAGACGAGATAGCGCGTCAGGCTTGACGTTTTTGGTACCCGGGCGATACGAGATGGAAAAATTGAAACGGGTAAAGAATAGAGCCCAGCGGGCTTGACGAGCGTTTAGTCTCTTGGCCTTGCGGATATATTCTAGGTTTCTGTGATCTGTCCAGACAATAAAAGGAACAGGAGCTCCCTCAAGCCACTGTCGCCATTCGCCTAACGCTAGACGGATGGCGAGCAGTTCGCGGTTGCCCACGTCGTAATTGCGCTCAGCAGGAGAAAGACGGTGAGAGAAAAAAGCGTAGGGGTGTATCCTTCCGTCAGTGGCGGACCGCTGGGAAAGAACAGCCCCGACCCCCACTTCAGAGGCATCGACATCGACTATAAATTGTTTAGTGAAGTCAGGAGTAAGAAGGATAGGCGCGGTAGTAAAAAGAGACTTGAGAACGTCAAACGCTGTCTGCGCAGATTCTGACCACCTAAACTGGGACTTGACTGAGGTCAGAGCTGTAAGAGGAGCGGCTACTTGACTGAAATCTCGTATAAAACAACGATAAAAATTTGCAAAGAGAGTCGGGCACAGGCCCATCAGTGACCGCCTGGACCTTGGCCGGGTCCATACCGATCCCCTCTGCCGAGATGACTGAACCTAGGAACGTAACCGAGGGGGTGTGGAAAGAACATTTCTCGGCCTTTACATAAAGTCGATTCTCCAGTAGACGCTGGAGGACACAACGAACATATTGGACGTGCACCTGGAGTGATGGCAAAAAGATCAAAATGTCGTTGAGGTAGATGAACACAAAGACGTTGAGCATGTCCCGTAGGACGTCATTGACTAAGGCTTGAATGACTGCGGGGGCGTTTACCAATCCGAAAGGAAGAACCCGGTATTCAAAGTGCCCTAGGGTCTTCCTTTCATCCCCCTCCTTTATGCGCACTAGGTGATAGGCGTTGTGTAAATCGAGCTTTGTGAAAATCTTTGCTCCCTGCAAGACTTCGAAGGCAGATGGCATCAGTGGTAAAGGATAACGATTCTTGACAGTGATATCATTTAAACCCCGATAGTCTATGCAGGGACGCTGGGAGCCGTCTTTCTTTTTAACAAAGAAAAAACCGGCTCCCGCTGGAGACGAGGAAGGAACGATGGTACCGGCGTTGAGCGAATCTGAAAGGTATCTCTCGAGCACCTGCCGCTCGGGAGCGGATAACGAGTATAGTCTTCCCCGGGGGGGCGTTGTACTTGGGAGAAGATCTATACTGCAGTCATACGGGCGATGAGGGGGGAGAGAAGTGGCCCGGGAACGGCTGAAGACCTCCCGCAAATCGTGATACTCCTCCGGAACTCCAGACAAATCACCTGGCTCTTCCTGAAAAACAGTTATGGACGAGACAGGGGGCACAGCAGAAGACAGACAATCAACATGACAAGACACTTTCCAAGACAGAATAGAGCCCTCCGCCCAGTTAATCTGGGGGTTGTGGAGAACTAACCACGGGTGGCCTAAAACCACTGGAGAAAAAGGGGAATGAAAAATAAAAAAAAGAAATAGTCTCTCTATGATTTCCTGAAACAGTGAGAGTCAATGGAGAAGTCCTTCTCTGTACCCTAGGAAGGGAACTGCCATCTAGGGCGAACAGGGGGGTGGAGTCTTGTAAATCTAAGAGGTGAATACCTTGTTCCAAAGCCCAAGTCTCGTCAATGAAGTTCCCCTCTGCCCCCGAATCAAGCAATGCAGAGCAGGAAACTGACGATCCCGGCCAGAGGAGGTGTACGGGAAGGGAAGTACAGGACTTAGACGGAGAGATCCATGATGTAGCGCTCGCCAGCAACCCTCCGTCTACTGACGAGCGCTGGCTTTTACTGGGCACCTAGACACAAAATGATCAGCTGCAGCACAGTACATGCAAAGGCGATTCATAATCCTGCGTTGGCATTCCTGTGTGGATATACGAAGCCCCCCTAGCTGCATCGGCTCGGGAACAGCAGCAGATGACAGTGGTGGCTGGGTCGCCGTGGAAGCGGGAAGTAACGAAGCCTCCATTCTGTGAACCCTTCGTCGCATGTCAACGTGTCTTTCGATGCGGAGAGCCAGCTCAACAAGGGAATCGAAACTGTCAGGAACCTCTCGGACAAAGACTTCATCCTTAATCTCAGAGTTCAGGCCCTCGAGAAAGCGGGCGATGAGTGCCGGATCGTTCCATCCACTCGTTGTGGCCAGTGTTCGGAACTCAATTGAAAAATCAGTGACTGACCTCTTTCCCTGGCGCTAGGTGGATAGGAGGCGGGATGCTTCGTGACCGTGTGCAGACCGGTCAAAGACTCGGATCATCTCCTCCTTAAAAAGAGAAAACTTGAAGATGCAGTCAACCTCTGCCTCCCAGTTCGCTGCCGCCCACTCTCGAGCTCATTCATTGAGAAGAGAAATCACATAAGCCACCTTAGATCGATCCTTGGCATAGGTGAACGGCTGGAGGGAAAAAACAACCTCGCATTGGGTTAGGAAGGATTGGCACTGCAAAGGCTTGCCAGAGTAGCACGGCGGGTTGTTTATACGTGGCTCAGAAGAGTCGCACTGTCCAGCTGAAGCAGTGGTTTCATGACAGTAGTGATGGAACTGCTGGGTTAGATCTGAGAGCTGGGCGGTCAGGGAATCAACGGCACGTCTCGCGGTGGATAAATCCTCCTCATGTTTACCCAGCAGAGCACCCTAGAGCTCTACAGCATTGTGAAGGGGGTTACCACTCGCCTGGTACATCACTGGTTGGATTATTCTGTTAAAGTAAGAACGATGGAAGACCAGGGCGGGATGCAATTACAGTCTTTAATGAGTAAAGTAAATAGTCCTCACTGAGTAATTAGAACACAAATCACAAGCATAAAACGGAGCCAGAACAGAAACAGCCAAACGACTGGATCAAAGAAAATATGCATAAACTTCCACGAGGACAGAGGCAGGGACCCCGAGATGCATTCAGCCAGTCAGAAATAGTGAAGACAGCAGTCAGGGTGAACAGCCAAGGGTGAGCGCAGAACAGGTACTCTGCAAACAGGAACAGCGGGATAATACACAGTCCAATGGCAGTATAATTCACAGCAGAAATAATGACTTCACTTTCCACAGATAAGACAGGACACGACAGGATAGGAGAACAGACGTTTCTCATGAGAGGTCATTGAATAATCTGACAACAAGACAGGGCTAGGAAGAGGGAATAAGAAGCAGAGACAATCAAGAGGAAAAAGGGGACAGATGAGGAGAAGGGAACGAAAGGGGAACCAGCTGAAAGAGATAATGAGCGGAGAAGTGGAAGTGTGTGCGTGAGTGTGTGACCACAAGAGGGAGACAGAGAAAGAGGAGATTTAATTTGACTGAAGCGACGGAATGAGGCATCCCGCGAGTAGCGCGGCAAAGTACGCAGTACTCGTTCCGTATCTAAGGGAACTGAAGTTACGTCAGTAACAGAGTACGTTCCCTTTCGATACTACACTTGTACTGCGTTGAATGTCCTATTATACATAAGACGAGATGCATATGGGGACAGTTCAATCATGTCGTGCTACACAGGGGGACGACAGAGCATCAGGGCAGAGCACTTAAAAGGGCTCGTGCCATACCTATAGGACAGGATGGCCCGGACAACAGGGACTGAAATACTGTAGTCATCCTCCCAATTCCATATAGCCAAGGCGCCAGCGGGGCCTAGGATGCATATAGTGGGCATAAAATATAGTTATCAAAAAAGACATAAACAAACGTACTCCATCCGAGGTGCAGGTCAAGAGAGTTCACTATAAATATACATGAGGTTTGACTGCACACTCACTTGCAAAAGGTTTTTATTAACCAACGTTTCGGCACAAAGCCTTTGTCAAGGCTTGTCAATGCAGTCAAATCTCATGTATACATAAAATGTAGTGTAGGGACTTAGCCTATTTATTAGCTCAATTTAATTGTTACAGGGAATAAGAATTGAATCAACTGTAAATGATTCACTGTAAATGATTCAGAATTAATATTTAACACTTCATCAATTATTCGTCCAGCGAAAATTGAGGTTAGAGTATTTTACCAATTCTGGATAAAATATTATTCTGTGGCCAACAGTAACAATATTTTATTATGATTATTGTTATTATTGTAATTATATTATAAGCAAGAGGTAACTTTTAGGATCTTTTGAGTTTAAGGCAGTAATTTGATACACACAGCACAAGAAACTCGTATATGTGAAAATCAAAACAAGATTTATTGACTACTTCTAACGATTACAGGAAACTAAGGCTAAACACACACACACATACACATACATACATGCACACACATTCGCGGAGTTGATGAGTTATGAAAAGTCCCAAGTTCAGTGCTAACTTAACTTATAACCGGAAGAAAGTCACAAAAGCAGAGCTTTGGCTTGATTCTTTAGGTTTAAAGGAGTTTCACCAGTTTCCAGCAAGAGAGAGAGAAGTTTGCTTGTACCTGCGTTTGCTCTGACAGCTGAGGTAATCGGGTTGTTCCGTGACTCGTGTACAGCGGAGTCCCGCGTTCTGGATTGGCTGTCTTTCAGGTGACGTCTTCTCGGGAAAGCCCTGTGGGTTGCGCGGAAGCTTTGAAGGATGTTGCTGGCTGGTGCGATGCGCTGTTCTGAGCGTCTAGCTTCTTGGGAGACTTTGGTCAGGTATTTGCAGAGGGTTTTGGAATCTGGATGTAACGGCTGTTGAATGATCAGCGGCGTGGCTCGTAGTCGAAATCGACGACTGTTAGATGGAAAATCAGCCCCGGTCAATCAGTTCTCAATGACCCATGCGACTTTTCCGCCGTGGTCAAAGTAGCGGTGCTTCGGCTACTTCTGACCGATTTCTGACTTCCAGCTTATTTCATATTTCTCCACTGCCTGACTTGTTCGGACAGCGTAGTTTTAAAGGAGCAATTCTGGCTCCATCCTTCAGATGCGATCCTCCAATGAGACGTTGCTACGGAGATTAGACACGCCTCGTCTATTGTCTATTGATCACATCGCGTGATATCTGCAGGACATTCTCTTGTTTTATTAACAACTTTATAAAGTTTCTTAATATTTTCCTGATACTGAATTTCAATGTTTCATTCACACAGAATTACAGAGAATTATAAATTCTGCATTTAGAGCTCAAACACGACACACTTCTTCCACACATATTACTAGACTGACCTAATTAAAACAATGATTATAAGAGAAAGATGCATACAGGACTACAAACATATAAAGCATTGACTCCAACATATTAGTAATCACATCATAGCAAATGTTATTCTGGATATAGTTAATACTTTAAGTAATCGACAATTGTCCCTTTTGAGATTCAAGATTGAGTTCTTCAGCATAGTTTAACTTTGACCGGAGTCATGGGTGACGGGTTCACGATGGACGGCCACACAAGGGAGGTATTGATAGGACAGATTTGTCTTTAAATCCGTTGATGGGTGTTTTCCTGTTCCGTCCGATAATACAAGAGGGTTTTGTGAGAGAATCAATAGATTTAATGTGATCAGATCCACGTGATGGGTTCTGATTAGTTTATTGCTGATGAGCAAAGAAGTCCTTTAGACAGAGTCCTTTGTTAAAAGAAGTCACGTCATCACTCCTGTAAAAGCTAGGTTTTTCCTGTCAGGAAGTGGATCTTTTGGACCAAATGAAGCTTTGTTCAATCATGCCTCTGGCTGATAAAGCCATTTGGTAACGTCTGTCGAACGAGTCCCTACAGTAGTTATACCCGGACATGGTCTGGGACATAACAGAAAAAACATAAGCTAGTCACAGCTAGTCACTGACAAATGTGGACAGCGAGGCCCAGCTAGCCGGCACACAGATATTGCTGATGGAAACGCCACAGGACCATGCCCATGAGGAGGCCATGCCTAAAGAGGAGTAAGTGAGCGCTATGGTATCGACAATCCATCTGGAAAGTCTGGACTTCGTGACCAGAATACCTTTCGTGTGGCTACCGAAGCAGACAAAAAGCTGTTCCGCCTAGCGAAAAGAGGTGGAACGGTCAATATAGGCCCTCAGGGCCCTGACAGGACAGAGTAGGTCGACTCCTGATCATTCTGAGGAGGAAGAGCGGAGAGAATAACCAACTGCATCTTAAAGGGGGTGGATAGGACCTTCGGGACATATCCATGTCTTGGTTTCAGGATGATCTTAGAGTCGCTAGGCCCGAATTCAAGGCAGAAGGGGCTCACAGAGAGCACCTGCAAATCTCCCACACACTTAACAGATGCTAAAGCTAGCAGTAAAGCAGTTTTCAGTGACAGGGGACGTAAGTCTGCAGTCTGGATTGGCTCAAAGGGAGGGCCTTTAACACTCTGAGGTCTAAAAACGCGCCGGCGCGTTTTGCAGTTTTTTTTTCACATTGCAGCAAAACAGACTTAAAATACTCCGTCATTTTTTATCATAGAGACATAAGTAATATATCAATTGAAACTATAGAATGTCTTCTTTTTTTTGTGTACACTCACAATCAAAATAAAACTTTGTGCTTTTTAAAAATAAATAAAATATACAGGGTGTGCTGTCCTGCCATCTCCGTCTCTGCAAACATCGTTCTAAAACTTCACTAAAAGTAACTAAAATAGATGGCTTATACATGCTACATGGACATGAGAGATATGTCTTTGCAAAGCTTTAAGTGTCTACTTTTAAACGAAACAAATAAATTCTAAAAAAAATATTCTCCCTTTATGTAATCAGTATAAAAGTAAAGAGAGGTACTGTTTCTCCTGTCTTACCTAATTATCTTTAATGTGTGCCCGCCCACGCGCAGAGCGCTCTATTCATAAGATAATGCGCTGAGGCGATTTATGCAAACTGTAAACGCCCCTAACAGCGTCTTAAAAAGCATCAAGTTTCATCAGATTCATTCGCTTTCCTGCGCGTTTGGAAGATGGCACGCTACTCAGGTGAGCAGGCTCTTCAGATGGTCCTGGACAGTGAGGAAGAGTTCACTTTTTCCTCGGAAGAAGAACACGACTCTGACGATGAACGTCTGCATTTTGAAGAGCGACTTGATCCAGCTGAAGATACAGTTTCTGAGTAAGTGATTTAGTTTTACTTAAATTATTTGACGTGTTTTTTCTATATAAGCGTACATATATATTTGCCTTATATTTACATCTAGGCCTATCTATATAACTCTATATAACTTTATCTCATAAAAATGCTTATAAATAGAATGCTTTTCTGTTGATATACTTAAATTATTTGACGTGTTTTTTTTATATAAGCGTACATATATATTTGCCTTATATTTACATCTATCTATATAACTTTATCTCATAAAAATGCTTATAAATAGAATGCTTTTCTGTTGATATTCGACTTGTTATTAATATGCATAGATACGTTGGATACACGCGTTAGATCGATTAACTGCATGCAGTTGAATAGCATATTATGATAGACGTGAATGTGCTAAAATATGCTTGGTTGTGAAATGCGCGAACGTGTTGCTATTCACTAAATGTGCTAACTGATATAGCAGACTGTAACGTTTACACATTCGCACACTTTGTCCGGTAATGGCCAATTGACAGACATATACAGCATGCTTGTATACCTGTTAATTTCCTGTCAGTTATGCATAGCTAATGGTATGAGAGTAGTATCTTATATGCTAATAATAACAGTTTTTTTGTTTTGTTTTAGAAATGTGGATCCATCACTCTTGCATTCACCTGCAATTCCCACTAAGAGGGCACGCAGCAACACAGGCGATAATGAGAAAGAGTAAGATCATATGATGCGGTGACATCTCTTCTGGACTGTAAAGTTTTAGGCTCTGGGTACCATCTGTACATGGACAATTTCTACACAAGTCCTAAGCTCCTGAGAGACTTGTTTGCCATGAAGTTTGGTGGCTGTGGGACATACAGAGACAACAGGAAGGACTGCCCTCGTAATGCAGCTAATTCACTCTCCAAGAAATCTGCCAGAGGATCCATCAGGTGGATTCGGGATGGAGCTCTTGTATTTGTCAAGTGGATGGACACACGAGAGGTATCTGTCTGTTCTACCATACATGCTGCTTATAGTGGAGACACTGTGCAGAGGAGGGTGAAATCACAAGGAACATGGAGGACAAAGACAATTCCATGTCCTGCACCTGTGACTGCATACAACCAACACATGGGGGGTGTCGACCTGTCTGATCAGCTGATACAATACTACACAACACAGCACAAAACAATGAAGTGGTACAGAAAGATCTTTCTACACTTCCTGGACATTGCTGCCACAAACGCTTTCATCATACACAAAGACCTTTACGGTAACATGACCCATAAAGAGTTCATAGAACAGCTGATTGCAGAGCTCTTTGGTATGTCGTCACAGAAAGCAGCTCCAAAACGGACCAAAAGTGACCATGTACCGGTTCCAGGAGCAGAGCTGACATCAGATGCAAGGAACAATGCCACCGCTGGTCGTCGGAACTGCATGCTTTGCAAAGTACAGCTTGGTAAAAGGCAAGACACACCTTGGAAATGCCAGGCATGTGACATTTACTTGTGTCTTCAGTTGAAAAGGAACTGTTTTCAAAAATGGCACACAGATGTGTGACTGTTCAGATTCTCTGTTCACCACCTCTCACTGACCATTGGGCTGCAAAGATTATCTATATGTGATCAAGCAGGTTATGTATAGGGTGTAAAAGTGGGCTTTTTTTATAAACCTTACCTTTATTTGCCTGTACACAAAATGTGCCTTTGACCCTAGTTTATATGTGGATTATATTGTTAACTTTATTTTAAATAAAAAAGAAAAAAAACAATGATATGTCTTGTCTTTGCATTTTCTTAGTTGAGCTGACTGAATGGCTCATTATGCGGCTCATTAGGGGCAGGGTCTTAATCTCCCCAGGTGTAAATCACTTCATTATTCATGAAGAGTCACACCTCTTCGCATATGGCCTACCTAAACAAAAAGTGTCTTAGAAATTTAAAATCAATACAGTGTTTTATGTGTCAGAGTAGGGAGGATCATTTCCACATCATTTTGAAGCAAAAACTCTACACTAAAATATACAATTCTCAAAAGTCTTGTGAAAAAACATTTAGTATGCATTTTGAGGTATTGTTTCAGTTACTTTTTTTTTTTGTTTTTTCAATAACCACGCATAAACATTATTCCTTTAAAAACACAAACATGTACATACATGTTCCTCACATATTATGGTAGCCTAGTTTGTGCTGAATACAGTGTAATGACACTTTTGTCATTAATATGTTTATAACCAACTGATAAAAGCACAAATGTCAGGGCATGTCAAAACTTCTCCAGGGCCCAAAATCAGCCTCAGACTCCAGAGGGTTAAGACCTCTAAGAACCACGGATAGGTCCCAGGTAGGAACTGTGAGGGGACGGGGAGGGTTCAACCTCCTGGATCCCTTAAGGAAGCGAACAAGCAAGTTGTTTCTCCCTATCGACTGCCCTGCTATAGGAGCATGATAAAAAGGCATACAGGAGGAGGCTGATCCAGTCGTGGGGCAGCACAATCCTGGTTTTTGAGAAATATATTGGGCAATGATAAATGTCTTCTGATAATAATAATTTTCTGAACTGTGTGGGGGTAGAGTGACCATTCCTCTGAGGGAAGGTTGTTCCGGGATAACATGTCCGTACTTGTGTTCAATATGCCCTGTACATGCACTTCTCTCAGTGAGAGGAGGTTGCGTTGGGTCCACTCTAGGATGGTTTTCGCTAGAGTGAAGAGGAGCTTTGAAGAGAGCCTGCCCTGGTGATTTATGAAGGACACCACTGTCATATTGTCTGATCTGACCAAGACGTGGTGTCCCACCAGGAGAGGAAGGGAGGCTTGTATGGGATTAATATCCTGCCATGATTCAAAACTGAAAATAAAGTTCTGAAAGATTTAAACTAAGTGTTAGAATCTTACAAAATCTCAAAATCTTACAAAAAAAATTTTTTTGCAAGATCGAAAAATAAGATTTGCAAGCTTGCAAAATGTAAAAAAATAAAAATATCTCTGCAAATGTTGTTTTTGAGACTTCTTCAGAACTGCAACATTTGTTTTACGATGTTGCGCGAAGAATTTTTCAGAGTTTCAAATTTGTCAGTGTTCTCCCACTGTATAGTTTGTTTTCCAGGTTTGAAACCTTGTAAATGGTGATCTGAAAACTGGTGTGCGAATGTGTGAAAAAAAGTTTTGAAACTCTGAAAACTGAGTTTTTCAGGCTTGCAATGTGGTAAAAAAAATAAAATCTCTGCAAACATACTGTTGTTCTTGATTTTTCCTTCTTCAGAAGTGCAACACTCTTTTTTTACGGTGTTGTGCAATCATTTTTTCAGAGTTTCGAATTTGTCACTGTTCTCCCAGTGTATAGTTTGTTTTCCAGATTTGAAACCTTGTAAATAGTGATCTGAAAACTGGTGTGCGAATAGGTGAAAAAAAGCTTTGAAACTCTTAAAACTTAGGTTCGAAAGGGCAAAACTTATTACATTACATTACATTTGCACTCCTATTGCAGACTATTTTTTCAGAGCCGAGTTTACAACACCCACTTTGCGGAGATACGCCCTCACAGTAATTTGTGGCAGCGTTGTCACGCAGCTCTGCTCTGAAACTCTGAAACTCAGACTGAGCTAAAATGAAGCTTTGCAACCTCGCAACTTAAAAAAAAAAAAAAGCCTGGAGGGAGGGCCTTCTGCTCTTGGCCAATGCTTTACTGTCTGCTGACGTTCAGTCCAATCACAAGTTGTATTTACTGGAAAGGTGGGATTGACCGACTGCTCCGCCAATGACGAAAGCGGTAACACTTTATTTTGATGGTCCCTTTATAGATAGTCTATAGATAATCTGCTTACTATAAGTTACTTTACAAGTGCATATCTACTTACTCTCATCAGGATAGTATCTGTAGATTGTCTATTATGTGTTTTGTAACAAGCATTACACTGTATGTAACATGTATACAGCTATTAAACAGTCTGTCAGTAAAGTGTTACCAACGTGTTATCCATTTAGGTTGTAGATGTTCAACAGCATATTAACAGACATGCAACAAATCCTCAACAAGTTTTCAGTACTCTAAAGTACAACAAAGTAAGATCTTTTAAGTAGTCAGCATGTAGCTATTAACCAAAGTATCAACAGACTTTCACTAAACATTCAGTTGTCTATCAGTAGCAACACAAACATTTCAAATTAACTTTATGTATATATCAGGTTACTTACAATTGATATTTTGCTTTCGCAAGGATTTTCAGAAGCGCTCAACTAACAGTTTGTTGCATTTAAATTACATTTCAGTAGACTGTCATTTTACTTTGAGGTGAATTCATATATCCATCTGTTGCCATATTAGGCCCATCAAAATGAAGTGAAAATCTAGGAAATGCTGTCGAATGACTCTTACAAGAATTTTCAGGAGTGCTCCACTGACTGTTTGTTGCATGTAAGTTACATTTCAGTAGACTATCATTTTACTTTCAGGTAAATTCATTTATCAATCTGTTGCCACATTTGGCCCATCAAAATGAAGTGAAAATCTAAGAAATGCTGTTGAATGACATAGGCCAACATCAAAGACAGCATGGCTACTAGTTGTCAGTGGATTTTCAGCAGACAGTTAATAGATAGTAAGTACAGACACCAATAAGTATTTGGTCTAAGATTAAGAAAATGACAGCACCACAGTACAAGTACATATCTGCCAAATGGGAAATAAATACCAGAGTCATTAGTTTGTCCAGCCAACTGCTTTTAATAAACTGCTGTAAAAAAAAAAAAAAATTATTAAATAAAAAAAGGAGGCTGTGGACAACACAAAATGAAATTCTCTTTTTTTACTTTGATATATGTGTGCGCATCTGTGAGAAAGTTCCAAGAAAAAAACATGAAAATTTTATATTACCAACAACACTTTTTTATAGGGTTATAAACATGAATTAAAACAAAAAAATAAAAAAATAATAATAAATATAGCTGCAAGCAGCAATTACGGGGCCAAGCACAAAAACGGCACAACAAGCCAGCCAACATGGCATGGAGCATCAGACCAACTGCAACAGTGAGCAATTAAAGACCTATTAAGACCATTTTTAGGAAAAAGAGCTGAAAAATTATATATACTGTCAAAAGTAAGGACTTACTGGTTCATCACTTTCGGCCAATAGGTGGCGCTGTGACCAAATTAATGTGGTATGGTCAGAGTGAGGTGACAATTACACTTGCAAAATTTGGTGCAAAATTTTTGTCGGCATGGTCTGAAGATGATACGGTTTGATTTTGGTGAAAATCGGAGCAACGGTCTAGGAGGATTTTGAAAAAGTAGGTTTTTAAAGAAAAACAATATGGCGGACAGCAACTTCGGCCGACTATGGAAAATTTGATAACTGTGTTCACAGCAAGACCCAAGGAATCTACTGAGACCAGTTTCATTACAATCGGTTAATACAGTCAAATGTTATTAGCATTTTTGTAAATTGTTAAAACTTTTGACCACAAGGTGGCGCTGGTCCGAAACTTCTCAGGCTCCTTCAGGGCATTGTGCTGATGACCCATACCGAGTTTCGTAATGACACGCTAATGCGTTCGTAAAATACAGCATTTTAGCACAAAATTCAAAATGTCCGATGGTCAAAATGTCCAATATGGGAAAATTTGATATCATTTGTTTTGGCATGATGCCCTGAATCCAACAACACTGAATTTATGATTTTTGGAAAAATCAATCAGAAGTTATAAGCAAAAATACCCATTTTTTATATTCCCGCACCAGTAGGTGGCACTGCGCCGAAACATTGAATGATGCCTCAGGTTATACTTGTGAATACAGTTACCAAGTTTGGTCTGAATACGATAAAGTAGTGCAGAGATACAGCTTCAAGAGTGTGTTTTCGACAAGCCTCAAATTCATTGCTCCGGTATACGAAAACGGTTTGACGTATTGACTTGAAATCCATAACTTTTTGTCGGCATGGTCTGAAGATGATACATTTCAATTTTGGTGAAAATTGGAGCAATGGTCTAGGAGGAGTTCGAAAAAGTAGGTTTTTAAAGAAAAACAATATGGCGGACAGGACGTTTAGCTGACTATGGCAAATTTGATATCTATGTTCTCAGCATAACCCAAGGAATCTACAGAGACCAGTTTCATTACAATTGGTTAATATAGACAAAAGTTATTAGCATTTTTGTAAATTTTGTTATAACTTTTGACCACGAGGTGGCGCTGGTCCGAAACTTCTCAGGCTCCTTCAGGGCATTGTGCTGATGACCCATACCAAGTTTTGTAAAGATACGTTAATGCGTTCGTAAAATACAGCATTTTAGCACAAAATTCAAAATGGCCGACGGCCAAAATGGCCGATATGGGAAAATTGGATATCATTCGACTCGGCATGATTCTTCATGAAATTTATGATTTTTGGACAAACCCATCAGAAGTTATAAGCAAAAATACCCATTTTTCATATCTCCGCACCAGTAGGTGGCGCTGCGCCGAAACACTGCATGGTACCTCAGGTCATGCTTGTGATGACATGTACCAAGTTTGGTCTGAATACGATAAAGCGTTGCGAAGATACAGCCTTACTTCTGTTTTCGCAAGCACTACGTACAATTCGTTCGTGAGTTTTTCGAAAACGGTTTGAGGAATCAACTTGAATTCCATAACTTTTTGTCAGCATGGTCTGAAGATGATCTGATTCAATTTTCATGAAAATCGGAGTAACGGCCTAGGAGGAGTTCGAAAAAGTAAGTTTTTCAGAAAATTCAAAATGGCGGAAAAATTTTCATGACGGAAAATGACGTCATAGGGTGCGTCATCGATTCGTCTTGACCCAAGGAATCAGAGGAAAAAAGAATTTTGTTTCTAGCCCTTATGGTTCAAAAGTTATTAACATAAACATAAGTGCAACTTTGGACAGCTGGTGGCGCTAGAGGGATTGAGATAGAGACTCCAAATTTGCTGTGGACAAAGGTCAGACTGTCCTCTAACTGTGTGCCAAATTTCACAACTTTCCCACAAGCGGTTCTATGGGTTGCCATAGACTTCAAGAGCGGAAGAAGAAGAAGAAGAAGAAGAAGAAGAAAAAAAAAAAAAAAAAAAAGAACGCCAACAATAACAATAGGTGCCTCCGCACCTTCGGTGCTTGGCCCCTAATAATAAAAAAAAAAAAAAAAAAAGAACGCCAACAATAACAATAGGGGCCTCCGCACCTTCGGTGCTTGGCCCCTAATAAAAAAAAAAAAATAAAAATAAAAAAGAACGCCAACAATAACAATAGGTGCCTCCGCACCTTCGGTGCTTGGCCCCTAATAAGCGTACGGAACGCCAACAATAACAATAGGTGCCTAAGCACCTTCGGTGCTTGGCCCCTAATAATAATAAAATTAAGTCAGTGATAGAACTGACTGATATCATGCAAAAGCCTTCCGAGAATCCCCTGTCTGTGTATCCTGCCTAACCAATATGTCCATTCTATGTATATCAGATGTTTTTTGAGAGCCTTCTCTGACCGGTTTGCACGCAACCTCCACACTTCCCTTTTGAAGTTTGCCCATGCCCTTTCAATGTTTTGTGTATGCACCCCAGTCAATGGATTAACAAAATTAATGCTATGGTTCACTGTGTGGTGTTGGTATCCTCTCTCTGAAAGCGCTGAGTATGCACGCCACTCATCACTATGAATGATGCTGCCTCTTTTTACATGTTTCTCTATGATTGGTAAAAGGGTTGTCTTGTCCCTTTTGTCCACCAACCGCAATACTGGTTTTCGGGAAGGCAAAATCTCAACCATTCCAAATACCCAGCTTTTCCTTCTCCATGCACCTCCAAAACGGCCTCTGGCATACTGAAAAAACAGAAATTTATGTCAGACACTCCTGTTTTCTAAAAGTAAAAATCACTAGCCTTACAATAAATATTTTCATGCCAATTGATAGGCCTACTTCTAATCCAAATTTAAGTAGTTTTACAAGATTTATAGTATCTCAATTTCTTTTAATTTTTTATTTTATTAATAATGTAACAATATTGTGTCTTGTCTACACATCCACATGTAAAGATATATTAGATATGTTTTCTGAGGTCAAGGCTTACTTTTTGTCTGTGGCAAAACTTGCTTTCGTCAATGTGAACACATACATTGAGCCCACCAACTTTTTGTCCTTTTTTTCCCTGAGCCTCCGCATACTTCTCACACATACACTTCGCAATTTCATGGACATCTTGGACAGAGTTGCACTACTATTTGAGATGTCATCTAGCATCATATCCACCTGTCGCATATGGAGACCCTGTGAAAATCTAAACACAATGCCATACAATATTGTTTTAAAAGGACAGAAGCAAAAAATAAATGTGCAGACTTATGGATGAAAAGGCACTAGAGAACACAAAAAATAAAAACTTACCTGTGTATATACTTCATCCAACTAAAAAGGCTTGCATGGGAATGGGAAAAAATTGACTTAGTCCTAATGCTTTTTCTGTTTCGTCCACATGACTTATTGCACTGCCTGCAAATGAGAAATATTCATCATATAAAATACATTCCTGTTGGCACTGCCTTAAAAAACAAACAAACAAACAAAAAAACCATCAACCTAGATTGATCTTTTTTTGTGGGGATATATATATATATATATATATATATATATATATATATATATATATATATATCAAAATAATCTAATTTTATTCATTTTGACTTGCGTTTGAGAAGCCCCGATTTATATCCATACAGATGTATATGGCAACTTGCAAATTCTAAAGACTACTACAGTGGGGCTTGATAACTACCTTGACATATTGTCATATGAGCTACAGACACAAGACTCATTTGTTAGTGAATTGGTTACACTGCATGTTATGGATTCATTGCACACGAAACATTTAACAACAACAATAAAATTAAAGATATAACTTTCAGAATTATTTAATTTACTCTGTTAAAGATTATATTAAAGTGTTAAAGTTAAATTTTGTTTGAATTCCCATTCATTGGTCTTTAAACTTTAACTCTTTAATATAATCATCATCCCACCCTGTCTGGAATTATCTTGTTAAATTCTGAAATTATGTCTCTTAATTTGTTAATTTGTACGTAGGAAAAAAAAAATATTTTAATCTTTCTCTAAAATAAATAAATAAATAAATAAATAAAATAAAATCTTTATTTTTTAACACAATGATAAAGATGTCAAGATGTCAATCTTTTTATATCATATCAATATATATATATAAATTATTTTTGGAAGATTATTTCTTCACTATTTGAAATGGAACCCAAATCTGAATGATTTCTGATAGGTACTGTGTTACTATAAGATGGTGAAACTTTGTAAAAGTAGCAAAGCAAAAAGATTTGTTAAAGTCTAATAGTATATAAGTATCCATTAATGCTTATGTGAACGGAAACCTGTTTTCCTTTATTTTTTATTTATTTTTTCCCAGTTATAATCATCTAAATGGTACTTCTATTGATGCTATTTTCTCAACTTGTTTAACATGACTGATATTTAAATATCCATATAAATGAATAAATCAGATACTTACCAGATGTATCCATCTTTACAAGAAGAGGTCACCATTTTCATGCGTTTCTTGCATCGCCTGCATTTCATTTTACCATGGAGTAACTTTATTAATTTCAGACGTGACTTTTAAACTTTAACTTTTAAAATAAACTTTCTCAATGAGTCCTCTTAATAAAGTGCTCATCTACACGGTGGATTAGCCTTAATGTCCAACTATTCTTTTTACTTCTTTTACCTTCTGTTTGATATCTTCCTTCCTACTCGAACTTCATAACCTGCAAATTCAAATGTTTTTTTAATGTTGAGCTCTAACTGCGCGATTTCAGTTCCCTTTCAGTCGTTCACGTTCGACGTACGTCAGTAGTGACCAACGAATTGGGATATCGCTTAGAGAGCCCTATCATCTTCGTGTAAACTAAAACAAGCCAATGGAATTGGCGTGCGATATTTGAATAATGCGCACCGCCCCCGACAGGTGTATATAAATAGGAAGCGGATGCAATCGCACTCTGTCTTTCGATTCGGAGCCATTCAATGGTGTCCTGTTCAGAAGACTCCTTTCTTCGTTTGTTTTGTTCTAAAACACTGCCTCAGAAGAGGATCTGCAGTGAGCTATCGGTGCTGGTGAAGAGGGCACGTTCAGCGAGGTCGCGAGTGTCCGAGGAGCTGAGCTATAAGCTCTAAAACTGCTGTTTTCACAGCAACACAAAGAGTGTGTGTGTAGCGATTTGGGCCGGTTCCTCGGTGTGTCAGGGAGTGGTGTACCTGACACATCGCGTCACTCCCTGGGTGCTTCAGCACGGGTGAGTTGACTTCCCCTTCTAAAAGAGCTTTACAGACAAACCCTGACAGTATGTCATTTCGTCTGTGCATTACTGGGTGCGGTCGTTCCCTGGTCCCTGCTGATGGGCACAATCGCTGCATCTCGTGTTTGGGCGTTCAGCACGCTGAAGCAGCTTTTGTGGATGGTTCATGTTCCCATTGCGGGAACATGACCATTGCGGTGCTGAGGTCGAGGCTCTCCTTCCTGAAGTCTCAGGAAGCGGGGGTCCCCTCTCCTATGCCGTGTACGACCGTTTTTTCCAGCCCCGGGAACCGGAATGACGGTACGGCGCTGTATAGGAAGGGCGACCTGAGGATAACGGTCAGGGCTTCCCCGCCGAGCGGAAACGCTCCTCGGGCCCCTGCCGCCTCAGCAGCACCGCAACCCATCTTGCCGCCGTTGGTTTCCGCTGGGCCCTCTTCGGACTGTCCAGCCGTTACCTTTGGTGCGCCGGCAGCGGATCGGATGTCGATCTCAGCATCGGAAGGTGAGCCAGAGTCCTCGGGGGAAGACCCGGACGCGCTGCCGCCCTCCGGGACGGTAGCGTGGCCCGAGTCGGATCCTGAGTTGACGGCTGTGCTCTCCCGGGCCGCCTTGTGCGTCGGGCTTGAGTGGAACCCTCCACCCTGTCCCGGCCCATCTCGGTTGGATGATTGGTACTTGGGGGGGGGGACGCGGGACGCTGGCCGCCCGTGGCTCAGCCTCAGCCCGCTCGTCGCCGAGGGCGCCCGCCTGCATCGTCCTCCGCCCCTGCTAAGCCGGCAAAGCAGCAGCCTACACCAGCCAGGCAGCAGGGTGCCGGTCGCGGGCGTGGTGCCCAGCCCTTCTCCGCTAAGCGCGGTGGTAAACGGAAAAGGAACACACGGCACTGAGACGGGCAACCTGGAAGGGAAGGTTCTCGCTCTTCGGGAGAGAATACCATCGTCTCTCCCACCCCCGGAGGAGGGCCGGGGGGAATTTGTGATGTCTGTCTATCAACCGCCGCTGGCTCCCCGGAGTCCAGCGGTACCCACTTTTTCACAAAAAGAGCAGTTTCCTCAAACTCCAGGTCACAACAAGGTGTGTCTGCCAGTGTGCCAGGCCCCGCCTCGCCGCTGGAAGCTCCCTCCCCATTCGCCAGCAGGCGGCAGTGTGATGGCGCAGACCGCGTCCCGTGCGCCGTCTCCCATGCACACTGCTGCCTCGCAGAGTCCGACCCCACTCCGGGCCGCTCCCAAGCCGTCCGAGTCGGGTCCCTCTCTGCCTTGCTGCCCCACCCCCGGTGTGCCTGTGGTGCCTTTGGTCCCGCTGGCTCGGAGTCTGGAGGCGTGGATCACGCTTTCCAGCCCGTCCCGCGGGCTCATTCGCACTATCAGACTCGGCTATGCGATTCAGTTCGCCCGGCACGTGTCGTTGGACAGTGCACCTGTTCTCCGGGCGGAGATTGCTGTCCTCCTGGCGAAGGATACAATCGAGCCGGTCCCTCCAGCCGATATGAAGTCGGGGTTCTACAGCCCCTACTTCATTGTACCGAAAAAGGGCGGTGGGCTACGGCCAATCCTGGACCATTCCCAGGATTGGTTTGCAGCAATAGACCTGAAGGACGCGTACTTTCATGTCTCGATTCTGCCTCGACACAGACCCTTCCTCCGGTCTGCGTTCGAGGGTCGGGCATGTCAGTACAAAGTCCTACCCGACATGGTTTTAGCTCCCAGCCGGTTGGGTCTTCGGGTCAACTGGGACAAGAGCAAACTCGCCCCCGGGCAGAGGATCTCTTGTCTCGGTCTCGAGCTAGACTCGGTCGCACGGACTGCGCGTCTCACCGAGGCGCGCGTCCAGTCGGTGTTGAACTGCCTGAGCTCGCTCAAGCGCTCCCGTCGCATGTCGCAACTCGCCCGCCATCTCTTGTTGTGGAGTCAGAAGTATCTGAGGTCCCTTCGGGCCACTCATGTCCCAGGTATGCTCAACCGTGCAGCCGACGAGCTGTCACGGCAGCCTCCACTTGCGGGCGAGTGGCGGCTCCACCCCCAGGCGGTCCAGCTGATTTGGCAGCATTTCGGCGAGGCCCAGGTAGACCTGTTTGTAGACCTCAGGTTCCTGAGGGGGGCGAGGAGACTCGTCCTTCCTCCGTACCCTCTTGGGATTTGACCCTGGTTCTCACAGCTCTCCGGGGTCATCCCTTTGAGCCTTTGCAATCAGTCGACCTGAAACTAATGTTTCTCAAGACGGTTCTTCTGGTTGCATTGGCTTCCCTGAAGAGGGTAGGGGATCTGCATGCATTTTCGGTCGACGAAACGTGCCTAGAATTCGGGCCCGGTAATTCTCACGTCATCCTGAGACCCCGGCCTGGATACGTGCCCAAGGTTCCTATCACTCCCTTCAGAGATCAGGTAGTGAACCTGCAAGCGCTGCCCTCGGAGGAGGCAGACCCAGCCCTAGCTTTGCTCTGTCCCATCCGCGCTCTACGCGTTTACGTGGATAGAACGCGAAGCTTCAGGACCTCAGATCAGCTCTTCATCTGTTACGGAGGCCAGCAGAAGGGAAAGGCTGTCTCCAAGCAGAGGATGGCCCACTGGATAGTGGATGCCATCGCCTTGGCGTACGAATCCCAGGGCGTGCCTTGCCCGCTCGGGTTGAGAGCCCACTCCGCCAGAGGGGTGGCCTCTTCCTGGGCGCTGGCTCATGGCGCCTCGATGACAGATATCTGTAGAGCTGCGGGCTGGGCGACACCTAACACGTTTGCTAGGTTTTATAGCCTACGTGAAGAGCCAGTATCTTCACGTGTACTCGCATCCACTAGTCGGTAGACGTGTTGTACCCGCTCTAAGTGTCGGCTTGCAATGCCATTCCCGCCACTGGCCGGATACGTGCATACTTTCACTCCAGTCGTGTTCCCCGCTTGGCGAACCCTGTGGAGTTCCTCCGCCTCCCCCTTCGGCTCGGACATTGCGGAGTGTCTGATGCCAGGCCTACATCCGTAGCTGACGCTGTCTGTTGGCTGGGGCCCATATGTCGTGACTCCTCTACGTGAGCGGTCCCATATGTGTAATTATCCACGGTTTAAAACTCCCTACGGGCTGAGTCCGTGTCTTCCCTTAGCAGAGCCAGCTCTGCTGTCACCTGTCAGATGAGTCTCCCCCTACCAGGTGGAGCCATCCCAGGGACTCCATATGCGTACTGCCCCCCGGGCCAGTCCATATGTGTATTCCCACGTAAACTCCTCCCCCATTGGGTTGGTAGTGGTCTCCGCAGCGTCCCTTACGGGTTCGCTTCCCCAGTGTAGTCTAGTTTACTTAGTGGGTAGTGGTTAGACAGCAGTAGACACTCTCGGTGTAAGCTCGCCCCCTTCACCGCCAGCCGGTGCTATGGGCGGCTGAGCTTGCGCTGGGCACTGGAAGGGGTTTCGTAACTGTGGCGCTTTAGTTGGGATCCCAATTCGTCGGTCACTACTGACGTACGTCGAACGTGACCGACTGAAAGGGAACGTCTCGGTTACGTATGTAACCCTCGTTCCCTGAAGGAGGGAACGGAGACGTACGTCCCGTCGCCACAGTTTCTGTACCCTCGCTGTAGTGCGGACACCAGTTGTCTCCTCAGTGAAAAACAGAGTGCGATTGCATCCGCTTCCTATTTATATACACCTGTCGGGGACGGTGCGCATTATGCAAATATCGCATGCCAATTCCATTGGCTTGTTTTAGTTTACACGAAGATGATAGGGCTCTCTAAGCGATATCCCAATTCGTCGGTCACTACTGACGTACGTCTCGATTCCCTCCTTCAGGGAACGAGGGTTACATACGTAACCGAGACGTTTCCAATCAGGCGCGAACAGACAAATCCGGAAATGGGCGGGACTTGACGGCCCAGTTGTTTTGGCAACAATTATTATTTTAAATAAAATAATATACTCTATGCTCTTTGTTTTTATAACGTTTAATTACTATTAAGTTGTAACTAAGTTTATTTGTTTTATTATTTAGTAGTTTTTTCTGTCCCGATTGCACCAGCGGCATTGTCATAAGGTACCTGATACATATCTCAGCGCTGTCGTCACACAATGTTTTCCGATTACTCAAACCAAGTTTATTTAATCATTTTTAAAGCTTACCGGGGCAGATTTTCATTTGTATTTCAGATATATTGTAATGATATGTTGTACTTTTTAAAAAATAAAAAAATATATTATACGTTTTAGTGTTATAAGACAGACTCGAATAGAATATACAATTTTCGGAGCAGCCAAACGCCCTCTTGAGGAAGACTATGGTGCTTAAAAGTTTTGCCGCCCAGTGGATCTTCTTTAA
Source organism: Chanodichthys erythropterus (assembly GCF_024489055.1). Classification (NCBI taxonomy): domain Eukaryota; kingdom Metazoa; phylum Chordata; class Actinopteri; order Cypriniformes; family Xenocyprididae; genus Chanodichthys; species Chanodichthys erythropterus. Next base: position 24,404,121 of record NC_090232.1, read on the forward strand.
CGGCAGAAAGCAATTTTTGAACTCCCGCACGGTGTGATCGAACGCTCCAGAAAAAAAAGGTATTTTATTTAGCTTTTTATTTAAAGTTAATATGTCACTTGACAATGTTCAAAGTATTGTTTTAAGAAGTGAAAAGTGATTGGCTTTATTTGTTTATAAAAAAAAACTTATAGTGTGATCCATTTAAATGTATCAGGCTATATTGTAGTCACTAGTAGTAAACTACATTTTTGTTATTTTCTTTTTAATGCCTAAAAGCTTTTGTATACAAGTATACCAGAAGTATAACAATGACAAAGTGGAAAAATTAAACATTGTCATTCAGGAAACTGGGCCTGTTGCACGAACTGCTTAGTCATCAAGTCATTTTTAAGTCACTTACATAAAAACTGGTCAAATCTATGACCAAAAAGACAAACTAAGACTGATTACCCCTTGGGGAACTGGCTAACGTTAACTTGGCAATACATCTGATACTGTATTTGTTAATCTTTGTTAAAGTTAGTTGATAAAAATACAGCTGTTCATAGTTTGTTCATGTTACTTCACAGTGCATTAACTAATGTCAACAAATACAACTATTGATTTTAATAAATTAACATTAAAAAATATTAATAAATGCTGTAGAAGTGCAGTTCATTATTAATTCATGTTAACTAATCTAGTTAACTAATGTTAATTAATGAACCTTATTGAAAAGTGTTACCAGACTCTCTTTGCAACTGGCCTATGGTCTTACCTTGAAAATTTTGCCACCCACTGAAATGATTTATGGTATGCATGCTTCTGCATGTAACATAATTTATTAATTAATTATGATTTGATTATTAGATGTCACATTACAACACCCGCAAAAAACGCAACGCAGAAAATGTAGAGGATGAATGTGAAGGTAAGTCATTTGACAAATAATTATATAGCAGTTTTCTTACACCTAACTTCACACTGGTTTCTTTAGTTTATTTGTGCCCTTCAATATATAGGAAATCTGTTATGTCTTTATATATTTGTATGATCTGTTGCTTGTGTATAGTAGTGCTGCTAACTCTGTATATAACTAAACTACATAAATGTGTAATCACTGTTTACAACAGTGAAAAGGGTCACAGTGTTTTTGTTGTTGTTTTAGCTCCAGTGAATACAATGAAGCCAATAAAGCAAGAATGTGGCAGAACAAGGCAGAAGTATTACAAAATAAAGTGAATGAGTTGGAAGCCTTGAACAGCGAGCTTCGGCAGCAAGTTGTGGAGCTTTCAGCACAGCAAAGTAACAGCTCAACACATTAATTGTATAATCTATACATTATTATATACATAGAATATATTAGATTGTATAGATATATATTTTAGATGTGTAAAATGTATTTTGAGCACTGTTTCAGATAGTACACCAGAAATTCATTGTATGTATCATGAAAATGTATATTGCCTTTGTATTGATTTTGATGCAATATTTGTTATATTTCTTCATTCAGATCTGATTCCTAGTACTTCAGTGGCACATGGAGAAAGTGGTGCTGATGACCTAACTAGTGATGGGAACACATCAACTGATGTAGAGTCATCGGTCACAGAAGAATCATCTGATGATTCCTCTTCAAGTTCAAGTTCTGAAGAGACTCAAAGAAAAACAAAGAAAAGGAAAACCAAGAAAAACAAAAGCAAGAAACATAAGAAGAACAAGAAGAAGGGCAAGAATGAATATGACAAGATAAAACGAGGTAAACACAGTTGACTTTTTATGGTTGTTTTTCTGTTTAAATCATAGTGAATGATAAGCTACTTATTTATTTATTTAATTATTTGCAATGCAAATACTTATTCTTATAAATACGTATCCACATTTTGTATAGCACAGGAAGAGGCAGTTAGGTAGAGGTGTGGATTACTGCATATAAAACAGAATTTAAATACTTTTGCACATCTTCACACTTACAGGAACAGACCACACTCCACAGACACAAATGTGTTTATGAAAACGGAAACTTTATTCAACCTCATGTTGTATAATGTACACCGTTTTATCTTTGATACACACACACACACACACAAAAAAAACATTTTAAAGAATTTTTTTTAAAGAATATTACTGGATGCTGATTCCCATGCTTAATTCATTTACATTAGTCATGATATATTTGTGTGCGAAAAACTAATACAGTAAAAATTTTACAGTACGTGTATTTTCCTGGTACATATATAGTAATTATGTTGTACGTACAGGTAAAAGAGTGGTAACACAAGGTACTTATGTATGTACATGGAAACTAATAAGAGACACTGCTGTACTTTCCATTGGTACAAACATGGTACATACTTTGTACATTTAGACAAGTGTTGGGTAATAACAGGCACTTACTTATCGTGTCCGTATATGGTAACTAACAGACACATTACTGTACTTATTAATGGTATATACACAGTAACTATGTTGTACTTATGGACAAGTGTGGGTAATAACAGGCACTTATGTGTGTGGTAACTAGTAAGACCTATTACTGTACTTCCTAGTGGTATATACATGGTAACTATGTTGTACTCACAGACAAGTGTGAACACACATAACAGACACTTACTTACTGTGTGTGTATGTTAACAACAGTACAAAACAGAGGCTTACCAAATAGTGTTTTCTCACTGATGCCATTTAAAAAACAAAATTCTCAAGAAATAAAGTAATTGTTTTGCTGCACTATGTATGTATTTATGTTGTGTTTTATGAACTGTTAATGCTAAATTGCTCTCCACAACAGTGCATCTTATTTTACAGTCCTTACTAGTTAATATGCTTAAGCTTATTATTACAAAGGTTAAAGAGCTGGTCATTCCTATGTAATGTTTATGTACAAGGGTGTACTTTATTTTATGGTCCTATTTCCATGTACTTACTATGATCGTACTAGTGAATATACCAGTTAGTTAATGTGTAAGTTACACCTGTGGCCGGTTGCATAAACAGCCTCTATGTTAAGACTATGACTTAAGATCTAGTTTGACCAACTAGCAGTTAGTTAGGGCTAATCAGTCTTACTTTTCTGATTAGACTGATCTACCTTTTTATGTAACTGACTTTACAAAGTTAGTACCAGTCTTGAAGAAAAAAATAGATGACTTTAGTTTTAAGACTAGTCTAAGCAGTTTAAACTGGCCACTGGTAAGAGCCGCTAATTCCTATGTAATGTTTATGTACAAGTATGCACGTTATTTTATAGTCCTAATTCCATGTACTTAGTATCAACTTACTAGTGAATATACCAGTTAGTTAATGTGCGTGTGTGTCTATATGTACAAAGTAATTACCATGTATGTACCATTGGAAAGTACAGCAGTGTTTCTTATTAGTTTCCATGTACATACATGTCAGGTAAGTACCTTGTGTTACCACTCTTTTACCTGTATGTACAACATAATTACTATATATGTACCAGGAAAACACACATACTGTAAAATAAAGTGCTACCACCATTTCAAACAAACAAAATAGCAAATGACAAACAATATTTGTAACAAACTATAAAATAAGAGTTCACTCATTCAATCTTTATATAATTTATAGATGTGATTTATATAATTTATATGAGCTGTGTCATAAAGGATTCCAAACAATTTTTGACATAATTTGACACAATTGAGTGATTTATGCAAACATGCATTAACATTAAAAAAGTAAAAACAAATATATATAGTAGGGGTGCAACGGTTCAGATTACTCGCGGTTCGGTTTGTATCACGGTTTTAGGCTCATGGTTTCGGTACGGTTCGGTATGTCAAATAAAAATAAAGAAAATTAGTACAAATAATTAAACAGCACAATTAAACACAGTAAAGCAAAGATTAAAAAATAAAAAAAGTTTTTCTGGTTTTTCATGTATCCAGTTTTAAGGTACAGAAATTGAATAAAGTAGCTAATAAAATGTAAAACAACATTGCATGTAATCTTCACTGTATAAATTAAATAAAGATCAATCATTATTAATTATTAAGTTACTATTCCGTCATGGGCAATGAGTGATTTCCTTGTCTTTTGTTGTTTGATTAACATTAAAAACACATTCAGAGAGCAAGAATGCAAGGGCTGCTGTCTCTTTAAGACATAATACATGGATCTGTACACTGAAACTGAACACATGCGTTCTTTCTCGGGCGTAGAAAAAAAGGAGACCTCAATATTTGGTTGAGTGCACAAATCTTCTCATAGCACGCACACTCTTTCGCGACTTGCACTTGAATGTTTAAATTGGCAAGGCTTAAATGAGTTTGGTTTAAACGCAGATAGCAACGTGTGCTGTTCAGGTCTCACCTGCACTCGCGCGCTATCAACACCTGGGTGATGATAAATGATGTAAATGACTGGTCATATAAAGCATAGCCTACGGCATCCTAAATGTGTATGCGTCATCACGTACAGATGAACTGTGGTGCAAGTGTGTGCCGAACCGAGTGTGCAGAACGGTATGGTTCGATTTTTTTTTACCGAGAACCGTTTCACCCCTAATATATATGGCACAACAGGGCTAAAGGCCTGGGTGAAAGGCTCCCTAGATTTTATTTTTTCTTTAAACCACTAGATGGCGCAAAAACTTTCCGCAGTACTTTCTAAAACATCCACTTTTCAAGATGTTTACTTTTTAACTTGATCTGGAAAAATAAACCAAACAAAAGTAAGAAAATATCCTTGTGAAATTATTTGAAGGTGGGTTAAATGTGTTAAATTCTTTTGAACTAAATTTTAAAAATCACTGGTCTTAAAACCTAATACAACCAAAGAAACATATGGCCTCATATTATTTAAAATAAACTGGTTGGGGAGTATCTCTGCCATTGAGGTAGTCACTTTTGTTTGTTTAAATTGTTTTTCAGCTAATAATGTTCGTGATGTCATACGTCGATACAAAAGGCTTTTGAAGCTTACGAAACGTGGAGCCACCATGACCAAAGCCTTCAGAAAAGAGGGTGTCTCTCGGAATGCAGTGGCCCAGCTCGCCCCTATTGCAGAGCTGTACTTTGCAGACAGGGTGCAGTTCAACAGCATCAGCTTCACACCAGGGAAGCTAGCCGAGTTTGCGGAGAAATGCCGAGAACACATTGTGGGAGATGTTAAAAAAAAAGTGTTATCGATGAAAATTAAAGGTTCACTTTTGCCTTTTTGTCTGAGTAAGTGATAAGTTTGTTTGCTATGTTTGCTCTTTGCTAAGAGGATGTTTGCATTGTTTATATTTCTAACTGTCATTTGCTACAGTGTTTTTTTTGTGAATCTAGGAAAAACAGACTACTTTTTTCCCCCATGTTTACTTTTTCTGTGGCCTGTTAATTTAATGCTGTCCACTTTATTTATTTATTTTTATTTTATTTTTTTACAGCAGTTCATTAAAAGCAGTTTGCTGGACAAATGACTCTGGTATTTATTTCCCATTTGGCAGATATGTACTTGTACTGTGGTGCTGTCATTTTCTTAATCTTAGACCAAACACTTATTGGTGTCTGTACTTACTATCTATTGACTGTCTGCTGAAAATCCACTGACAACTAGTAGCCATGCTGTCTTTGATGTTGGCCTATGTCGTTCAACAGCATTTCTTAGATTTTCACTTCATTTTGATGGGCCAAATGTGGCAACAGATGGATAAATGATTTTACCTGAAAGTAAAATGATAGTCTACTGAAATGTAACTTACATGCAACAAACAGTCAGTGGAGCACTCCTGAAAATTCTTGTAAGAGTCATTCGACAGCATTTCCTAGATTTTCACTTCATTTTGATGGGCCTAATATGGCAACAGATGGATATATGAATTCACCTCAAAGTAAAATGACAGTCTACTGAAATGTAATTTAAATGCAACAAACTGTTAGTTGAGCGCTTCTGAAAATCCTTGCGAAAGCAAAATATCAATTGTAAGTAACCTGATATATACATAAAGTTAATTTGAAATGTTTGTGTTGCTACTGATAGACAACTGAATGTTTAGTGAAAGTCTGTTGATACTTTGGTTAATAGCTATATGCTGACTACTTAAAAGTTCTTACTTTGTTGTACTTTAGAGTACTGAAAACTTGTTGAGGATTTGTTGCATGTCTGTTAATATGCTGTTGAACATCTACAACCTAAATGGATAACACGTTGGTAACACTTTACTGACAGACTGTTTAATAGCTGTATACATGTTACATACAGTGTAATGCTTGTTACAAAACACATAATAGACAATCTACAGATACTATCCTGATGAGAGTAAGTAGATATGCACTTGTAAAGTAACTTATAGTAAGCAGACTATCTATAGACTATCTATAAAGGGACCATCAAAATAAAGTGTTACCACGAAAGCGCACAGGATACGCAAACAGAGGATGCACGGATCTCTGGCCACAAGGCGGTCCCGTCTAGAGCTGCAAGAACCGCGTCCATGGCTGGGAGAGAGGGAAAAACTTTAACAGTACCATGTTGTAACCATTAACTTTAGCTAACTAAAAAGCTAGCTAATACCTGTGAACTTATTAGCATGCTTGTGATCATCTCTGTAGTCACTAGCTAACTGAGGCTGTGTTTGAAACTTTAAAATAAAGTTATGGTGAATTTTCCCAGGCAGATTCATCACTCCTCCTGACAGTAGGGGTAAAATCTTTGCGTGGCAGGGACAGCTGCCACTAGCGGTGACAGGTCGAGTGACAGGTCTCAGTGGCAGCTGTCCCTGCCACGCAAAGATTTTACCCCTACTGCTGCCACTTGACCTGCCACGGCTATACTCGTCTGCCCCGTGATCTGCCACAGATATACGCGCCTGTCAGTTGACCTGTCACGGATAAATGCGCCTGACAGTCGACCTGTCATGGATAAACACGCCTGCCCCACGACCTGCCACAGATATACGCTCCTGTCAGTCGACCTGTCATGGATAAATGCGCCTGACAGTAGACCTGCCACGGCTATACGCACCTGCCCCGCAACCTGCCACAGATATACGCGCCTGTCAGTCGACCTGTCTTGGAAAATGTGCCTGCCCCGCAACCTGCCACAGATATACGCGCGCCACTCAACCTGCCACGGCTATACGCACCTGCCACGCGACCTGTATGCAGTCACGCCATCTATGCTTAAAATGTATTGCAAGTCTACATGAGGTTGCATGGTAGGTGTTTAATGTCGCTAAAAAAATTTTTTAAATTCATAAAAAATAAATAAAATGAAACTGTTACTGTAAATTTCCCCCGATTCTTGTTATACATGTTCCCAATTAAGTAGGCCTACCACTGTGGTGACTATCATGTTGTTTTACTGTTTTATTCTTTTTATAATTATATGTCAAAGCCATAGACTATTTACTGCCTACAAACATATTTTAAAATTTCATAAAAATATATGACATCAAATTGTTTTCTGCAAACTCCAGCTGATTCTTGTTCTAGATCTCCCCAAGTAACACTGTAGTGATTTTCATGTTCTTTTACTGTTTTATTCTTTATCGGGGGGGATGTTTTTAAAAATAATTCAGCAGAGGCAGGGATACATAGACCAGAAGGGGGGAAATTCCTCCCAAAATCAGGTGGAATTTGCAGAAAACAATTTGATTTTGTTACGAACCCCACTTTCAAAGCTTGTTAGGGAAGGGGGCAAGTAACATAAAAAGGACACGCGAGTCAAAAAGGCAATTTAAATGTTTATTAATACCACTGCACTCACGTGTCGCAGGCAACTGGTGAAGCACAGAAGAATCAACTCACTGACACAAATACCATTAAAAAGTAAACAAACAAACACACAGATCAACAAGACATGAAAAGAAATACAAGGAAAACAAAACGCAATACACAACTTATCAGCTACGGCTGGACATCAGGATGCACACGAAGCTTACTTGAATACACCGACCGCAAGAGCTTCCCCTCAAGTGTGTGCCACGCTCATTGAGTTAAAGACAGTGGCAGTGACCTCTTGGCGACTGGAGTTCTGATGGAAACAGCACAAGATTGACACACTCAGCAGTACGCACCCACATCTACACTCTCCCGTCTTATACACATTTTTATGAGCTTTTAAAATATGTCTGTATAGCAACGTAAACCATATTTGTCATAACTTTTGCATATAATTATTAAAGAATAAAACAGTTAAAGAACATGAAAATCACCACAGTGGTATTTGGGGAGATGTAGAACAAGAATCAGGTGGAGTTTGCAGAAAACAAATTGATTTCATATTTTTATGAATTTTTAAAATATGTCTATATAGCGAGGTAGTCTGACTTTGACATATAGGCCTAACTGTATGCCGTGGCAGGTTGAGTGACAGCGGTGGCAGGTCGAGTGACAGGCACGTTTATCCATGGCAGGTCGAGTAACAGGCGCATATTTCTGTGACAGGTCGAGTGGCAGCGGTGGCAGGTCGAGTGACAGGCGCATATATCTGTGACAGGTCGAGTGGCAGCTGCCACTAGCGGTGACAGGTCGAGTGACAGGTCTCAGTGGCAGCTGCCCCTGCCATGCAAAGATTTTACCCCTTCTGTCAGGAGGAGTGATGAATCTGCCTGGGAAAATTCACCATAACTTTAAAGTTTTGAACACAGCCTCAGTTAGCTAGTGACTACAGAGATGATCACAAGCATGCTAATAAGTTCACAGGTATTAGCTAGCTTTTTAGTTAGCTAAAGTTATTGGTTACAACATGGTACTGTTAACAAAGTTTTTCACCTCTCTCCCAGCCATGGACTCTCTCCCAGCCATTCTTGTAGCTCTAGACGGGACCGCCTTGTGGCCAGAGATCCGTGCATCACCTTTCCAGTAAATACGACTTGTGATTGGACTGAACGTCAGCAAACATCAAAGCATTGGCCAAGAGCAGAAGGCCCTCCCTCCAGGTTTTTTTTTTTAAGTTGAGTGGTTGCGAAGCTTCATTTTCGCTCAGTCTGAGTTTCAGAGTTTCAGAGCAGAGCTGCGTGACAACGCTGCCACAAATCATGTGAGTCGCAAGCTCGCAACTGTGTGGGCGTATCTCCGCAAATTGAGTGTTGTAAACTCTGAAAAAATAGTCTGCAATAGGAGTGCAAATGTAATGTAATGTAATAAGTTTCGTCCTTTCGAACCTCAGTTTTTAGAGTTTCAAAACTTTTTTTCACCTATTCGCACACCAGTCTTTAGATCTCTATTTACAAGGTTTCAAATCTGGAAAACAAACTATACACTGTGAGAACAGTGACAAATTTGAAACTCTGAAAAAATTATTGCACAACACTGTAAAAAAAAAGAGTGTTGCACCTCTGAAGAAGGAAAACTCAAAAACAAAATTATGTTTGCAGAGATTTTGTTTTTTTACCACATTGCAAGCCTGCAAATCTCTGTTTTCAGAGTTTCAAAACTTTTTTTTTCACACATTCGCACACCAGTTTTCAGATCACCATTTACAAGGTTTCAAACCTGGAAAACAAACTATACAGTGGGAGAACACTGACAAATTTGAAACTCTGAAAAATTATTCGCACAACATCGTAAAAATTTTTTGCAGTTCTGAAGAAGGAAATCTCAAAAACAACATAATGTTTGCAGAGTTATTTTTATTTTTTTACATTTTGCAAGCTTGCAAATCTTATTTTTCGATCTTGCAAAACTTTTTTTGTAAGATTTTGAGTTTCCGAACACTTAGTTTCAACCTTTCAGAATTTTATTTTCAGTTTTGAGTCATGGCAGGATATGAATCCCATAGGCTTGGAGAGCTTGATATAATGCCATGATTTGGTTGATATGTAGCTCACTTTCTGGGCTGTTCCAAGTGCCGAAGGCCAGACTGTTGTCGCACAGAGCTCCCCAACACATCTTGGAGGCATCTGTGAAGACGACCTTCCTCCTGTTCATCGTCCCGATTCCCACGCCCTTCTTGAACCAGCAGGGGTTCTTTCAAGGGGCCAGGGTTGCGACGCACGCCTGGTTCACCTTGAGCAAGCAGCAACCATGTCGCCAGGATTGGGACGGGACTAGTGGCTTCATCCAGAACTGCAGCGGGCGCATGTGAAGCAGCTTATTAGACCTAGTATCTTCTGAAACGCTCTAGGCGGCCGAGATGCCCCGGGCGTAAAGGTTTCCACAAGCTGCTGAATGGCCAGAGATTGTTCTTGCGAGACCACGGCCCTCATGCGGGTCGAGTCTAAAATTATCCCCAGGAACGAGACATGTTCGCTGGGAGATAATGAGCTCTGGGGAACATTGACCCTGAGCCCCAAGCACTCTAAGTGGTTGAGGATGATGGATCTGTGAGATATAAGCTCCGCCTCTGACTGGGCCAGAATAAGCCATTCGTCAAAGTAGTTCAGTATGCGCACACCCATCTGTCTCAGAGGGGAGAGAGCCACATCCATGCACTTCATAAAGGTGCGGGGACTGCCCGAACAGAAGGACCGTGTATTGATATGCCACCCCTTCAAAGGCAAATCTCAAGAATTGCTTGTGATGGGGGGCTATCTGGATGTGAAAATAAGCATCTTTCAGATCCAGGGAAAAGAACCAGTCTCCTGGGCAGATTTGCAGGAAGATCTGCTTCAAAGTGACTCTTTTTGAGTATGCTTGTATTTATTACTTTCGCTGTAACAGCGGTGCACTGCCAGGATGTTTGAACAGGCTCTGTGCAGGCACCAAACACATTTTCAGCACCCGGAATTGATCAGGACCGCAATGGGACTTAACTTTCTCCTCTTCCTTTCTCAGGCATCAGGCCAACTTCTGAGGCGCAGGGTTCAGCACTCTCTTGGGCCGGGGTTCCTGTTGCTTCAGGGGGGTGGTGGTTAGCAGAGTGTGAGCGTTGCCGGTCCTCAGGTCGTGGCACAGGCTGAGTGGTTGGCAAAGTAGGAAGACGGCTTTGTCCGCGTCCTTGATCTCGGTCAGCGTTAACCACAGGTGGCGTTCCAGCACCACCAGGCTGGCCATCGAACACCCAATAGCCTGAGCCTTGGTCTTGATGGTGTGCAGGGCCAGGTCCGTGGTGCTGCGCAACTCTTCAAAGGTGGCTGAGTCGTGACCAGCCTCATCCAGGGCCCGCAGGAGCTTAGCCTGGTACACCTGGAGGACCACCATGGTGTGGAGTGCAGAAGATGAGTATGCCCGTCCAGCAAGGGCCGACATAGTGTGGCAGGGCAAGGATGGGTGCGAGACCTTCGTGTCAAGTAATAGACAAAACTGACAATGATTTTATCTTTTTTAAACAAATGAAAGGCAATGTGGATAAACATTCACAGCCATGATGTACAGAACACTCTCAAAGATATAGAAGAAAATGAATAAAACATTTTGTATCAATAAACTTTAAAAATATATATATTATAACTGCAGAAAGGCCACACTGCAGATAATAATAATAATACTTCTCTATCAAGACCAGTGAAGGGGTTGATGGTGGAATTTATAACATTAAACAGAGTTCCCTTTCAGTCGGTCACGTTCGACGTACGTCAGTAGTGACCGACGAATTGGGATATCGCTAGAGAGCCCCTATCAGCTTCGAGAAAACTAAAACAAGCCAATGAACATTGGCGTGCGATATTTGCATAACGCACCCCTCCCCATCCGGGGCATATAAAAGGGGGAGGAGATGCAATCGCACTCTGTCTTTCGCTTCGGAGCCAAGCTTTGGTGTCCTACAGCTAAGAAGATCTTTAAAACAAGAAGAAACAGCGTTCTTACCGTGTTTGGCGCAACGACACTGCAGCGAGTCCACGAGCTTCCGGGTCCGGGCGGCAACATCGGCTGTGAAACAGCGTTCCGCTGTAATTCCAATTGTTTGGTCTGCGATTTCACGTAATCCTGAGACCCCGGCCTGGATATGTGCCCAAGGTTCCTACCACTCCCTTCAGAGATCAGGTAGTGAACCTGCAAGCGCTGCCTTCGGAGGAGGCAGACCCAGCCCTGGCTTTGCTCTGTCCAGTCCGCGCTCTGCGCGTTTACGTGGATAGAACTCGAAGCTTTAGGACCTCAGATCAGCTCTTTGTCTGTTATGGAGGCCAGCAGAAAGGGAAGGCTGTCTCCAAGCAGAGGATGGCCCACTGGATTGTGGATGCCATCGCCCTGGCTTATGATTCCCAGGGCGTGCCTTGCCCGTTCGGGTTGAGAGCCCACTCCACCAGAGGAGTGGCCTCTTCCTGGGCGTTGGCTCAGGGCGCCTCGCTGACAGATATCTGTAGAGCTGCGGGCTGGGCGACACCAAACACGTTTGCTAGGTTTTATAGCTTACGTGTGGAACCGGTTTCTTCCCGTGTACTCGCTTCCACTAGCCGGTAGACGCGTTGAACCTGTTCTCTGTGTCGGCTTGCAATGCCATTCCCGCTCTCTGGGCTGGATACGTGCATTTTTGACTCCAGTCGTGTTCTCCGATCGGTGAACCCTGTTGAGTTCCTCCGCCTCCCCTTCGGCTCGGACATTGCGGAGTGTCTGATGCCAGACCAACATCCACCTTCGGTGTTGTCTGTTGGTTGGGTTCCATATGTTGTAATCCCTCTAAGCGAGTGATTCCATATGTGCATGGTCCACGGTTACTCCCTACGGTGAGTCCGTGTCTTCCCTTAGCAGAGTTCTGCTGTCACCTGTCAGATGAGTCTCCCCCTACTTAGGTGGGGCCATCCCAGGGACATGTATGCGTTCTGCCCTTCGGGCCAGGCCATATGTTCCACGTAAATTCCTTCCCCTCTGGGTGGGTAGTGGCTCCGCAGCGTCCCCTTTGGGTTCGCTTTCCCAGTGTAGTCTAGTTTACTTAGTGGGTATTTCGGAACAGCAGTAGACTTCCCGGCGTAAGCTCGCCCCCTTCTCCGTCCCCCTGGTGCGACGGGTGGCTAGAGCTTGCGCTGGGCACTGGAAGGGGTTCGTAACTGTGGCGTTTTATTTGGGATCCCAATTCGTTCGACTACTGACGTACGTCGAACGTGACCGACTGAAAGGGAACGTCTCGGTTACGTATGTAACCCTCGTTCCCTGAAGGAGGGAACGGAGACGTACGTCCCGTCGCCACAGTTTCTGTACCCTCGCTGCAGTGCGGACACCAGTTGTCTCCTCAGCGAAAAACAGAGTGCGATTGCATCTCCTCCCCCTTTTATATGCCCCGGATGGGGAGGGGTGCGTTATGCAAATATCGCACGCCAATGTTCATTGGCTTGTTTTAGTTTTCTCGAAGCTGATAGGGGCTCTCTAGCGATATCCCAATTTGTCGGTCACTACTGACGTACGTCTCCGTTCCCTCCTTCAGGGAACGAGGGTTACATACGTAACCGAGACGTTTTCGGTTTATGACAGTTATTGTTTATAATGTCAGTGAAATAAATTGATCTTGCCGTTTTCACTGCTTTCTGATATTGAGTTAGTGAGTCTCTGAACATTTGCATTGAAACCTGAAGTCTGTCCTTCCTCCATTTTCGTTCAAATCTTCTGCAAATACGCCTAAGAGTGCGAGTTGTGTCATTAAGAAAAGGCTCAGATTTCGGTTTATGGAGATGAGTCTTTAAAGGTGCCACTTGGTCTAGAGCCTGAACACAGGTGGAGTTAAAACTGCAAAGTAGTTCTTCAGCACTTGAATCGGTGTTTAGAACGTCACTTTGTAGCAAACCTTCACTAAAGGCTGAGCGAAAAGCTTCTCTGGTAGCTGATGTGATAAGCCGAGACTGGCGAGCCGAATACATCGACGTAACAGTTGTGTTAAAAGATGGAAACGTAAACATAATAGTCTTGTGGTCAGAGAAACAGAGAAAAAAAAAAAAAAATGGAAAAAAATATTATTTTAAGGTACTTTATGATATGTTGCCATATGGCAACAACGTACAATAGTGGAAAAACTTAAAATAAGTTTAAGTGTATATAGTTAATATTTTTTCCTCAGAAATGTTGTTTGTATTGAATCAATTAGTGCTATTATAAGTTTTAGCAATAATTATAAACAATACCTTATACTTATTTTCCAACATCTTGTGTTTTTCCATTCTCTTTTGCTGAATAATGCTTTATATTCTTTAAATTTCACCATTTTTCTGTATGAAACTTCAAAAAGCATTTTTTTTTTTCCAAAAGTGAGATACATGTAGACATCACACTTGGTGCTCTTCACACTTACAATACACTTACAGCCACTTGCACCTGCCTTTTTGAGACACCATGGTAGGACAGTGGTTGGTCTGAGCCAGTATACATGGCTGTGATGGCAGGTCTCTGATGTTGATTTAATCCATAATACAAATGCCATGGCAGTCCTTAACATACGACTAATCAACATTATATCACTAGCATTAATGTTTTTATTGTTATAGCTTAACAGACTGCAGCTGATCTTTGCTAGCTATCTAACCTATTATAATAATGTCATTCCATTATTGCACAGTGTTGCCATATGGCAACACAGACATTTTCTCGATTTACCAAAAACTAATTTCATAAAAACATTTTTGAGTGGTGAATATGTCATCATACCTTACCTGAGATGATGTTAACATTTTTTTTGTGAATGTGACATGGGCAGGTCCTTGTTTGTTACTGACGTTTTAGTTTGCTTTCAGCAACTACCGACAAGAGATGTCAGTCTGTCAGATATCGCGTCACAGAAAAAAAATGCATGTCATGTGACTTAACCAAAGCACATCATTGGCTAAATTAAGGTCTTCTCTTACCAATAAAAAAAAAACTAGAATGTTCTCTTAAAGAGACGGTGGCAAGGAAATGAACATAAAGAGTGTGTTGCCATATGGCAACACTATGCGGTAGAGGGTTAAATTATTAATGTATTATTAATTATTTTTAACTAGGCTATCTTGAAATTATCCAAGCAGCGTTTTGCACTCAGATGTGACTGTGAAATTACCTAAATCCGATTACAGAATATATTTAAATTAATAATCCATCAAATTGTCATTTTCTCCTTACAGTCTTGCGAGTTAACAATATTGCCCAGTAAATTACTTTGTGAGCAAAGAAAACCTTTTGGCATTAGGCATTAAAAATGTAAAAGTTTTACCTTACAAATAGAATTTAGTTTCATTCATTTTAAAATTTGTCACTGGAGTGAATGGGAACATGATTTATTGAAAATATTTGAAAATATAAGTGGTTCTTAAGTCAATACTTTTTTAATGGCTTGTCAACTTTCCATTCCTCCGCTGTGTGGTTCTAGTCAGCGCTGGATTCAAGCCACCACCGGATTGTTGTCAGCGCGAAACACATTGTGCACGTGAATTCTTGTCAGCGCTTGAGCGCTGGTCTATGACTGGAAAAATAATCGTTGCAAAAGAAACGATACATAGCCTAGCTGACATGTTGCGTTAAACTGGCAGATTTTAGAATGTTGTAGGCAATTCTTTTGCAAGTAATTACACGTTTAATCTCGTCTTGCCTGGATCTTTGGTGTAAACTCGTGAACGCCCCCCAAGAACACCAGAACCTTTTAAAAATCTTGCTTCCAACGCCCCCCGTTGTTCTCTGAATGCCCCCGTTGAGAAACACTACTTTAGGGTATTGGAGGTTGTAGACTAGAGTTTTTGCTTCAAAATTATGTAAAAAATTATGCTGCCTACTCCTTCATATAAAACAATATATTTATTTAGTTTTTGTAAGACACTTTTTGCCAAGAAACACAGTATGCGTGGAGGCGTGAATCACCACTGAATAATGGGCCATTCTCACCTGAGAAGACAAAAAAATTGCATAGTAATGAGCTGAAATGACTTGCATATTAATGAGGCATTTCAGTCAGGTAGGCTGTGAAAAAAACCTTCTGTGATGTCTCAAGCTCATCATGATATATGAAACATACAGAAAAATATTATTACAATATAAAGTAATGGTTTTATATTATACTTTAAAATATAATGTATTTCTGTGATGCAAAGAGTCTGAATATAGGCTTTTAGTTTAAAAGCATGCACATTTGGAGAAATATTGGATTCTCATATGCTTATGTCAATTTTCTATACAGAGGAGTTATATTTATTTAATATTCATTGTCATTACTATGAGCGCTGGTGTTTTCAATCCATACTTGAAGTCGGAGGGCGCTCTGTGCATTTTTAGTCCACAAATTCATCTAAAAGAAGAAGAGGCTATTCCATGAATGGAGTTTCCAATTCATACTGCAGCCGGAGGGCGCTAAAGAAACAAAAACTCATCTAAAATTAATCTATAGAAGAAAAGAAAACAGGAACTAACTGCATGTCTTCTAGAGCTCGCTAACCATGACTTTTACATCCAGATAAACACTTTTCAAGACAATAAATACACGATTGAGATGATGAATGCATGTATTGCCTCTGAATTTGCGTCTGAATAGCGCTGGCTCTGTGGGCGTGGCCGCATTAGCGGATAATGAGCTGAATCACGGATTTCTGACATGGCTCTCTTTTCATACAGATTACATAAACACAGAAGGTTTGTTTTCTGTTTGACTTACATGATTTAAAACCTGACATCTTAACGTTTTTTTAGACATAAGTGTAATTTTTCTGTGATTAGTATTCACTAAGTTACAGTTAATTTTCTGAGAACTATCAGATTGGACTTCGTTCAGAGGGAGAGAAGAAACCACGCATCATGTTAGTTTTCTTTATTTTACAAAAAGCACAACATTTTGTTTTTTCTCTGAGTGTATACAAATAAAAGACGATATTCTATAGTTTCAATTGATATATTACTTATGTCTCTATGACTAAGTATTTTAAGTCTGTTTTGCTGCAATGTGAAAAAAAAACCTGCAAAATGCGCCGGCGCGTTTTCAGACCTCAGAGTGCTAAAGAAATTATTAAAATAACGAAAGTAAAGCTAGAATTGTCAACTTGTCTTTTTAACTGCAGAGACAATAAACGCTAAACTGGAGTGGCAGTCTTTATAGCTAAACATTCACAGCATCCAAAAATCAAATTACATCCATCTAAAATCGTTTGAAATCATTTGTAGCTACCCTACCTGAGACAAAAATCCAGTCTTTCACGCGTTCTGCCTTTGTCTGTTTGAGTCTTTTCAAATAGCATGCTATAGTCAGCTCGTTGGCTGGCAGAAGCGCGCCGTAGTGTTTGTTGTTGAGTTGGATATGACATGAGCTGTTGGCACAACTTGCATTATACGTTTTTTTGATCATCTTTTACCATTTCAAAGTGCATCCAATTGTACACTTTATCCCAGACATTGTTGAAGATTTAATCCCTGCCGTAAAGATGCTCATCTGCTGGTCACGGATCATGGAAGTGAAACTTAAATCAGTCACAGGGTGGATTTATTCACGTACATTAAAAAAATATTTATTAAAAGCTTCTTTCTTTTCACATATTTATTTATAGTATTAACATAATAGGCAAGGCAAGGCAAGGCAAGGCAATTTTATTTGTATAGCACATTTCATACACAATGGTAATTCAAAGTGCTTTACATAAAAAAGAATAATAAAAATAGAACATAAGGAATAGAAATAACAGTAAAAACAGAATTTTGCTATCTGGATGGAAGAGCTAGGAAGTCTCAGGGAGTTTGTTGTTGTTGTTGTTGTCGTCCATCAGAGTTGGATCTAAACGGATCTATTCATCAGAGCAGATCAGAATGGATCTTCCTCATCCAACAGGACTGCCACCTGTTAGGGCACTTCAAACTGATAAATATAGTTTCAATCTCCCCTTTTGCCAAGACACCTCAAACTGCACCACACAGCCCTAATCCCCCTTCCGGAGATATCTTACCTATGGAACGCAGTTCAAATTTCCCCTTTGGAAATTTCCCCCTTTTGAAAGTGTCCTGACTGTAATCCAGAGATATCTTAACCATGCACTACAGCTTAAATTTCCCCATGGTTTGTCAAATTTACCAAATTTTAACCTAATCAATTTCTTCCTAATTCTCCCAGCTCTTTGAACCAGACAGCAATAATGCATTAAAAGTCAGAATAACAAGATGATACATAAAAGATATAAAATACATTAAAAATGAAATAAAAACAGGAAAAGGAATTAAAAGAATAAAAAGATAATAGGTATAAAATAAAGTGCAAACAGTTCGGACATAGCACAGTGCTCAATCAGCAAATGCATAGATAAATAGATGTGTTTTGAGTCTGGATTTGAATGTGGCTACTGTTGGAGCACACCTGATCTCTTCTGGAAGCTGGTTCCAGCTGCGGATGGCATAACAGCTAAATGCAGACTCTCCTTGCTTTGAGTGAACCCTGGGTATTTCTAAATGACTTGATCCTGATGATCTGAGTGATCTGTTAGTTTTATATTCTATGAGCATATCTGCAATGTATTGAGGTCCTAGGCCATTGAGTGATCTATAAACAAGTAACAGTACTTTAAAATCAATTCTAAATGCAACTGAAAGCCAGTGCAAGGACCTGAGGACTGGTGTGATGTGTTTATGTTTTCGGGTTCTGCTCAGAATCCTGGCAGCAGCGTTCTGTACGAGCTGCAGCTGTCTTATGGTCTTTTTGGGAAGACCAGTGAGGAGCCCATTACAATAATCCACCCTGCTGGTGATGAAAGCATGAACAAGTTTCTCTAAGTCTTGACTGGAGACAAAGCATCTAATTCTTGCAATATTTTTGAGATGATAATACGCTGATTTAGTTATTGTCTTAACATGGCTACTGAAACTCAGGTCTGACTCCAAGATCACACCAAGATTCCTGACTTGATTTTTAGTTGTTTGACCCCTAGAGTGAAGGTACATGTTCACTTTGAAAACTTCATCTTTGTTTCCAAACGCAATGACTTCAGTTTTGTCTTTGTTTAACTGAAGGAAGTTTAGACACATCCAATTTTTAATTTCATCAATGCACTGGCACAGGGAGTCAATGGGGCTGTAGTCGTTAGGTGATCTGGGTGTCATCTGCATAGCTGTGATATGCAATTTGGTTCTTTCTCATTATTTGGCCCAGTGGCAGCATATATAGGTTGAACAGGAGGGGTGCGAGTATTGAACCTTGAGGGACTCATATCATGGATGTCCACTCAGACTTATGGTTACCGATACTCACATAATAACCTCTCCCTTCTAAGTATGACCTGAACCATTTTAGGACCATCCCAGAAAGCCCAACCCAGTTTTCCAGCCTGTCAAGAAGAATGTTGTGATCGACAGTGTCAAACGCAGCACTGAGGTCAAGTAGAACCAGCACTGTTAATTTACCTGTATCTGTGTTAAGGCGAATATCATTTATTATCTTTATGAGTGCTGTCTCTGTGCTGTGATGCGGTCGGAAACCAGACTGAAAGTTATCAAAGTATCCATTCAAGCTTAAGAACTTGTTCAGCTGATTGAAAACAACTTTTTCAATGATCTTGCCTATGAAAGGAAGATTTGAGATTGGCCTGTAGTTGCTCAATATGGTGTTATCCAGATTGCTCTTTTTCAGGAGGGGCTTAACAACTGCAGTTCCCTTTCAGTCGGTCACGTTCGACGTACGTCAGTAGTGACCGACGAATTGGGATATCGCTTAGAGAGCCCTATCATCTTCGTGTAAACTAAAACAAGCCAATGGAATTGGCGTGCGATATTTGCATAATGCGCACCGCCCCCGACAGGTGTATATAAATAGGAAGCGGATGCAATCGCACTCTGTCTTTCGCTTCGGAGCCATTCACTGGTGTCCTGTTCAGAAGACTCCTTTCTTCGTTTGTTTTATTCTAAAACATTGCCTCAGAAGAGGATTTACAGCGAGCTATCGGTGCTGGTGAAGAGGGCACGTTCAGCGACGTCGCGAGTGTCCGAGGAGCTGAGCTATAAGCTCTAAAACTGCTGTTTTCACAGCAACACAAAGAGTGTGTGTGTGTAGCGATTTGGGCCGGTTCCTCGGTGTGTCAGGGAGTGGTGTACCTGACACATCGCGTCGCTCCCTGGGTGCTTCAGCACGAGTGAGTTGACTTCCCCTTCTAAAAGAGCTTTACAGACGAACCCTGACAGTATGTCATTTCGTCTGTGCGTTACTGGGTGCGGTCGTTCCCTGGTCCCTGCTGATGGGCACAATCGCTGCATCTCGTGTTTGGGCGTTCAGCACGCTGAAGCAGCTTTTGTGGATGGTTCATGTTCCCATTGCGGGAACATGACCATCGCGGTGCTGAGGTCGAGGCTCTCCTTCCTGAAGTCTCAGGAAGCGGGGGTCCCCTCTCCTATGCCGCGTACGACCGTTTTTTCCGGCCCCGGGAACCGGAATGACGGAATCGAGGCAGCAGTGTGCATGGGAGACGGCCCACCGACCTTGCCCTCTGGGCAACGAAGGTGACAGCATGTGCTGTTGGTCATGCGATGTCTACCTTGGTAGTCCAGCAACGCCACCTCTGGCTGACCCTGGCGGACATGCGGGATACCGACAAGCAGCGGTTCCTAAATTCCTCGTCGCCGAGGGCGCCCGCCTGCATCGTCCTCCGCCCCTGCTAAGCCGGCAAAGCAGCAGCCTACACAAGCCAGGCAGCAGGGTGCCGGTCGCGGGCGTGGTGCCCAGCCCGTCTCCGCTAAGCCCGGTGGTAAACGGAAAAGGAAAACACGGCACTGAGACGGGCAACCTGGAGGGGAAGGTTCTCACTCTTCGGGAGAGAATACCATCATCTCTCCCACCCCCGGAGGAGGGCCGGGGGGAATTTGTGATGTCTGTCTATCAACCGCCGCTGGCTCCCCGGAGTCCAGTGGTACCCACTTTTTCACAAAAAGAGCAGTTTCCTCAAACTCCAGGTCACAACAAGGTGTGTCTGCCAGTGTGCCAGGCTCCGCCTCGCTGCTGGCAGCTCCCTCCCCATTCGCCAGCAGGCGGCAGTGTGATGGCGCAGACCGCATCTCCCATGCACACTGCTGCCTCGCAGAGTCCGACCCCACTCCGGGCCGCTCCCAAGCCGTCCGAGTCGGGTCCCTCTCTGCCTTGCTGCCCCACCCCCGGTGCGTCTGTGGTGCCTTTGGTCCCGCTGGCTCAGTGTCTGGAAGCGTGGATAGCGCTCACCAGCCTGTCCAGCTGGCTCATTCGCACTATCAGACTCGGCTATGCGATTCAGTTCGCCCGGCGTCCCCCGGTTTTCAGGGGTGTCCACTTCACTCAGGTGTCGTTGGACAGTGCACCTGTTCTCCGGGCGGAGATTGCTGTCCTCCTGGCGAAGGATACAATCGAGCCGGTCCCTCCAGCCGATATGAAGTCGGGGTTCTACAGCCCCTACTTCATTGTACCGAAAAAGGGCGGTGGGCTACGGCCAATCCTGGACCGTCCCCAGGATTGGTTTGCAGCAATAGACCTGAAGGACGCGTACTTTCATGTCTCGATTCTGTCATTCCGGTTCCCGGGGCCGGAAAAAGCTGTCGTACGCGGCATAGGAGAGGGGACCCCCGCTTCCTGAGACTTCAGGAAGGAGAGCCTCGACCTCAGCACCGCGATGGTCATGTTCCCGCAAGGGGAACATGACCCATCCACAAAAGCTGCTTCGGGTCAACTGGGACAAGAGCAAACTCGCCCCCGGGCAGAGGATCTCTTGTCTCGGTCTCGAGCTAGACTCGGTCGCACGGACTGCGCGTCTCACCGAGGCGCGCGTCCAGTCGGTGTTGAACTGCCTGAGCTCGCTCAAGTGCAGGACAGCGGCTCCACTGAAAGATTTTCAGAGGCTCCTGGGGCATATGGCATCTGCAGCCGCGGTAACGCCGCTCGGATTGCTTCATATGAGACCGCTTCAACACTGGCTCCGCGGCCGGGTCCCGAGATGGGCGTGGCAGTGCGGCACGCTCCGTGTCCCCGTGACACCGAGCTGCCGTCGCACCCTTGTCCGGTGGTCGGACCCTTCATTCCTGCGGGCCGGAGTACCCCTCGAACGAGTGTCCAGGCATGCTGTGGTCTCCACAGATGCCTCTGCCATGGGATGGGGGGCCACGTACAACGGGCATGCAGTGGCAGGTCTTTGGACGGGGCCTCAGCTGCATTGGCATATCAATTGCCTCGAGTTGCTAGCGGTTCGTCTTGCGCTGGCCCGCTTCAAGAAGCCATTGTCAGGCAAGCATGTTCTAGTCCGCTCAGACAGCACTGCGGCCGTTGCGTACATCAACCGTCAAGGTGGTCTACGCTTTCGTCGCATGTCGCAACTCGCCCGCCATCTCTTGTTGTGGAGTCAGAAGTATCTGAGGTCCCTTCGGGCCACTCGTGTCTCAGGTGTGCTCAACCGTGCAGCCGACGAGCTGTCACGGCAGCCTCCACTTGCGGGCGAGTGGCGGCTCCACCCCCAGGCGGTCCAGCTGATTTGGCAGCATTTCGGCGAGGCCCAGGTAGACCTGTTTGCCTCCCCGGAAACTGCCCACTGCCAGTGGTTTTATTCCCTGACCGGCGGCACGCTCGGCACGGATGCCCTGGCACACAGCTGGCCCCCGGGTCTGCGCAAATATGCGTTTCCCCCAGTGAGCCTTCTCGCACAACTCCTGTGCAAGGTCAGGGAGGATGGGGAGCAGGTTCTGTTAGTGGCTCCGTACTGGCCCACTCGGACCTGGTTCTCAGACCTCATTCTCCTCGCGACAGCCCCTCCCTGGCCGATTCCTCTGAGGAAGGACCTCCTCACTCAGAGACGGGGCACCCTGTGGCACCCGCGTCCCGATTTATGGGACCTCCACGTGTGGTCCCTGGACGGGATGCAGAGGTTCTGAGTGATCTCCCGCAAGCGGTCGTAGACACCCTCACCTCCGCTAGAGCTCCTTCCACTAGGAGTCTCTACGCGTTGAAGTGGAACCTGTTCGTCGAATGGTGCGCCTCTCGCCGAGAGGACCCCCGATCATGTTCGGTCGGATCCGTGCTTTCCTTCCTGCAAGAAGGGTTGGAGCGAAGGCTGTCTCCCTCCACCCTGAAGGTGTATGTCGCTGCTATCGCTGCACATCACCACACAGTTGAGGGTAAGTCCCTGGGGAAACACGATCTGATCGTCAGATTCCTGAGGGGGGCGAGGAGACTAAATCCTCCTCGCCCTTCCTCCGTACCCTCTTGGGATCAGAGGTGTCAAGTAACGAAGTACAAATACTTCGTTACCTTACTTAAGTAGAAATTTCGGGTATCTATACTTTACTGGAGTAATTATTTTTCAGCTTACTTTTTACTTCTACTCCTTACATTTTCACGCAATTATCTGTACTTTCTACTCCTTACATTTTAAAAATAGCCTCGTTACTCTTATTTCATTTCGGCTTGTTTTCATTCCGGCTTTAAAAAAAAAAAAAACTATCCAGATAAATCGCGCCATCCGGATAGAGTGAATTTGATTGTGGTTGGATGAGAAGATAAAACATATAACGTACCATTCTGACACCCTATTGGTTTGTACGTAATCCATCACACCTGCACATCAAATCACGTCACACTCCAGCAAGGAGGACTAAAAGGTGCGTTCACGCGGCCTTGTAATTCCTGTAGTTACGAGATTCGAGCTTGTAAAAAGCGCTCACGTCCTCGTAGAGATCGTAATTACAGCTTGTAAGCTGGTAGTTTTCTGAGATCTCTCACATGTTCCACCTGACCGCTGTAGATTCATTTAGGTGTTGATAGTGGTGTCATGGAAACGCATAATTCCTAGTCCAAGGACCAAAAGGACGTGAACAGCTCCGAATATAACGTCACGTGTTGTCATGTCAAGATTCCGGTAAATACGAGGTGACGTGAACGCAGTAATAGTCAGTGTTGGGGGCATTACTCAAAAAAGATGATTTCTTATAAGTTATTATTTCTACACTACTGGCTCATTTAGGCTATCAAACGGGTGCTTTCTCTTCGTCCTCTGCAAATTAAGCTAGGTAATGTAATGTTAGTTCGATAGAGAGACGTTTAAATCGTATACCGGTTTTTAAACTTTTTTTTTTTATTTTTTTAAGCGCAACCCTTTTATTTATGTGACACATAGTCATATACAACCATGTAACTAAACAAGCCAAAACGAATTAATTTAAAATGAAACTTAAGGTAAACCTGCATTGCTCTCATGGTATACCTCTCTCTTTCAGTGAAGTGGAGCAGTGCTCTTGCTGAATGGCACGGATTGCACTTACAGACTATTGTACCTTTTATATGTTTTTTTTTAAAACTGTATTTTATTTTTCATAACGAACAAGCTGCGATGTCACGTTTCCAGTGCTTTGTTGTGTGCGCGTGAGGCGCAGGCGCGATCAAACAGCTGTCTTTAAAGGGGGCTTGCCTCGTCGTCACGGCAACGGTTCGTGAACAGGTCAGATTACGTCAGAGTTTGTTGGATGCTCAGACGACCAAACAAACGCCGATTAAAGGTGCCCTAGATTCAAAAATTGAATTTATCTTGGCATAGTTAAATAACAAGAGTTCAGTACATGGAAATGACATACAGTGAGTCTCAAACTCCATTGTTTCCTCCTTCTTATATAAATCTCATTTGTTTAAAAGACCTCCGAAGAACAGGCGAATCTCAACATAACACCCACTGTCACGTAACAGTCGGGGTGTACGCCCCAATATTTGCATATGCCCGCCCATGTTCCCAACATTATGAAAGGCATTAGACAAGGGCAGGCATTAACGTCTGGAGCAGCACAACCGAACCATCAGACTAGGTAAGCAAGCAAGAACAATAGAGAAAAATGGCAGATGGAACAATAATAACTGACATGATTCATGATAACATCATATTTTTAGTGATATTTGTAAACTGTATTTCTAAATGTTTTGTTAGCATGTTGCTAATGTACTGTTAAATGTGGTTAAAGTTACCATCGTTTCTTACTGTATTCACGGAGACAAGAGCCGTCGTTATTTTCATTTTTAAACACTTGCAGTCTGTATAATTCATAAACACAACTTCATTCTTTATAAATCTCTCCAACAGTGTAGCATTAGCTGTTAGCCACAGAGCACAGCCTCAAATTCATTCAGAATGTAAACAATATAACAGTATACAATACTCACATAATCCGACGCATACATGCCGCATGCATGACAAACACTTTGTAAAGATCCATTTGAGGGTGTAAACTTTGTTTATGTACTGTTTAAGGCAAGCGCAAGCTTGGGGGCAGAGAGCATGAGAATTAAAGGGGCAGTAGCATAAATCGGCTCATATTTAATGATGCCCCAAAATAGGTAGTTAAAAAAATTAATTAAAAAAAATCTATGGAGTATTTTGAGCTGAAACTTCACAGACACATTCAGGGGACACCTTAGACTTATATTACATCTTGTAAAAAAACATTCGATGGCACCTTTAAACATGTTCAGTCAGGTAAACAGACTCCGACCAACGCCAACACCTATCCAACAAACTCCAACAGAGAGTTTGCTGGCGTTTGTTGGTGCGGTGTGAACTGAAACAGCTGAAAACAGCTGGCAGGTGTTAATGTCAAGCCCTGATTGTTACTAAGCCTGCCCTGGGAACACCAAAACTACCCGCATTTTTCTTGTCCGTTGCCCTCACAAATTTCTGCAGTTAAGCTTGGATGTACATTTACATTCCAATAAAGGTTATTAATGCCTCTGAATTTTGACTTTTTGCACCATTAGAATACTTATAGGCAACTAGTCATGATATCTTCCACTCCATGAAACCCATGTTAATGGTCAGTAGTACACATATATGGTGCTTTAATGTATTTGCATTGTACTAAAATGCGTTCATTTTCAATGGACATATATGCGGCTGAAACGGGTAGCCTAGTGCATCCCAAATTTTTCAACATTAACATTTTAATATAACATTATGGTCATTATGGCCTTTAGAAAAATGTTTTTTTGAGGAGGTGGAGTACACAATAGGCCCCTGTGGCACGGCCTAAGCTTTTGTCCTTAATGGCATTTTTTCCCCTACATTACTTTTACTTTTATACTTTAAGTAGTTTTGAAACCAGTACTTTTATACTTTTACTTGAGTAAAAAGCTTGAGTTGATACTTCAACTTCTACAGAAGTATTTTTAAACCCTAGTATCTATACTTCTACTTGAGTAATGAATGTGAATACTTTTGACACCAGTGCTTGGGATTGACCCTGGTTCTCACAGCTCTCCGGGGTCATCCCTTTGAGCCTTTGCAATCAGTCGACCTGAAACTAATGTCTCTTAAGACGGTTCTTCTGGTTGCATTGGCTTCCCTGAAGAGGGTAGGGGATCTGCATGCATTTTCGGTCGACGAAACGTATCCTGTAGATACGTGCCCAAGGTTCCTACCACTCCCTTCAGAGTTCAGGTAGTGAACCTGCAAGCGCTGCCCTCGGAGGAGGCAGACCCAGCCCTAGCTTTGCTCTGTCCCGTCCGCGCTCTGCGCGTTTACGTGGATAGAACGCGAAGCTTCAGGACCTCAGATCAGCTCTTCATCTGTTACGGAGGCCAGCAGATGGGAAAGGCTGTCTTCAAGCAGAGGATGGCCCACTGGATAGTGGAGCGGTCCCATATGTGTAATTATCCACGGTTTAAAACTCCCTACGGGCCGAGTCCGTGTCTTTCCCTTAGCAGAGCCAGCTCTGCTGTCACCTGTCAGATGAGTCTCCCCCTACCAGGTGGAGCCATCCCAGGGACTCCATATGCGTACTGCCCCCCGGGCCAGTCCATATGTGTATTTCCCACGTAAACTCCTCCCCCATTGGGTAGGTAGTGGTCTCCGCAGCGTCCCTTACGGGTCCGCTTCCCCAGTGTAGTCTAGTTTACTTAGTGGGTATTGGTTAGACAGCAGTAGACACTCTCGGTGTAAGCTCGCCCCCTTCACCGCCAGCCGGTGCTATGGGCGGCTGAGCTTGCGCTGGGCACTGGAAGGGGTTTCGTAACTGTGGCGCTTTAGTTGGGATCCCAATTCGTCGGTCACTACTGACGTACGTCGAACGTGACCGACTGAAAGGGAACATCTCGGTTACGTATGTAACCCTCGTTCCCTGAAGGAGGGAACGGAGACGTACGTCCCGTCGCCACAGTTTCTGTACCCTCGCTGTAGTGCAGACACCAGTTGTCTCCTCAGCGAAAAACAGAGTGCGATTGCATCCGCTTCCTATTTATATACACCTGTCGGGGGCGGGTGTATATAATTTAAGATTATAAGATTAAGATTATTTTAATTTATATTTATTTAAGAGTCTATTCTGGCTCCATAGATTTCCATCAATGCGACGGACACAGGTGGGCCACGATGGCCTCTTGGGCTTGGGCTCAATGAGAAGAGCACCATGCCCTGGTAAGGTACTCATGCATCTCGGGGGAAAATGTCGCCGGTCCCTGAGGGACGGCTGACTGGCAGCCCGCTTGCAGATAGGAGCCATCTATCTACTTTATCTTTGGCTGTTCTGGGACTGTCCATTCCAGGTCCATTTCAGCCACTGCTTCAGAGAGGATATTCAAGTTCCTTATCCAGGCGGGTCACAGGGGAATGCTCTCGTCCATGGCGGCCTTTACCAAGGAGGACAAAAAGCACACGTGCCCCGGACCAGTGTCAGCTGATTGAGATCTTCCTATTCATGCTAGCATTGCACAGAGAGTCTTGATCAACAGATCTTCACAAAACCGGCAATCTGTCCTCTCCATTGTCACCTCAGCATGGACATGGCCCAGACACAGCACGCACTCATTATGCAAGTCTGGCAACTCAATGGGCCCGCATATGCGGCATCCTCGTAAAGACATTATCTTCTGGCATTGTCTGCTTGGCACGAATATCCACAGCGAAAACAACAGGCTTGAGTGAAGGAGAAAGATTTCAAGACAATATAGCAGCTGGCCTTCCCACGCTTCAGCGCCATTGACTATTGCAATAACGTGATTCAAATGGACTTCAACATTTTGGAGAAAGGGTGTTAATGAGTCAGCTATGGTAAACGTATTTGGCGTGCTGTCCGGGGAGAGGGCTCCGAGCTCGGTAATCGGCCCGAACACAGAGTACCCCCCCCCCCCCCCCCCCTCTTGCGGCATCTGACGGGAGGTCAATACTCACTGCGATCGGACGGGTAAGCCCCTGTTGGCATGGGGTGAATGTTTAGTTATTTTGGATTGGGAGGCTCTCATGGCGTCCGACGGGAGTTCAATACTCACTGCAGTTGGACGGGTAAGCCCCTGCTGGCAGTGATGTAAAAAGTGAGGTAAAAGCCCCTGCTGGCAGTGAGAATAGAAAATGTATACTGTTTCTGAGGTTCTTATGGGAGCTCAATACTCATGGTGTCAGATTGAAGTTTGACTGATTTGACTGGGTGGTTTGAATCATCTGTTTAGAGGGTTAGTTTGAAGACCGGGAGATTTCTTGCAACATTGGATGAGGGCGAGTTTGGGCAGAGCTGGGCTCCTGTGGGAACGGGGGTGACATCACTGCTGCGGCAGTGGAGAAATTAGCCAGAAGAACTGATCTGCAGGAGCCAAGGCAACATCACTGCTGCGGCATTGGAGAAATAAGCCAGAAGAACTGATCTGTGGGAGCCGAAGTGACATCACTGCTGCGGCAGTGGAGAGAAAAAGCCAGAGAAACTGAGCCCCTGTGGGAGCCGAGGTGACATCACTGCTGCGGCAGTGGAGAAATTAGCCAGAAGAAATGATCTGCGGGAGCCGAGGGGATATCACTGCTGTGGCAGTGGAGAGAAGGGCCAGAAGAATTGAGCTCCTGCGGGAGCCGAGGCGACATCGCTGCACTGGCAATGAGATCATTCCCATTTTATTGGAATGATGGTATTAGTTGAGTTTGATATGGCTTGTGGGTATGTGTGAGAATATGAGCTGGAGCTGAAAACCTAGCTGATTAGGCTTCTTTATTGTGGAAACAGTTTGATGTAGTTCTTAAAAGCTTCTTATGACCAGTGACCAAGTGTTTGAATCTGATGCTGGGAAAGGCCTTATTGAGCAGCTGTGGTTGTTGCTCCTATGGGAAACGAATTACTGGAAAAGTGGTCTGCTGGGAGCTTGGAGGTTCTTAATGCTGTTTATATGATATAAATAAAGTAATGTTGAGAAGAGAAAATCAGGAAAGGCAGGCTGGAGGAATGGCTGGGACCGAGGCCACTTGCAGAGGCAGCCTCATGCTCGGGCTGGCCCCTGGAACCTAGGGAGGAACAAGAAGTGTAGAAAAGAGGGAAGCTGGGAGTCCAACAAGGCCTCTGGGCCTGCGCCGCTAGCGGAGGCAACCTCACGCTTGGGTCAGTCCCTGGAGCCTGGGGAGGAACAAGAAGTGTAGAAAAGAGGGAAACTGGGAGTCCAACAAGGCCTCTGGGCCTGCGTTGCTAGCGGAGGCAACCTCACGCTTGGGTCAGTCCCTGGAGCCTGGGGAGGAACAAGAAGTGTAGAAAAGAGGGAAGCTGGGAGTCCAATAAGGCCTCTGGGCCTGCGCCGCTAGCAGAGGCAACCTCACGCTTGGGTCAGTCCCTGGAGCCTGGGGAGGAACAAGAAGTGTAGAAAAGAGGGAAGCTGGGAGTCCAATAAGGCCTCTGGGCCTGCGCCGCTAGCGGAGGCAAACTCACGCTTGGGTCAGTCCCTGGAGCCTGGGGAAGAACAAGAAGTGTAGAAAAGAGGGAAACTGGGGAGTAAAATATGGCATCTGGGCCTGCGCCGCTAGCGGAGGCAGCCTCATGCTAAGGTCCGTGGTTGAGCTGTAGACCAAAGACAGAAAGAGAGTTTGAGACTGATGACTGGGCCTGCGCTATTAGCGGAGGCATCCTCATGCTAACATCTACAGGCCACAGACAATGGATAGGTTAAGAGACGGTGGGATGAAATGGCTGAAACAGCGGAGCTTGCTCTGCTAGCGGAGGCATCCTCACGCTAGGAGGGAAGGCATTCGCCAAGAGGGCGAAGAGAGCTGTATGTGGTGTGGCACCTGGGAAACTGCGGTGTGTGGCTAGGCGGAGGGAGGAGGATAGTGGGGAATCTGGGGCCCAGCCCAGGCCCGCTGCTGCTGTAGCCTGATGCCTGAAGAAGCAAGAGAGATGAGATGAAAAAGCGACCTGCGGGATTATGCGCATCATGAAGATAGCTGAGCAAAGATAGCAGTTCCTGTTTAGAACAGTTTGGACCATCTATGAAGATGGAAACAAATAAAAAAAAATAAAAAAAAAAATCCTATTTTTCCTTATGTGGTGAGGCCTAGAAATTAACTGTATTTAAGTTAAAGCCCATAAATTCAGTTTGAGTTCAGCAAAACTGTGCAAGGCTGAGAAATCGATTATTATTTTTAATTAATAAGCCTAAAATGCTTTTTAACCTGCATATTCACCTCTGGCACGATTGTTTGATACCATACTGTCGTTTACAGTTTGTACTGTAATTGATTGATGTTGAACAATCAAACAGCAAAGTAGGCTACAGACTGATTTAGATGATCGTTTCTTCTTTTAACTGTTGCTGGTTTGAGTCACGTGCACCTTCATTTAGTAAACATCAAAAGAGACTAGCTTGTAAAAAGTCAATCAATCAAACTGCGTAGGAACATACAACATAACAGTTTATTCACTGGTTATTTGTCTATGGTTCGTTACGTTACTTACAGATTTCTGCTAGTTCTAATTATAGATGAACATACAGATGAATAGGAACGGTAAAATTTATTTAAATGCATCAGCAAAAGAACGATTTTAAGAATTTGTCCTATCAGTCTGAGCCTTGTCTCAATAGTGAAGCTGTGGGTTGAAGTTACAGAAATGCATACTATTACTTTAAGTTTCCAAGCAATTTGTTGAAAAATCGCAGAACAGCGTTGACATTAATTTCCGAGTTTCATAGTGATTCAGCGTGCGAACTGAACGTGATATATGAGCCACTGTTTGCGTGTTTAACCGCAAGGAAGCGGCACAGTAATTTATAACGGCAAATCACAGAAATGTGACGATTTGCACAGTTATTAATCAATTTATGGCTGGAATATGAATATAATAATTCATAAGGTTTTATGAATTATTATTATTATGCACATACCGACCCAAGGGGGAATTAACCATATATGGTGAATTAACTACAACGAATTATAATCAATCACATATATGATTAGCTCTGTTTTAATAATTATGTAGAGAACTATCAGTCCGTCCAGCAAACTGGTAAGTTCCACAGACTCTTACGACAGAAATATTACATTCTGGCCATGAAGATAAATTTCTATGGTAACATCCACACGTAAAGCCAGGATATTAGAATTAGAACGTTAAAGTGACTTGGTTGTTGCTAAATGAGCAAGTGAACAACATAAGCGTGGATATGATTAATTTAATACACAGAACGGGTAATACAAAGGTTATACGGATAAATGGACACAGGTAGATACAAGTACATATAGGTGAAAGTAAAGGCAGAAACGAAAGAGATGATCAAAGCATGGCAAATTGCAACAGTCACCTTTAAGAGCCAGCAATGAAACTCAGCATTTAAGATTGTAAAACGTTATACTTGCATAGGTTCGTTGGGGTGCTTAGAGTTTCGGAGCGCTCGGTTTGATAGTTGTTTCTTCTTCCGGAGGTTGTTTCGGCGAAGTTTCAAACGAAGTTTTAACTGTTGTAATATGACCGGAAAATAAAGAAGAGAGTCCGTCTTGATGGCAGGAACTCGTGCAGAAAACTTGGGCAGAAAACTTGTGCATCAAAAAGACGTGTGTCCTGGTATTTTAAGGACAACAGGCCAGGGCGCCTTCTTGATAACGTCCTCCAATGATAGCGTTGCAATTTGGCGGTTTTCCACATCTCTTTGTCCTGTCCAACGAGTTAATTTATGGTATGTTGAATCAGTGCATTTTCTTCATAGTATTATTAAACATTGAACGATGCATTTGACAGAAATGTAACGTACATGAGTGAGTAGCTCGGACTCACAGCTTAAACAAACAGATCAAACTTGACAGGTGTCTCTCATCCCATAAAGAAGATACAATTTCTACTCTAATACTATCGTTTAACATGAAAACTAACCTACTACAGTCAATTCTACGATTCTACATTAGTAACACACCATAGTGGCAGATGCATTCATATTTGCAGGTATAATATTTGTGTATACAGTCTTTATGTAGGGCTTTGTATGTGTGTGTGTGTCTGTGGGTGCATACGTGTATTTTCCTTTTTATGACCGTTTGGAATTCGGTCCTTTCTCCTCTAAACCCGATCCGTGGGGTTTGCATCTCCTTTGAAGTCACAGAGGAGAGTTTTGGGACTTATCGAAATAGTCATAAAAAAGAGTCTCGTGATCCATTAGTGTCTGCCGGGCCGGAATCGATGTAAGATTTACAAACCAAAGTTCCGTGCATTGAGGCTTAACACAGTTTATGGTGGGACCTGCTCATCCTTGAGACTGTGCAGACCCTACAGAAACAATCCCCCGATCAACATTGATCCAGATGGAATGGCTGAAAATTCAGGAAAGAAGATGAGAAGGATTTAAACTGTGCTTATTGCAGGGTTGAGCCGATGGAGTGGAGAGTGTGAGCCGGCTGGGAACTGGATCTGCGCTGTGGCGCGGCTCCGGGTTTACTGAAGGCCTGCTGCGGCGGCCTGGCACTGGAAGAAGGCCCGTTCCGTCGCGGGAAGAGGCGGCATTGCCCGAGACTCGAGCTTGGTGCTCGGCTGCCTTATTGTCATTTTTCTATGACAGTAATGATTGAATGGGCCAGAGTAGGGAAATACACAGAAGGATATCGCGGATGATTCGGACGTGGTGACAGGCCTCTGCGTTTTGGCATGCAGGGACCCGTTTGTCTGGGCTGACGCCCCTCCGAAATAATGCCGTTGGATTGGAGAAAAATTGTTCTTAAGGCTAGAGGATTGTGGCAAAGATTCCTCGAGGATGAAAGATTCTTCATCGGACGCGACTTCGGACATGTTAGGAACGTAGGGCGGGACCAAATGCTGGAAACTGTCGAGGATTATTTGACTTGTTCCTCCTGAACTACGTTTACTAAAACATAATTTAAAGTTCTCCAGAGCGCAAACACAAAAAAGCACTGGAGGGTTTGCCAAATCTCTTTTGCCAGTATGATATTACAGTATCAACTGAGGGTGCTCTTGCTTTCATTTGTTTCATTTATGATCATATTTATTTTTATATTTGACTGTGTGATGTTTTTTACCCATGTTTTACTTTAACAAAAAAAAAAAAAAAATTGATTAAGCATTAATGGATGGACCCCCCGCAGTACTGCTGCAGAACGTCTCGGTTACATAGGTAACCCTCGTTCCCTGAAGGAGGGAACGGAGACGTACGTCGGACAGACCGACGAATAGGAATCTCGCTAGAGAGGCCAATCTACTTCGAGTGTAACTAAACGAGCCAATGCACATTGGCATGCAATCATATGCATCAGCTGCTCGCCTCGCAGCGCGGGTATATAATGAGCAGCAGGTGCGTTGCATCTTCAGGTTTTCGCTGAGGAGCCGAACCCAGCAGGCGGCAGCATCAGCAGAACAACGCCTGTGGCGACGGGACGTACGTCTCCGTTCCTTCCTTCAGGGAACGAGGGTTACCTATGTAACCGAGACGTTCCCATTCAGTCGGTCACGTTCGACGTACGTCGGACAGACCGACGAATAGGAATCCCTACCAAAGCGCCACAGGGGCTGCCCTCTTCCAGCGCTCTGTCGTGAGCCACCTGAACCCCCTTGCCTAAGGACGGTGGGACCAGGCTCACGCAGAGAGGGTCGATCACTGTTGTTCCCAAAACCCACTCAGTGCGACAATTGGATAACGCTGGGAAAGCGTAGCCTTACATGCGATAAGGAACGCTGCGGAAGCCATATCCTTCCCCGAAGGAGTTATATGGATAAGTACATATGGACTAACCTTGTAGGTTGTACAACATATGGAAGAACTGGGGTGACTCCACTCGGTGAGAGATGGGTTCTCCCAGAGGGAAAGACACGGGCTTCGTTTAGGAGCAGCCGTGGAAAAAGCCATATGGGATCCCCGTAGGGTCACACATATGGAACCCAGCCTAAATCCGGTTCTCAAGGATACAACGGAGTATAGGCCTGGCGCCAGACGCTCCGCCACGTCGGCTGAGCTTGGTAAGCCAGGGCGATGGCATCCACTATCCAGTGGGCCATCCTCTGCTTGGAGACAGCCTTTCCCTTCTGCTGGCCTCCGTAACAGACGAAGAGCTGGTCTGAGGTCCTAAAGCTTCGAGTTCTGTCTATGTACAGTCGCAAGGCGCGAACTGGACAGAGCAAAGCCAGGGCTGGGTCTGCCTCCTCCGAGGGCAGCGCTTGCAGGCTCACCACCTGATCCCTGAAGGGAGTGGTAGGAACCTTGGGCACATAGCCAGGCCGGGGTCTCAGTACCACGTGGCTGTCACCCGGCCCGAACTCTAGGCACGATTCGTCGACCGAAAATGACTGCAGGTCCCCTACCCTCTTGATGGAGGCCAATGCCACCAGCAGCAAAGTTTTCATAGAGAGAATCTTTAAGTCTGCTGACAGCAAAGGCTCAAAGGGAGCAATCTGGAGTGCTCTGAGCACCAGAGTAAGGTCCCAAGAGGGTATGGAGGGGGGACGAGGAGGATTTAACCGTCTCGCCCCCCTAAGGAACCTGACGACCAGGTCGTGCTGACCAACAGATTTGCCATCTATGTGGTCGTGGTAAGCGGAGATAGCAGCAGAATGGACGTTGAGGGTGGAGGGGGACAGCCTACGCTCCAACCCTTGCTGCAAGAAGGAAAGCACGACACCGATCGAGCATCTTCGGGGGTCTTCTCGGCGAGAAGAGCACCACTCGACGAACAGGTTCCACTTCGAGGCGTAAGCACGTCTCGTAGACAGTGCACGTGCCGAAGTGATGGTGTTAAGTACCTCGGGGGGTAAGTCACCTAGAACCTCCGCGTCCCGTCCAGGGACCAGACATGGAGTTTCCAGAGGTCTGGATGCGGGTGCCAAAGAGTGCCCCGTCTCTGAGAGAGGAGGTCCTTCCTCAGAGGGATGGGCCAGGGAGGGGCTGTCGCGAGGAGTGAGAGTTCTGGGAACCAGGTCCGGTTGGGCCAGTAAGGCGCAACTAACAAGACCTGCTCCTCGTCCTCCCTGACTTTGCACAGGGTCTGTGCAAGTAGGCTCACTGGGGGAAACGCATATTTGCGCAGGCCCCGGGGCCAGCTGTGAGCCAGTGCGTCTGTCCCGAGTGTTCCCTCGGTCAGAGAGTAAAACAACTGGCAGTGGGAGGTTTCTGGTGAGGCAAACAGGTCTACCTGAGCCTCTCCGAACTCTCTCCAGATCAGCTGAACCACCTGGGGGTGGAGTCGCCACTCTCCGGACAGCGCAGCTCATGATAGCTCGTCGGCCACACGGTTGAGCACACCGGGGACATGAATGGCGCGAAGCGACCTCAGATGCTTCCGACTCCACAGGAGGAGATGGCGGGCGAGTTGCGACATGCGACGGGAGCGTAGACCACCTTGGCGGTTGATGTACGCAACGGTCGCAGTGTTGTCTGTACGGACCAGTACATGCTTGTCGCGAAGCAGGCCTTTGAGGCGGCTCAGCGCAAGGCGTACTGCCAGCAACTCGAGGCAATTGATGTGCCAATGCAGATGGGGTCCCGTCCAAACCCCTGAGACTGCATGCCCGTTGTACGTGGCACCCCAGCCGGTGGCAGAAGCATCTGTGAAAACCACAGCATGCCGGGACACCTGTTCTAGGGGCACTCCTGCCCGGAGAAACAAAGGGTCCGACCACGGACTGAAGGTTCGGCGGCACTCCTGAGTGATTGGCACCCGGAACGTGCCGCGTTGCCACGCCCATCTCGGGACTCGGCCGTGAAGCCAGTGCTGAAGCGGTCTCATATGAAGCAGCCCGAGCGGTGTTACAGCCGCTGCAGCCGCCATATGCCCCAGGAGCCTCTGAAAAAACTTCAGTGGGACCGCTGTCCTGCCATTGAACGTATTCAGGCAGTTCAACACCGACCGAGCACGTTCCTCTGCGAGGCGTGCTACCCGTTCGACCGAATCCAACTCCATACCGAGAAAAGAGATCCTCTGCACTGGGGCGAGTTTGCTCTTCTCCCAGTTGACCTGAAGCCCCAACTGGCTGAGGTGCCTGAGCACTAAGTCCCTGTGTTCGCACAACTGATCCCGAGACTGTGCTAGAATGAGCCAGTCGTCCAGGTAGTTGAGAATGCGAACACCCTGTTCTCTCATGGGAACAAGGGCTCCCTCCACGACTTTCGTGAAGACGCGGGGAGACAGGGCCAGCCCGAAGGGTAAGACTCTGTACTGATATGCTCGACCTTCGAACGCGAATCTCAGGAATGGCCTGTGTCGCGGAAGAATCGAAACATGAAAGTACGCGTCCTTCAGGTCGATCGCTGCAAACCAATCTCGGGGACGGATGCACTCGAAAATGCGTTTCTGCGTAAGCATTTTGAACGGTAGCTTGTGAAGGCTCCGATTCAAAACTCGCAGGTCCAAGATCGGTCGTAACCCGCCGCTTTTCTTGGGTACAATGAAGTAGGGGCTGTAGAACCCTGACCTCAAATCGGCTGGAGGGACCGGCTCTATCGCGTCCTTCGCCAGTAGGACTGCAATCTCCGCACGCAGAACAGGGGCATCGACATCTTTCACTGAAGTGAAGAGGACGCCCCTGAACTTGGGGGGACGCCGGGCGAACTGAATCGCATAGCCGAGCCTGATGGTCCGGAGGAGCCAGCGAGACGGACTGGGGAGCGTTAGCCAGGCTCCCAGAGACCGCACCAGCGGCACCAAGGGGACCACCGGCGTACCCGCCGCGGGGCAGCGAGGTGGAACGCAGGGACGCGGCCCGGGAGGCTCTCTGTGTGAGGCGGCCCGAAGCGGGGTCACAGTGTGCTGTGCAACACTTACCTGCCTCCACGGGTGGACAGAGGGAGCAGTCGAGGATTTGCTTACCTGCTGCTCGCTGCTGTCCGCTGGCGACAGAAGAGGTGGATGAGAGTGGTGAGGTTCTAGCCCTCCCACTGCTCTCCGAGCCCTCTTCGGACCCGGAGATAAAGGAAACTGCTCTTTTCTTGAAAATTTGGGTACCGCTGGCCGTTGAGCCAGCGGCGGAACAAAAGGAAACAACAAAAGATTCTCCACCCGGCCCTCCTCCGGGGGAAGGAGTGGTGCATTCACCACCTCCTGAAGAGCAGTCCCCTCCATCTCCGGGTCGCCCGTCCTAGGGCCGCTTGGACTTGGCCTTGCCACCCTTCTTCTTGGGGGGTGGCTGTACGGGCTGGGCGCCCCGCCCGCGACCGGCTCCACGGCGCCGCTTGGATGGAGGCTGCTGCTGCTGGGGCGCGGGAGCGGGGGCGGCTGCAGGGGGGCGCCCTCGGCGACGGGTAGTC
Organism: Chanodichthys erythropterus; assembly: GCF_024489055.1. Lineage (NCBI taxonomy): Eukaryota > Metazoa > Chordata > Actinopteri > Cypriniformes > Xenocyprididae > Chanodichthys > Chanodichthys erythropterus. The sequence goes on from NC_090232.1 coordinate 24,441,288, forward strand.
TGAGGTGCCGCCGGCGGTGGAGGTGCAGCAGCTGACCGCCTCGGCAGGATGTGACTGATGGCCTCAGACTGCCTTTGTACAGCCGAGAACTGTTGGGCAAAGTTCTCGACCGCGTCGCCGAAAAGGCCGGTCTGGGACACGGGGGAATTAAGAAACCTGACCTTGTCGGTATCCCTCATGTCCGCAAGACACAGCCAGAGATGGCGTTCCTGGACCACCATAGTGGACATCGCACGACCCACTGACCGCGCCGTAACCTTCGTCGCTCGAAGCGCGAGGTCCGTCGCGGCACGAAGTTCCTGGAGAACTTGTGGATCATGACCACCCTCGTGCAGGTCCCTCAGTGCCTTGGCCTGATGGACCTGCAACAACGCCATAGCGTGTAAGGCAGAGGCAGCTTCCCCACAGGCCTGATAAGCCTTGCCGGTAAGATCCGACGAGTACTTACAGGCCCGGGAAGGGAGAGACGGCTCCCCCGCCAGGTGGAGTTAGGGCACAGTTGCATAGCAACGGCCCGTTCCACAGGGGGTATGCGCGTGTAACCCTTCGCTGCCCCGCCATCAAGGGTGGTGAGGGAGGAGGACCCACCGACACGGTTTCGGGCAGTAAAAGGTGCCGTCCACGTGCCCGTGAGCTCTTCATGCACCTCCGGGAAGAAGGGCACTGGGGTGGGGGGCTGAGAACCAGCCCTGGCCACCCCGAGATACCAGTCATCCAACCTCGAGGGTTCGGGACACGGTGGAGGATTCCACACGAGCCCGACCCTGTTGGCGGCCCGGGAAAGCATAGCCATCATTTCCGGGTCCGTGTCGGGCACAGTTGTCACCCCCGAAGGAGGCAACTGCGCCGACTCATCCTCCCCAGAAGTATCAGGCTCACCCTCCGATGCAGCGATCGACATCCGGTCGTCTGGGGGAGCTCCGAAGGAAACGGATGGTACACACCTCTGGGGTGGTCCACCACGTTCCGAGGGCAGCTCTACTGGCTGCGGAGCGCACGAGGGGGAGGGTTCCTAGGGGGTTGGTTCCCCGAAGGAAGCGCGCTCACCGTTATCCTCAAGTCACCAGCCCCGCCGCTCGCAGCAACCCTCTGAGGAGGATTGGAGCGAGGCGTCGGGACCGGGACTCCACCCCTTTGCAGAAAGTGGAGTCTCGACCGCAACTCCGCGATGGTCATCTTCCCACAATGGGTACATGACTCATCCACAAACGCTGCCTCAGCGTGCCTTAAGCCCAAGCACGCGATACAGCGCTGGTGACCATCCCGAGGCGCCAGGTAACGACCGCATCCAGAAACACACAAGTAGAACGACATCTTTAAAAAGACGCGAACTACTCGTGTTAGCTCTTTCAAGGACTGACTCTTTTAGGTGCTGAAGCACGCAGGGGAATAGCCGCTGCAGCACAGACAGGGAATGTGCAGCCTGTCGTGTGCACTCTCCTTGAAGGCGCCCCTCTTACCAGCTGTAACAACAGCTTTTTAGCGCTCTAGGCGCACCGTTTCACCAGCCGTGAGAACGGCCTTCACGCTGATTACAGCTTTGCTCAATCAAATTAAAGGCAAAAACAAAAACAAAAGGAGAATCGGCCCCGCTGCTGCGCTGTCCGCCTGCACCTCGCAACAAAGAGACGTCTTGAAGAGAGACTCGTTCACCACACTCGCTTTCAGTAGCTGTCTTCATAGAAGGTTTGGCTCCGAAGCGAAAAGCTGAAGATGCAACGCACCTGCTGCTCATTATATACCCGCGCTGCGAGGCGAGCAGCTGATGCATATGATTGCATGCCAATGTGCATTGGCTCGTTTAGTTACACTCGAAGTAGATTGGCCTCTCTAGCGAGATTCCTATTCGTCGGTCTGTCCGACGTACGTCGAACGTGACCGACTGAATGGGAACCCTGGTTGAAGACCCTTGGTCTAAAGAATTGCTTGAAAATTATCCATCCTTGATATAGAATGTATACGTTTTTTATTGGCGCAGAGTTCTTCAAATGTAGTAATTTGACAGTATGCATTTTTGCAAGTAATAAAAGATAACCGACGTAGATGAAGACTGTTATGGTAACTGCTATCCCTTTTGTAAACTTTGGGAATTCAGACACATTTTACAACATGTAAATTTGAACTTGTGTAGCTAGTATTTGTGTTCACATACCTATATGTATGATTTAGGTCTAAGAGAGAGTTTATACAGTAACCAATGATTCCTCTAAGCTGCACAGAAAGAATAAAATGCCGCGCAGAGGACAGACGCAAAATATGTGGGAAATCCATTTGACTGTAATCTAAATTAGAAATAATTGCAGTGCTCTGGTGAACCACTATAGAGTTAGTGTCGCTATAGAGTTAGAACCAGTGAATGCGGTTTACATGTTTCATAGAAAGCGAAAGATATAAGCGCATGTGAGCGCTAGTGTCACAATTCCAGTCGTTCCCGGAGTACATTTCCCAGAATCCTCCCTGACAATCACCTGCACTCAGTCCACCAATCACTAATCACCCACACCCTGCTGCAGCACATTACCTGGACTACTTAAGCCATTCACATCCTCACACTCGTTGCGAGGTCTTGTATACTACGGTTGCATTTCTGAATGTTTGTTAGTTTGTTTGCCTACCTGTTGTTGACCCTGTTTGTTCCTGTGCACGATTCTCTGCTGCCTGCCCTTTGGACCATTTGCTCTGTCTTGGAATTTTGATTGTTATCTGCCCACCCTGACCTATCGCTGTTCTCCAACTATGATTCTGCCTGTTCTCTACCATTGCCTGTCTGACTATGAATACTGTTTAATAAAGCTTGCACATGGATCCTACGCTGAGTCCTGATTTGTTACAGGCAGTAACCCAAGTCTGTCGCTCTAGTAATACTTTAATATTTGCGGACCAAATAGTTCAATATGAGAGGCGACACTAAACACAAAAAAAACATGTAAAATAAAACATCATCAAGTTTTAAATTGGAGTGCCTTGATTAGGTGGTGGAAATAATGTGGCCGATCGGCACAGCATGGTAAGAAAACTCAGAGACATTTACAATGACACACCCACCAAAGGTCTAGGGTGCAAACTCAAAATACTTCAGTTTGTGTGTGGGGGTTCCAGGGTTGTTTAGGTAACTATAAAAGAATTCACATGTTTAACACACATTCACATCTGTTTAAATGCTTCAATTTGTAATAATTTCAGAATAATTTAATACAATATTAAAACAAATTGAAGCATTTAAACTGATATATCAGTTTAATTACTTAAATATTTTTTAATATTATATTATATATTGTATTGTAAGCCTAATAAATCAATAATTGATTTCACTAGGGGATTGTTTAATTGCTCCTTGCCATTAAAACTTTTGAAAACTATTGATATAAACAATCTTGCAAGTTCATTAGGAATAAACAAACATTTAATTGCAATGGTATTTTTATATATTTATAGATGTCTTGACACAATAGTTAACAGAGTAATTTTGTCTTTACTGTCCCAATACTTACAGAGGGCACTGTATGTATTATTTAATTCTAAACAAAACTTTTAAATAAATGTAATTTCATGTGGACCCTGAAAATTATGGAAGGGTATCTAAGAACTACTTGCAGGTACACTTGATTTTTAATGTCTCTTCTGCTCACCAAGGCTTCATTTATTTGATCCAAAATACAGCAAAAAAAAACTGTAATATTGTGAAATATTTTTTACAACTTAACTTTTCTATTTAAATATATTTTAAAATGCAGTTTATATCTGTTGGCAAATTATTTATATTAAAATTATCATCAATGTTGAAAACAGTTGTGTACAGTTTTTTTCAGGATTATTTGATGAGTATAAAGTTCAAAAGAACTGCATTTATCTGAAATATAAAGCTTTTGCAACATTATAAACGTCTATACTATCACTTTTGATCAATTTAATGCATCCTTGCTAAATAAAAATTATTAATTTCTTTAAAAAAAGTAAAAAAAAAATTTAATACAAAAGGTATTCAAAAAAAAAAAAAAAAAAAAAAAAAAACAACAACCTTACTGACCCCAAACTTTGAATGGTAGAGATAATGTTTCAAAAACGTTATATTTCGATAAATGCTGTTCTTTTGTTTTCAACATTGATAACAATAGAATAAAATTGTTTTAAATTGTAAACATATTTCACAATATTACTGTTTTTGACCATTTTGGATCAAATAAATGAAGCCTTGGTGAACAGAAGAGACTTCTTTTAAAAGCATTTAAAAATCTTAACGTTCAAAAACTTTTGACAGGTAGTGTATTTATTATTCAAAAAAGGCCATGAAATAGTACTCCACAGGCAAAGCAAGATTTACCATAAACAGACACCTCAACCGTATGGTAGAGTTTTATATCTTTTTAGATAAAAAGAAATTTGGACCAAAAACTGCTTGATGTCTTTTTTTTTTTTTTTTTGTCCAATAATTAAAATATTAATGGAAAAAAAAAAAAAAAAATTGGCTCCTTTAGGGTCCCTTTAACTTTCGACCCTGAAGGAGCCAAATAAACATATATATATATATATATATATATATATATATATATATATATATATATATATATATATATATATATATATATTTAATTGGCTCCTTTAGGGTCGAAAGTTAAAGGGTTAATGTGTTTCTGTGAAAACTTTTGGCAGGTAACTCAACAGGATGTTAGAAAGGAAAACCCTCTGCAGTTCAAGTTCCGGGCAAAGTTTTTTCCAGAAGATGTTTCTGAAGAGCTAATCCAAGAGATCACACAGCGTCTCTTTTTCCTACAGGTACTGGGGAACTTAGTCAAAGATAGTCTGCATGCAAGGTATTGCCATCAATTGCATTTACAATCCTGGGGGCATATTACAGAAAGACTATAGAATTTTCTCTTAGATTCTTGGTAACCATGGCAATTTCAGTTAGAACCCTTATTTAGGACAAAAGCTACAGAATGACATTTCTTAAGTGCATTATCTTAACTACGGATAGGAAAGGGGTATTACAGAAGCATCCTAACTCCTAAAAATCCCCCCCCCAAAAAAAAAAAAAAAAAAAAAGTCTTAACTTTAAGACAGCCCCACTGGTGTCCTAGTTTCAAAATTATTTGAAAGCCAACTGTAAAAATCACATAACAATAGCCGTCTGAGAATAGCATCACATTTATTAATGATACAAAATGAAAAACAGTGATGTTTAATTGTGGAAAGTCTTTTTGAATACCCAAATGATGTGCTGAACTTTGACAATAAAACACTGATAAATAATTACAGACTCTCATGAAATGTGATTTGGTACCAACCTTTACCAACCTTATCAAAACTTCTCTTTCTGCAGCACTTAATTAAAAGCACACCTGTTTTGTTTCTTCATTTTAATCTGTCAGATCTTAACTTAAGACTTAAAATAGAAAGTTTCTGTAATATGCCCCCTGGTCAGAATTATTGGGGCCCTTCGTAAACATGAGAAAAGAAGGCTGTGAAAATAAATCTGCATTGTTTTTTTTGAAAATGCCCAGCAATGATTTCCTGTTTCACAAGAGTATAAATATGAGGCAACACAAAGGCCAAATTCCCTTAATAATAAATCACAATGGGTAAAACCAATGAATATAGTTCTAGTACAAGTTCAATTTCAAGCATTTTATTATTATTATGTAGCACAACAATTCCGATTCACAAGATCTCAATTTGATTGGAGGAAAAAATATTTTTCAAAGTTTTTGCCTTCCCCTGAGAAACTTTACATTCCCTTGCAAAAATGATGTGTTCTCTCTCAAAGCTATTTTGCGTTCTCACGCAAAACCGGTTGTGAGATCTGACAAACAGCACCATGGTGGATTCTCTATTTACATGGCGGAATTTGCAAGCGGAAAAACTGAATGCTTCTGTAGTGAGGAAACGGATCTGCTCATGCGTGAGGTTAAAGTGCGTGAGCAGACCATCAAAAATTTGCTGGAAAAGCCGGATTCCAGCAAAGCATTTTTATCTTTATGCACACAATAATAATCTTTTACATTTTAATCCTTTTATTTGGCATGTTTGTTTGCTGCTGTGCATCCCTGTATGTAATAAGCAGTGTACGCATGTTGTGCACCCGCATATAGGCCCACATATTACTAACGCGCTCTTTAAATAACAACAACAATATTGCACCATCGACTTTAGACCAGGTTTCAGTTGGTCAATGGCACAGTCTATTTCAGTTGCCTCAAAATATCAACATGCCAACAATACCAACACACCTCGTTTTCAGACCAGCACATCCATGGGCACACAAATGGGTGCGAGTGCATTTGCTATTTAAAGGGGTCATATAATGGTACATCACAAGTTGATTGTACTGAAATGTGTGTTGGCAGTGCCTGTACACAACCATCCTATAATGATAAAAATCCATCCAGTGTTTTTCCTTATATGTTTTCCCAGTGGCGTACCGCTCTGTGAGCTCTGTTTAGGCTAATTTACTCATTAAAACCAAAGGAGCGCAAAGAGAACGGATAATAGCCGCAACGAGCACTGGCCATGATTTCAGAAGCAACATATTCCAGCGGATAGATCGCCTCTTATTTAACACAGACCTACAAATTTCTTATCAAATGGAGATGTTTCTTTCTTTTAGGTACATTTATTCACCGAGTTTAAATTAAATTTTGAGACGTTTCAGAAAGATTCTCGCAGAGAGACAGCTGAAAGTTCAACCTGTTTTTTATTTATTCTATTTTAAAAAAGTAGCCTACAAGGTGTTGTTATTGTGAGCGTAAATATAAAATAAAATTTGAATAGCATGACGGATGCGTAATGTCGGGAGACATGCAGCAGGTCAGAGGTGAGTTTGACCACTTCATTAAGTTTTGTTTTATAGTAAGTCTTTCTTTAAAGTGAATTTTGTTTTGTAGAAATTGTATCTTAATTTCAATCAATGTTTCATCAACCAATTGCCTATATTTAATAAATAGGAAGAAAACCAAGAACGTTGGTTGTGGAATTGACTTAAGTGCGTAACAAACAAATCCATGTTTCCGCAGCCTTTGAATAAGGCTGAAGCAATATTCTCTTTTTATTAAATTTCTTCATTACTTTATTACATGTCTTTATCACTTAATTAATTGATAAGACATTTTTGGTCTAACAATATATTTTAGCTGGTCTAAATTCTAAGTTAGACACAAATTTGCGTATATAAGGTTCCCTTCTAGACAAGCACGTAAATTGCTGTTTCGGCCGCAAATTTTCAGTAATTTTGATCGGTGCATCAAATGATGTAGGCCTAAACTAAATTCATGTAGTTACAGTAAAAGAATAAAGAAATAACTAGACTTATTGGTTAGACTACATTTGGAAAATAACTTGAGACATTCCGGTAGCTGACTATTAGCAGAGCTGGCAATGGGGTAAATACGTTTGGGCAATATATAATAATATAAATAACAATAATAATGTCTCAGCAAAGACAGAACATATTTATTTGTCTCGGCACACATCCGGTAACAGTAACACAGTACATCAAAGTTTGCTGTTGTCTTGGCTACCTTACAAATGGTGATGGAAACAACAGTGATGAATTTTTCCCCATTTTGTGGTAATTTACCACTATTTTCTATGATCTTCTGCTTGCATTTTTGGGCTTCAGTTGGATGCTTTATTTTCATCTTTAGTCAATTGAGTTCAGTTCTAAAAAAAAAAAAAGCAAAGGCTATAAAGTAGTCTAGCCTAAGTAGGTGTATCTGCGACGAGGCCCATCATAGGGTGGGGGCCCCCACGCACTGCGGGGGCTGCGGGGGTGTCCCGTACGCCACTGTGTTTTCCCCTGTCTCAAATCGAGCCGTCTGACTGTGTGACGTCACACAGTCGGACACCCCTCCTACAATTGTTAATTGACAGCAGCGTTTCAACACAGACCCGCCCTGAGTGAGCTGTCATCATAGTCCACCATTGTTGATATGCTGGAGCAGAATGTTTTTATGTTTTGATGTTCCAAAATCCGAACCGCTGAAGACACAGTGGCTGAGTTTTGTTTTCAAAGGGAATATTCCCCCAGATCAACGTCAATGCTTTCATGTTTGCGTGAATCATTTCTCACCAGACTGCTTTATAAACGAGGGTCAGTATAAAGCTGGTTTTGCTAAGAAGCTGCTCCTGAAAAAAGGATCGGTACCAACTATTCGTGTTCCTGATGCACCTCCAGAAGAAGTGAGTGTAATGTTTTATGAACCTTTATATTAATCTTCGCAAATTGCTTGCATGCTTCATGATGAATGTGAGTAGTAATATGATGCAGCTTGTGTCAAAATGATTGATGATGACCTTTGACCTCTGTGACCCCTGTGACCCCTGGGGACCACCCACGTCGTTCCCCTCCCCCACGGGCCACCCACGAAGTTTTCCCCTCCCCCACCCATGTTTGACCGTAGTATCACCCCAATGACCTTTGACATGGTTGATGATCCTCCGGGGACCAAAATGACCTTTTTCCGCATATTTTGAATAGCGATGTTGACCTGTGAACTGTCAGGACGTCTTCTGGGTGATCAAATGGCAGACGGGTGATTTTAAAGGGTCGAGGGTGATTTTTAAGTCTGACAGGCCATATTTGAGGGTGTGATGGCATCCGCATTCCGGTTGGGTAGCATTTCATTTTATGACGCTCTCATCTCTCTCTCTCTGTCTGCGCAAATGATAAGCAACACGAGTCTAGAAACAGTCGGGCCAAAAGAATAAACATATTTTATGAAATAGATTACACACATTCAGTCGTTCTGTTCTTTTAAGGAAGTTGGTGATAAAATTGTAATACACTGAATTACAGACAGTTACTAAATTTACTGAGACCAGTTAATTATAGTTTTACCTAAATGAAAAATGTGTATAAATAATATTAAACACCCAAAATGAGGTTGTAACAATAAGCCAAATCGGTTGAGTTACAAGATTTAAAATGGGTTCGGATGATTAGATTTTACAGTGTGAGTTTGCTGTTGGTTAAAAGAATGAGGCATAAAACAGTAATAAGTTTAAATAAGAATGGTGTATTTACAAAATTCTCAGGAAACTTTAAAAATATCACAATAAAGCCAGGAAAAGTTTTCCTCGTGCAATGATGTTCGTATGAAATTGGTTTAATGCTAATGAAATATAAAACACACAAAAAGAGGTTCATCAAGTACTTGAATATTCATTTTAATTTTGTCAAAGCATAAGAGGTTTTTGTGGACATGTTTTTATGGACACTTTCCATTGACATGACTATTTTTTTATCATTTATCCCTAATTTATCCCTAGTTGAATACTAAAAATGGCGTTTTGTATATTTAGTATATTTCAAAAAGTTCATTGAATAACATTCACTTCTTTTAAAAGTTTATAAATAAAATGTATATAATTAAACTTCTAAAGCAGTATTAAACATTTATTTTTAAAACAAACACACATTTTTTTCAGAGAGTAGGGGAAAAAAGCAGTCCTTACTTTTTTATGATATCCTTAACGCAATAGAAGAATCCAATGAAGTCTAAAAATCTCTCCCTCTGTGTGCACTCTAAAAATAAACCATTGGTTCAACAAAAAAGAAAAAAGGTTTAATAATGTTTTCCTCTGGAATTTTTAACTTAAGCCAATTGGGAGAATTACATTAATTCAAAGAAATATTTTGAGTTGATCCAACATAATGTTTTAAGCAAGATGAAGACGTTTTTCACCGCAATAAAAACACATTTCTAAGTAACATGAACTTAATAATTGTCAACATGAATACAACTATTTAAGTTGATCCAACATAATGTTTTAAGTAAGGTGAAGACACTTTTTGGACACATTAAAAATGCATTTCTAAGTAACATGATCTTACCAAGTACCGCTTGTCACTATGATGGTAACTCTCCAAAAACCCATATTGACACATTAACTCTTCTAAATTAGTATAACAAAACCCTAATTACTACTAAAACTCCCTTACCATTACTCTTGTGCAAAAACATTATTTAACACTTAATTTTAGCATTTACTCTCCCTTTCAAGTGCCATGGGCAAAGCATGATGGGAAATATAAATCCCAGCCCAGTTAAAAGAAGTGTTCATACAACTCAAAACAATGAAACACGTTTACACGTCATCAGATTGTATTTTACATTAACAGAACTTAAAATTAAATACATTTTTGATTAACTGAAAATGTTAAACTATGACAAGTCATGATAATATATCAAATCAATAGGCATAATTTGTGTGTCATCCAAGCTCAATAAAATAACAATTACAAGTAAAAAGTCGAACAGCATTTCAGAACTTGATTTTTTATTTCACAACAATATATATTTAAGTAATGACTAAAGGTCTGAATTAGTTTTTAGAGTGTATCTACTAAGCGAGCGTGCAGTGAAACCTGAGACAGAGGGGTGGATGAAACATTGTTTTGTCCACGCTAACTTTTATTTCAAAGCATAAAATGTAAAAGTTTAAATTACATCTTTTAAAAAATCTTAAGTCAATTCTTCCTAGAAGACCTAAAGTATAATTTTTATTTATCAGTGCATGTGTAAAATGTTGGGGTCTCATACATTTTCAATAATTCCTTAAGAAAAATCACCAAGCATTTTCAGAAAGAGAACCTGTGATGTCTCAGGCTGGTTCTATAAAAGGAACTTATCTCTATTTTAAATGAAATTATTCTAGATAAATGTGTAACAGCACACATGATGCTAAAAAATATTTAAACAAATTAAACATAGTTTAGTTTTAGCTAAATTAATAAATATAAATATGAAAACACCTTACATTTTCAGAGAGCTGAAGAAGCAGTTCTTGATGATAAAAGTAAATAGTTTAAGTTGTATTATACACAAAACACCCCCAGATCCTCCTAGGAATAAACTCTAATGTGAATGAGAGATGGGAGGATGGAGTCAGACAGTTGAGCTTCTGTCACAGTATGTGTTAAGACCGCTAACTCCTTTCCAGAGTGAATGTTTCTGTATTCAATTTATTAAAAAGCACAATCTTAAATACGATCATTTAAAATGACAAGGTTGATTAAAATCATTCTTTAAAGTTTTAATTAAATTCTAAAAATCTTCCTAGAAGTCGACTGAATCGGGATAATATCTGATGCTGTAAGATGGAAATGATTTTGCATGAATTCAACCTAAAGTATTATTTATAAGTATTCCATGTTTCAAAGTTTAAAGCAACAACTTGTACTTGGTCATCTTAGATCTCAATAATACAAAAAAAATTCAAGCAACATTTTTACCTATGAGACACACCATGTGCTAAGAAATCTGTACGTTTTAAAATAAAACTGAAAATATTAAATTAGATTTTTTTTAAAAATCCAAAAGTGAAGGTGTCTGTGTGTTTGAAGCCTCACAACTCGAACGTTACTCAGAACGAGGGCACAGCATTACTCTTGTTTAGTTTAAGTTGCATCTTTGAGAAAATCATATATTTTCAGGGAGAGAGATCAGATGTTCCTCTGTGTTGTTCCCATGAAAAAAAAAAAAAAAAAAAAAAAAAGTATCTTGAGTGAATATTTAATTTTACTCATTATGTCAAAGCATGGTATTACTTTAAACTTCAAATGAAAAAAGTGGTCATATTTTGTCATATTATTTTGGTGTGCCTGAACTCTGCATCTGACATTCTGTACTGTCTATGATCTAGAATGACATTTTGTCACTGTGGAAACAAACCCTTCACTGAAAATATACAAAAATATCTACTCAAATATGTACAGTTTAAAAAAAATATCTGTGTGTCACACTGATGACAATAACAGGAAGGATGCCCTTTGACCCCCAATGATTTAAAGTGACCCTAGAAACAACTGAGTGGATCCACACATGCCAGGGTCTTTCAGAAGATTCGACTCCACAGGGTTCAGCCGGACCCCATGAGATTGTTTAATCCCCCTTAAAAACCCTGTGGTAGAAAATGTCCTTGCTGTTAAAACCTAGTATATCTGTTAAATATGTTTCTTTGTGTTTTAAAAACCACACATTTAAACTCTAAACTTTTAGTTGGCACATGTCTCATAGATCTATATGATTTATACTTTGCTTATTTCTATAAAGTTTCAATTCCTAGTAAATATCAAACAAAAAATAATGTCGAAATATTTTTGCTGCAATGTTTTTAACAATTAGATATTACACAGTTCCTCGCACAATGAAGCCGTTAAAGATAGTCAACGGCTCATGACAGTGGGTGAAAACACTACTGTACTATCTGTAAGATAGTTTTACCAAAAATCAAATACTGTATTACATTTTTAAAAGATAACCTTGCTTCAAAGTATGAATATAAAGTTAAAAGCAAACATATGTTCATACCTGTTTGTTCTGACAAAATGCCATTCATTGTTTTATAAAATGTGCTTTTATTATTTCTACAAGGGTTCATACTACTTTCATCAGCCTAATGAATATGAAGTTAATACTTGATGAAACACGATTATCACGCTACCAAATACATTTGACACAATGTTTTTAAGATTTTTGTGATTGTTTGTTTTTAAATACGACTAAACCAGATGTTCAAACCTGTTCTTTTGACAGACTGTTAGACAAAAATCATTTTCCCGTGGTGCTGAAATAGGACTTATTTCAAAGTTTCAGACATGCTACAGTCATGCGACACAAGGATCTGGCTGAAGATTCATAATAAACAAAGAAAAGAATAGGTCATTTTCACTTGTCAACATGTTTTATACACACTTGCAACATGTATTATATGATATTTGTACGTTAGTACCCATTATTCACACCAATTTGAAAGGTTTCAGTAAAGCTTTGAAAGCTGAAAGCTATGATTTCATTCAGTTTGAGGAGGGTATTCAAAGTCACACACTGTAGTAAAGCTATAGATATATCTCAAACATGATCTTTGAACAAATTATGTGAGCACAATAAATTCTCACATCTAAATTCAAGAGGCCTAGTAACTAAGAAAGCAGTGACATTGTGCAAAAAGTGTTATACTGCATACAGAAGTCCACTCTTGATCTATTTTGATTTTTTACCCCTAGTCTTAGTCTTAGTCGCATTTAAAAAACTATCAAGATCACTGGTAGCATTTTATTAGTCGGTCTGTATGTTTTTAGCCTCTCTGGTTGCTTTCAGTATAGGTTTTGAAAATCATCACATGTGTGATGGACACAGACCATTCATTTAAGCATCTTTTTAGATGTATGACTGAACAATTGACAAAACCGATTCTGTTAAATGAATCGTTTCTTTCAACATCCCAGCATGACGTTAAAGAATATGTGTATTATAGTATACAGTTTTGTTAGAGTCTTTGCAACGTTGTTGTAATGCAAGCTCATTTTGAGAACTATAACATTGCATTCCCTTTTAAAGAAGAAATTCAAACAATCAATATACAGGTATTATACGTTCACAATTTATGTGTGTAGGACATATAAGAGACATTTAGCTATAATGAAAGAACAAAAGATTGCAATTTGTAAATGCCATTTTTCCACTAGCAGATGACACTTTTTACAATTTTTATTAGCTTGTATATATGTACAGTTTTAGATAAAGACTGCTCTCTGAGTTTGGTCAAACATGCTGCTACTCGCAGGAAATAATGAAAACATAAACAAATGAGACTACTACTACTACATGAGTGTTTAAACTAAAACTGTAATGTTCTTTTAGGCCATATTTCTGGTCTGTCTATGAAGCGGTCACAAGACAAATAATGCATCAATGTGAAAAGTGAGTCTTGCTGTTTTTCTGTTACATTACAGCTACACTTTGAACTTTTCTAACTATTGCACTTAGAGCTATGCATTTCACGGCACAGTTCTTTTGTGATTGTATTTAAACAACAGTTAAGTAAATTAATTACAATTGATAAGTAGTAGTTTTAAGTGGGATGATTCATGCTTTTTTTTTTTTTTTTATTATTATTCTGTCAACACCAATACTTTGACACCAGTGTTTTTGGTGTCTGTCCTTTAGAACTGATCCAGAAAACAGACGATGGTTAGATAATTTGGTATTCTTTTTATGAAAACATGAGATAAGCAGTTTTTGACCTCTTCAGCGGTATACTAAAATGTTTTAACATATCGTAAATGTCAATAACTAGCAAATGCAAGTGAAGTGTTTTTTACAGAGATAATTTACATTTTATATAAAACAAACTGTTTCCTCAAATATGCTGTAATGTTTGTGAACTTTAGGTATCTCGGCATCTCTTTATTTGTAGCATTTGCTTGATTTAATAAAATATTGGTTTAAATCGTCTTCGCTTGAGATCTTTACATTATTTTATTATACTATCTTAGTTTTTAAATAGCGCTGAAATCGATTTTTGGGGCAGTATGTGGATATTAAATCTAGCACAAGGAACTCTGAAATATTTTATCTTGTAAAACATTTAAAATAAAACCTACAGGCCCTACCTACTGAATAAACTGTAGGAAACAGTCTGCAAATCTACAATGGCTACTCCACAAGCTCCTGAAACTGCTGTTGAAAGTTATGTTAAACAGAAGAAAACCTTCCTTACGCTTGACAGAAAAAACACAGGATTCGTTTGACCAAGTTTCTTCATGAAGATGAACATTTTGTGAAACAGGAATTTCTGATGACCGATGTTTACGTGGGCGGCTTTGTTTTTAACAAAGCATCACGTACGGTTAAACTCTACACTATGGAATTTTTTGAAGAAGACTTAACATCACAGACACTTTGTGTGCTTTTGCCTGCCAAGGATTGGACATTTTTCTACAATCGTATCTCCAAATGTGCGGTACAAGGTGATAAAGCCCGGTGATGACGTAACCATATCAACCTGCTGGAACATGTCACTTCATGACCAAAACCTCATCAAGTTGATGAAACCCCGTGAGGAATGTGAAATGGACTCAATCTGATGACGAATGTGACCCTGACTGGCCAATTCCAGAAGACGACCCCTTCGAATGCTGTAGGTCTACAGAGAGTCTGTGTTTTGAGTGGAGCGATGCACCTGCGTCACGTACCGTCTTTTTAACAATAGACCATTTGTTTAATTCGAGCTGAATCCATTTCAGTTTTGCTGAATGATCAATCAGTCATGGTGATGCGCCTTAATATGTAATATATGGTAGCATGACGTAGCAAACCCTGAAATATACATTGATATCGATCCCTTGCTTTTGTGTTACTTGACATTACCCATGTTCCTTGCTATATGTGTAATTGTTTTTTGTTTAATAAACTGACTGGATCCAATTTCCCTCGCCTCTAAGAATCTCTGTTACAGACATAATGACTTATTCCAATTATAGAAATTGTTTACAGCATAGTAGTGTATTAAAAAAAAAAAAAAAAAAAACACTAAAATTATCAATACATGCATTATGTTTAAAATTTTACTTGAGACATTTAATATGACTTTAACGGAACATATGTGGTAGTGGTTAAAATCAGCGCAAAAGAAATCCCAACCTACTTCTGCATGTTATGACCCTTTATTACGATATTTTTCTCGTAATGTTTAATCAAAATATAACTGAGTGAAAATAATAAACTGCCTACATATTCAGGACTTGTTGCTGCTTCTGTTGCATCATAATTGTTGTTTATGACTTCCTGACGACTACCCCCTATACACCCCGCACAACAGGGGGCGAGGGCGGACCCTGATCGACTGTCCTGATAAACTCTACAGAGAGCTCACTGTCACAAGCAACCTGGGTTTCCTAACCAAAAGGTTCTAGTTCAACAATACACGTCTGCATCAGTGTGGACTGCTGTGCTGCTGCAACATCTCACTGATCAAAAGTCAAAGGAACATTTTCTGGTTGTTACATGGACTGCCAAAATGAATTTCAACATTCCTGTTTGTCTGAGTCTGACGCTTCTTCGACTCACAATTTGGGGGATCAGACCCAAAAACCTGAACTTCAAGCCATTAATAAACTGGGTAAACCATTGGACAATCGTGTTTTACGGACTCACCCACAGGACATTCCAGGAACTATTGGAATCTTTCAGCATCGAATAGGGGACAAAGTTTGTACCGTGCACCAAGTTGAGTTCTGAAAAATCCATCTTCAATGCAGCGGATTTCTGAAATGTCTATGCAAAAGCTGATGGAGAACGACCAACCTTTGAGTTCTGATGCGGTCGTGCACCAACACCCGGCATGCCAGTGCGCCACGGGCAATGAGTGTCCTCTAAAAGGGGTCTTGGACTGTATGTTTAAAGATTATTTCAGAGGACAGATGGTTCAGCTGATGCACAAGATCATCGATGCTGCATTTGTTTCGAATAAGGACTGTGAAGGGGATACCAAACGTGTAACAAATCTCAAAAATGAGATGGATGTAGTAAGATGCCTGGCAAATTCATGGTATTCTGATGTGACGAGCATGTGTGTTTACACCAAAGAGCCAATCTGTGTAATAATAAGAAAAGTTCTGGATGTGATGTCTGGATGTACCGAAGAGTTAGGAGTTACTGTGGTTCTCTGTATGTGTACAATTGTAACAGATGTCTGTGTCTCACTGCATTCAAACAATGCTGATAATAACACCATCAGAGAAATTGTCGAAATGCTGGTCAATCACGTCCTAGACCGAAACAAGTTAGTCTGCAGAGATTTTCTTTTATGGTTAGACCATCTGTAATTTCATGAATACTGTTTTACTTATGTATGTAATGTAATTTCTTCAATATTCAACAACTTTGAAATAAAAGTTTGAATCACTTGTTGTTATTTACAATCATGTCAATTTCAAATTAATTCTTTGTTGCTTTCTAAGCAGACAAATAATTTCTTTGGCCCTTGGATCCACCTTTTGTTGTGCCAGGGCTCTTTGCCGTCCTTGCCGCTTTCTTCTCGGCCTTCTTGAAGATCAAAGCACTCATATCAATTCTAAGCTCTTTAGTCTTTAGTCTGCCTATGGAACTGTCAGCAGAACACACTTGTCAAATTAAATTTAATCTAAGGTATTTTGGTCTGTTTGGTGGTCTGTCAGCAGAGCACACTTTATTTTTGGACTGTTGGAAATCTCAGAAGCATAGACCAGGAAACTTTGGGATATCTTTAAACAGAAATGACTCTTTATTGAGAAACACGCTGTGCGTCGCTGTGGTCAGCCAAAATCTAACTAAGGCAGTGACTTGGTAGTTCATATACATTCAAGGGGGAGGTATTACATGTGCACTCTGTTTTGGACTTGGTTTGGACATGTTGTTGTTCTATTTCCCGCCACCAGTTTGTCACCATAGCAACTAATCATCACACCCAGCTGTTCCTTATCACCCTGCTTGTTATCCCTTGTATATAAGCCCTGTGTTTCCAGTCCTGTGTTGTCCGGTATTGTACTTGTATTGTTTGGTGTATGTTCCTGCCTGTTCCTGTATTCTCCTGTGGATATTCCAGTAAAAGACTTGTTTATGTATATTTCTCCTCGTCGTGTGCTTTATACACCAGCAACCGTAACAGAATACCGGACCAAAACAGTCAAACAGATTGCGGCGTGTTTAGTGTTTTGTTGTTTTCCGTCTCAGTGTTTTTCGTGTTTCACTCCTCTTCCCGTTCACTATGTACACACCCGCATTTCTGTTAATCTGCCTTGAGCAGAAGGACCGCTCCCTCGAGGAACATTTGAATGACTTTCTGTTTCTTGTACCATCAACACATTTCCCGGACAGCAGCCTTTGCAACTTTCTGTTTGCCGGCCTGAACACCTCCACCAAAGCGCTGCTGTCTGGGGAAGGACCTCGAGGGAGCTTCCCTGAATACGTGGAGTGGGTACTGGCGTCCTGTGGATGACCGTGGATTTCTGCGACAGCGACGCCAGTCCCACTCCCACTCCAGTGCCCAGCCAGGAACCATCAGATGGCGTGGAAGGACAGCACGACCCCACCAAAGACAGAGAGCCCACCTCCACCGCGATACAGGAGCCAGCGACCAGCGGAACGACTGAGCGCAACATCGCCGCGGAGACGGAGCCCAGCGTGTCTGACCAGGTGTGTGAGTTTGCTGTCACCATCGCCGAGGGAGACAGTGTGGAAGACGAGGGGTTGGATGGGAGCCCCGCCCACACTCCCGCCACGGAGAGTGAGTTCCAGGCAAGCACTATAGACTATTATGACTTTGGAGAGGATTCCCTAACTCAGTTAACTCCTCCTGAAACTGTCATTTCCATTTTGGATGAGATGGTCCCGCCCAGCCTCCCTCTCCCGCCTCCTCTCCAAATCCTAGATAATGACTTTGTTGGTTATAGTCTTCCTGCTTTTCTACCTGTTCTCCAACCCACAACCTTGCCTGCTACCCAGCCTTCGATGTCTCACACCACGCCCTCAGCTCTACTCCAGCCTCCTCTCAGTGGCGTGGCTACATCTGGAGCCTGCTGTTAGCCAGCCTCAGGCTATGAGGATCCTGTGGCTCCGCCTCCAGCCTCAGATCACGTCATTCCACCTCGACTCATCGTCCTGACACCTCCGCCTCTGCTCCTGCAACCCTCGTCTACAGCAGTGACCATCGAGCTTTCGGCTCCACTGGACTCCCTCGGTCCTGCGACTCCGCCTGGGTCAGTCATCGCCTTCACTTCGCCACGGACTTACGGGTCGTTCGAGTTTCTCTGACCCTCCACCCCTACGGCTCCGTCTTCCCTCAGACTCCGCCTCGGCCCTCAGTCGTTCCAGCTCCACCTCAGCCCTCCGGTACACTGCTGCTGCCTCGGGGGGCCGTCACGAGGACGTCGTTGCGGACTCAGAGGTCATCGGCATCACTCCGCTCCTTCGGCTCTCTGTCATCGCCTAAGGGTCCCTCTTCATCGGCGGCGCTGCTTCCACGCCTCCCCAAGGTGGTTTGGAACGCTTCACCACCTCGGCTCTTCCCTCCAGCAACGCCGCCTTGGGTCGCCGTCCTGGTTGTGGCCTGGAGCAACATCTGGTCTCCTCTGCTCAAGGCCATTCACTGGACTTCACCACCATCTGCACCTCCCTGGATTTCTTCATCTCCTGCACCTTCCTGGATCCCTGCACTTCACCTCCTCCCGGATAGCCGTCCGCCTCCCGAACCGCCTCCTACATCTGTCATCTCTTCTTTCAGCTTCCCCTCTCCACGGCGCGAGGACGCGCCTTTCCAGGAGGGGGCGATATGTTACATGTGCACTCTGTTTTGGACTTGGTTTGGACTTGTTGTTGTTCTATTTCCCGCCACCAGTTTGTCACCATAGCAACTAATCATCACACCCAGCTGTTCCTTATCACCCTGCTTGTTATCCCTTGTATATAAGCCCTGTGTTGTCCGGTATTGTACTTGTATTGTTTGGTGTATGTTCCTGCCTGTTCCTGTATTCTCCTGTGGCTATTCCAGTAAAAGACTTGTTTATGTATATTTCTCCTTGTCGTGTGCTTTATACACCAGCAACTGTAACAGGAGGGATACATAGAGTACAGGTGTGGACAATCTAAACAAAGGATGCAAATGCAGTACAGGAATCAGATCATTCCCTACATTTCCCAGCCATGATCTTATCAACATAAATGTGTCATTCAAATGCATAGGTGCTAATCCAATCAGTCTGACCGTATCACCCATACCTTTACATTATCATAGAGACAAAGGCACTGCTGTATCTTGAGCTTGTCCTGCCAAATGGTCAGGATGTAGGATCCGCAGATCTTAAACAGATTCTTAAATTTGTAATTCCACAGTTCCCCCCTTTGAGAGTTCTAATAACTCTCACATAATACAAATTTAAACCTTCTTAAATCCCTTCTATAACATATGTTTGTTAAAATAAGTTCCATCTTCCAGTCATGCAACTTGTAACAGCTACAAGCACATACATCTTATTCTGTGTCATGTCCAACATTTACATAAGTGTTGTTCTTTAACTTGAGTATACTGTTGACACACATATACAATGCAGGGTGGTAACATGTTGTGTAAACTACATGATGACACAGAAAACTATGTAGCATAAGCGTGGAAGTCCTAAAAGTCCATGGTGCCTGAATAGCTGTGGAGTCTGTTCCCTGTAGAGTCCATTTCCATGTTTGTCCCAAGATTCTTTGTCGTTGTGCAGTTGACTCTGAGTTGCTCAGATGACTCTGTCATCATGAAGGTTGTTCATGGTTATCTGAGGTGATGCTTTACACCAGGTGCTGCTTGAGACGTCATGGCATATACACATACCTGCACACAAGAAAACAAAGAAAAAGCAGACCAGTAGTATTCATGCATAGACTTTAGTACGTTACACCTCTGATGATCCTATAGTTTTTCTGTCTAAACTTCTAGTGATCGTATAGTCGTTTTGTTCTTCTTTTTCTTAACCTAGTCTTAATCAATTTGACACTTATAGACCAGTAAGGTGGGGATAAACTGAGATGGGGAAACCTATGTGGAAGTCTTCACCACAGGGTTAGCCCCCGAGGCCTTATGCACTTCGGTTCTTCCCTGGGCTCCTCACTGGTCTGTGTGTCCTATTCTCTCCCTGTAGTTAATTTGCAAACTTTACTGTGCTACATCTCCATCTTCCATTGAAACATCAGTCATAGCAGACATCGTAACTCATAGAGGATGGATAAGTGAAAGGTGTGTGCTGTAGTGAGTGTACTTAACCTGTGTCTCCAAATGGTGGAAGTGATAGTCAACTTTCTTTTGTTCAGAATGAGTCTTTCAACTTTCTTGTAAATTACTGGGGAAATTAAAAACGCACAGCCCAAATGGTTAGCATGTCAGCAAGCTGCTGCTCCAAGAGTTTGGAGAAGAGGGGAGGGGCAGTTTCAATGTATCAAGTAGACTGAGTAGGAGCTGAGTAAAGCTGTTCATTTCTTTAAAAGTCTTTTTGTTTTTCCTACACTCTTTCATCCAATGTCCAGGTTTACCACAGTAATGACAACTGCCTTCTCTCTTAGGACATTTACGTTTCTGTCGATTCTCTGTGTTGACCTTAAAGGATGCTGCTGCAATCTTTACTCTTGTCTTGACATCTGAGTCTCTTTCCCAAATAGCTAACCTATCCAAGTTGTTTTACAGGGTTCCATTGGACCATGTGAGGTCAAAGAAAGGCAATGCATTTCTGTATTCTAATGAAAGCCCATCAAACCACATGCGGACCAGTGGTCCATTATCCTCTAACACCTTCTCTGGAGTGTCAACTATTCCACTGTATGCTGCCGCTGACTGACAAAATCTTTCAGTGTACTCACTTACAGTTTCATCCTTCTTCTGTACACAACTAGTGATCTTTGACCAGTCTACTTTTGGTCCAACAAGGTTCTGTAACACTCTCAGAACTCCTTCTCTCAATTCACCTTTGCTGGAATGCTGAAACTCAGAATTATTTACAGCACTTTCAAAATCATTGAATTCTGACTCTTTCAGGATTTGTGACATTAGCTGTGTGACTTCAGCTAGGGACATATCATAGAGCTTCTTTTTTCTGGACAACTCTGTCCTAAACTCAGAAACATGTCTATGCACTGATGGCAAATTCTCAGCAATTCTTTCTATGTCTTCAGGACCTGTAACTGCAGTATGGGGGTTACAGATGGAACTGTGTCAACCCATTTTGCCCTACTCTGAGCCTTTTGTCTTGCTCCACACACTTCAACTGCATTTACATCTTTATTCCTCAATCCAGTATTGCAGTTGCCCTCTAGTCTACAGAAAGATTGTAAGTCAGTATAGCTTTCATCTGACCCTTCGTCTTTTGAGTCACATTTGGTTGAGGCTTTGTTAAGGCCCAACTTCTGAGTGAGACGAGACACTCTAGTGTGCAACTGTTTGTTCTGCTCTTCTAACTTAGCAATACGTTGAATTTGGTCTTGTGCAATTGATAGAGTAAATTCTCTGTGGCAGCAGATAATGCCCTTCATATTTTTCTTCCGAATACAAGCACCTTTTTGCATTCTTCAATAGACCAAACTTTTTCTGGATGAATCCCAAATTTCTTTGTCAAATCCAGTCTGACTGACTCAGTCAATATTGAGTCCATGTGCTTTCCTAACAATGATTTGAACTCACTATCTGTACATAAAGGGGTAGCTAGTCCACCTTTCTCAGTTGTTGGAATAAGTCTTTCTCAACATTTTGTAATGTCTTTCTGGCACAACAATACACTTCAACACTTCCCTGACAGAGCAGAGGTTAACCTAGTTAATACACATCGTAATGTATTCAACTTTCTCTGGTGAGCAGAGTAGAACCAACTTGCTAACACACTGTAACAGTTGTAACCTTCCCTGAATTAACAGAGGATGAACTCTCTTCTCTAGCAAAGTAGAGGATGGCTATTCTGTTAACACAGCACCTTCCCTGATTAAACAGAGGATAAACAACCTTCCCTTATAAAGCAGAGGATAAAACTTCCCTAGCTTTACAGAGGATAAACCAATATTAGCACGTGATGCCAGTCTTCCCTGCCTGAACAGAGGTTACCAATATTAGCACTTAATGCCAATCTTCCCTGCCTGAAAGAACATTTTTAGAGGATAACTTAGTTAACCAAACCCTACAGCTGTCTGTTAACTCTCTGACGGTGCAGAGGATAACACATTTGTACTGGTCTTAATGGTTCTTTTGGATAGAGTATAACTCACCAACCCTTGGGTGCACAGGGAAATTCAGCCTGGATCTTCTTTTGGATCAGATCTTTGTTGTGCTTGAAGTTTCAATCTGGATTGAGGTGAGAAGCTCTATTCGGGTCACGGCACCAAAACTGTTGGAAATCTTAGAAGCATAGAACAGGAGACTTTGGGATCTCTTGAAGCAGAAATTACTCTTTATTGAGAAACACGCTGTGTGTCACTGTGGTCATCCAAAATCTAACTAAGGCATTGACTTGGTAGTTCATATACATTCAAGGGGGAGGGATACATAGAGTAGAGGTGTGGACAATCTAAACAAAGGATGCAAATGCAGTACAGGAATCAGATCATTCCCTATATTTCCCAGCCATGATCTAATCAACATAAATGTGTCATTCAAATGCATAAGTGCTAATCCAATCAGTCTGACAGTATCACCCATACCTTTACATTATCATAGAGACAAAGGCACTGCTGTATCTTGAGCTTGTCCTGCCAAATGGTCAGGATGTAGGATCCACAGATCTTAACAGATTCTTAAATTTGTAAATCCACAGGACTATCAGGATTTTGATCCAGATACACAACACCCTCTCCTGTGCTACTGTTGACCGACCCCCTTGTTCACAATTCGGTGACAATTCTGATCATTGTACCCTTTTTATCACTCATATCTCCATTCAAAATAAACATCAAATACATTGTGGCAATTTTCAGGAGTTTTTGAGCATGTTAAGGCCCCCAAAAAGCCCCGGAAGACGGAAAAAAATAAATAAAAAAATAAATAAAAAAATAAAATAAATATATAGCTGCGAACAGCGATGGCAGGCCCAAGCCCAGTGGAAGCGCCACCCCGGTGGCTTCAGGGCAACTGTGCACGGTGGGCAATAGGTAGTTAAAACGGTTAAACATCGAAGGACTATGTCAAATTCACTCTACATTTACTGCACTATAAGGTGGTGCTATTAAGCCCCTCCTCCCTGCCTGTTTCTAAGGCTTTGGCCATGTCTACTGGCTAAGAATCCTAATGTGCGTATGGAGATTCAAACAATTTGAAGCATGCTAAGAGTCTCAAAAGCATCCAAAATGAATATTATTGTTTGATGCATTGCCAAGGTAATTGTGTTTGAGATATCTACATCTGCCATGTTTTGACATTATTCAAAAGAAGTTTGAAGAAAATCGGGTAAAAATAAGATGTTGATCTCAAAAGCATGCTGAAAGTAACACATTTCCTGCTGCCAGTTTGTGGCGCTATAACTTTGACTCACAATAGTCACATCCATGTGGTCAGACTCCTATAACGAACACACAGATGAAGTTTCATAAACATCAATCAGTGTATGCAGACATTATAACACATTTCCTGTTTCTCTTTTCTCGGCATAAATTTGTTGCCTCGCCACAGCCAAATCGTTCGAGATATAAAAAAATCCGCCGGCAATTTTTCATCATCAATGTTTTGACTTCATGCTGACCAGGTTTGGTGGTGATCGGATTAACCTGTTACCCAGCACTGCCACGCAGACGCACCGAAGCTTCTTTGTTTAAATTAGCTCAAATTTACTGTTAGATTTAATGTAATTACCTTGACAAACTATACATCATTAAAAAGATCTAAGACTCGAGCTTCAATTTTTAATCTTTATTTTACACTCAACATTGTATAGTGACCGTTATTTGTTAATATGCGTCGGGAGTTATGCATATGAGAAACGGAGTCGTTACCTTTTCATTGAAATATGAGCGTCAGCTTCAGCCATTGAGAAAAAAACTCCACAAAATAACATCCCTCGGGGCTTTTAGCTTAAAAGCATGCACATTTGGAGAAATATTGATGGACTGTCATACATTTATGTCAAATTTCTATATAGAAGAGTCATATTTATTCAATTTTTACCCAAAGCGAGCTGTTTTCATCATATGAGCGCTGTATACACTGACTACTGTGTGTCCAACACATACACAAAGCTGGAGGGCGCTCTGTGCACTTTTAGTCCACAAATAATACAGCATGAACAAGAGGCAGTCATGTGACATACACGGAGCTAACAGAGGCTACCAGACATCGCTATTCATTGATATAAACATACAGAACGTCACTTTTGAAAGTAATAAATACACGATTGTGACGATATGTGGTTTATCTGTGTTCTTCACGCCATGTCAGGTATTCATAATAGTAGATTATATTTATAATGCAATGCTAATCGAGATAGCTTTTCTCATTGTGCAGAATAGCCTAAAATGATATATTTTCTGTCTGATTTTTGATCTAAAGCCACATCAGATCAAAGAAGGTTATTTAAAACAATCGACTAGTAAGTTTTGAGAAAAAAACGTGGTTTTAATCTTATAAATTGTCGAGTTTTGATGGTGTGCTAAGCTAACATGCTAACAAGCCCAGATGCACCTGTTCTAAGCTAATAAATAATAAATAATTTTTAATCGTAAAGCTCAGGGTTTTTTTTCTCTTTTTTTCCAAGAAGGGCATTAGATACAGTTTGAAAGAAGGTGAAGTGAGAAGTTTGGTGAATGAAATGAGGGATTAAATCATCTTGAATAGAACATCAGTAATTATAATAGAGACAAAAGAAAAGAATATTGAGCCATAAGCTGGCTGAAAAGGCGTGAATGTGTTCAGGGGAGACTGAATCTGAATGGGGCTGTTTGCACCACAAACACAATACAGAAAATACACTTGAATATATGACAATAAACATCACTTAACATTTTAGAGTCCTTTCTAAATAAAGTCTCATGACATGGTTTTGAAAAACATGTAATAAAACTCAGAGTTTTAAACCTATCATCTTCAGATTTGAAATATAACATGGTAAGACATGTGGCTTTAGCTGCAGTGCATTTCTAGATTGCCACAAGGCCAACTTCACTTTTATTTTCATAAATATATTTCATAAAAATAAATTTCTAATAACTTCAAAATTTCAAAGCTATTTTTAACTATTTTCTTCATTGTGACAATAATTAATTATGTAATTATTACTTATGCTTTTAGTGCAAAGGGTTTATGAACTGTATCTGTTTTAGTTTGGGTATGTCATTTTTTGGGATTTTCCAAAAGCGGGGGTGCTGGCTAACAGGTTAATCGCCTAGGAGGAGTATATCAAATTCCAGAGCATGCTTTTTTCAAGCAACCCTTAATAGCTGACTTCCTGTTGGGGTGGCGTTTCACTTAGAGCATGAAAGTGGTTCGGCCCGATGAGGTCTATATGTGTAACGAGTTTCATACTAATACATGCAAGAGTGTTCAATGTATGGACAAAGTTTTTGGACTTTTTTCAATGGGGAGCTGTAGAGCCCCCATGCCACGCCCGGGTACCAGCCTCTGCGGCCTCCTAATGGCTGCAGACTCCAATGTGTGTGCCAATTTTCAGGGGTGTTTGAGCATGTTAAGGCCCCCAAAAAGCCCCGGAAGACGGGGAAAAAAAAATTAAAGCTGCACGCAGCAATGAAAGGTCCCTCACACTCGGGCTCACCGCCACCCGTTGGCCTCAGGAAAACATCGAACAGTGGCCATCATGCATGTAAGCGAGTAAATACAGGAGAATTATGGCAAAATCATGTAAAAGTGCCACACTTCCTGCTGCCAACAGGTGGCGCTATAGCTGACTAAATATTGTCATATAGATGTCTTTAGGACAGGACTTTTATCACTCGTGTGAAGTTTGGGGCAGATCAGACATAGTATGCCTGAGTTACAACAGCTTCCTCTTTCATGGCGAAACATCAGATTTTGTCAGTCCGCCACGGACACACCCTTCAACGAAAACTCAAGATCTTTGATATTTAGCATCGCTAAGGTCTTAAGATCAGACTGACAACATATGATGTTGATCTGGTTAAATCTCTATGAGGAGTTAATCACAGTGTAAAACATGCCATTTCCTGTTGCCAACAGGTGGTGCTATGAATAACTGAATATTGGCATATAGATATGTTCAGGCCAGGACTCTTAATCACACATGTGAAGTTTGGAGCAGATCGGACATTGTATGCCTGAGTTACAACAGCTTCCTCTTTCATGGCGAAACATCAGACTTTGTCATGCCGCCACGGACACGCCCTTCAGTGAAAACTCTAGATCTTCGCAATTTAACATCACAAAGGCCTTTAGATTAGGCTGACCAAAAATGACATTGATCTGATTAAATCTCTAGGAGGAGTTAATCACAGTGTAAAATATGTCATTTCCTGTTGCCTACAGGTGGCGCTATGACTGTAACCGAATATTGTTATGAAGATG
This sequence comes from Chanodichthys erythropterus, assembly GCF_024489055.1. NCBI lineage: Eukaryota > Metazoa > Chordata > Actinopteri > Cypriniformes > Xenocyprididae > Chanodichthys > Chanodichthys erythropterus. The sequence goes on from NC_090232.1 coordinate 24,468,087, forward strand.
TCTTCAGGCCAGGTCTCTTATAAAACATGTGAAGTTTGGGGCAGATCGGACATTGTTTGTCAGAGTTACAACAACTTCCTGTTTCATGGCGAAAACATCAAACTTTGTCAGGGCGCCATGGACACACCTTTCAGTGAAAACTCTAGATCTTCGCAATTTAACGTCACAAAGGCCTTTAGATTAGACTGACCAAATATGACATTGATCTGATAAAAGCTCTAGGAGGAGTTTGTTAAAGTACAACGTCTGGAAAATGCAAAAAACGATGAATTAATTAAAAATATGTGACTTCCTGTTCGGTTTCGGATTTCGCTCCAAGAGACTTTTTTGTAGGTATTGGGCTTATAAATGTGTGTACCGAATTTCAAAACCCTAGTGTAATGTAGCGAGTGGGGCTGTACGTTAGATGGCGCTATCGAGCCATTTTGCCACGCCCAATTCCGAAACCCATAGCAGACGTAAATTTTCACCACTTCTGACGCGTGTGCAAAGTTTTGTGAGTTTTCGAGCATGTTTAGGCCCTCTAAAATGCGATTTACTTTGGAGAAGAAGAAGAATAAATATAGCTGCGAGCAGCGATGGCGGGCCCAAGCCCGGTGGCACCGCCACCCCGGTGGCTTCAGGGCAACTTTGCACAGCGGGCAATAGGCATTTAAAACGGTTAAACATCAAAGGACTATGTCAAATTCACTCCACATTTACTGCACTACAAGGTGCCGCTATAGAGCCCCTCCTCCCTGCCCATTTTCAAAGGATTACATGTGCCAAGTTTTAACATTATTCTGATGAATTTTGAAGCAAATCAGGTAAAAATAAGAGGGTGATCTCAATGTATGCTGAAAGTGACATTTTCTGCTTCCAGTTGGTGGCGCTATGACTTTGAATCAAAATAGTCACATCCATGTGATCAGCCTTGTACAACGAAGACTAAGCAGAAGTTTCATCAAAATCAATTAATGTATGCAGAAGTTATAACACTTTGTTTCCCTTTTCTTGCCATAAATTCGTTGCCTCGCCACGGCCAAACCGTTTGAGGTATCCAAAATCCGTTTGCAATTAAACAACTTCAATGTGTTAGCAACAAGTTAAAAAAAGCTTGGTGTAAATTGGATAAACCCTGTAGGAGTAGTAGTATAAAATTCATAGCCTGTTTTTTCCAAAAATTAACATTAAGAGCCTCAAAAACACTCAAGAACATTATTACAGTTTGACCTGTTGCCATGGCAACAATATTTCAAATATCAAAAATCCTGTCATAGGTCTACATCTGCTGTGTATTGACATTACACTGATGAAGTTTGAAGCAAATCAGGTAAAAATAAGAGGGTGATCTCAAAGCATTTCAAAAAGTGATACACTTCCTGCTGTCAGTTGGTGGCACTATAACTTTGACTCACAATAGTCACATCAATGTGATCAGACTACTATAACCAACACACTCGTGAAGTTTCATAAAGATCAATATATGTATGCAGACATTATAACACATTTCCTGTTTCCTTTTTCTCGCCATAAATTCGTTGCCTCGCCACGGCCAAACCGTTCGAGATATCAAAAATCCGCTGGCAATTTTTAATCATCAATGTCTTGACTTCATGCTGACCGAGTTTGGTGGCGATCGGATTAATCGTCTAGGAGGAGTATATCAAATTCCAGAGCATGCGTTTTTCAAACAACCCTTAATAGCTGACTTCCTGTTGGCGTGGCGCTTAACTTAGAGCACGAAAGTTGTTCGGCCCGATGAGGTCTATATGTGTACCGAGTTTCATACTAATACGTGCAAGCGTGTTTAATATATGGACAAAATTTTCAGACTTTTTTCAAGGGGGCGCTGTCGAGCCCCCCTGCCACGCCCGGGTACCAGCCTCTGCGGCGTCCTAATGGCCGCGGATTCCAATGTGTGTGCCAATTTTCAAGAGTTTTTGAGCATGTTAAGGCCCCCAAAAAGCCCCGGAAGACGGAAAAAAAAAAAAAATAATAATAATAATCCTTAGAAGAACAAGAGGGCCCTGCGCAAATTTTTGCTTGGGCCCTAAATATAGCTGCGAGCAGCGATGGCGGGCCCAAGCCCGGTGGCACCGCCACCCCGGTGGCTTCAGGGCAACTGTGCACAGCGGGCAATAGGCACTTAAAACGGTTAAACATCAAAGGACTATGTCAAATTCACTCCACATTTACTGCACTACAAGGTGCCGTTATAGAGCCCCTCCTCCCTGCCCATTTTCAAAGGATTACATGTGCCAAGTTTTAACATTATTCTGATGAATTTTGAAGCAAATCAGGTAAAAATAAGAGGGTGATCTCAATGTATGCTGAAAGTGACACATTTTCTGCTTCCAGTTGGTGGCGCTATGACTTTGAATCACAATAGTCAAATCCATGTGATCAGCCTTGTACAACGAAGACTAAGCCGAAGTTTCATCAAAATCAATTAATGTATGCAGAAGTTATAACACTTTGTTGCCCTTTTCTTGCCATAAATTCGTTGCCTCGCCACGGCCAAACCGTTTGAGATATCCAAAATCCGTTTGCAATTAAACAACTTCAATGTGTTAGCAACAAGTTAAAAAAAGCTTGGTGTAAATTGGATAAACCCTGTAGGAGTAGTAGTATAAAATTCATAGCCTGTTTTTTCAAAAAATTAACATTCAAACCAAAATAGCTGACTTCCTGTTGGTCGGAGCTAATGAATGTAAATTAGAAAATTGTCCGGCTTGATGAGAATAATATGTGTACCGAGTTTGGTGACTGTAGGAAAAACTAACCCCCCCACTTTTGTCAAAAGGTGGCGCTACTGAGCCCCTCCACCACGCCCATTTCTATGGCTTTGTCCATGTCTACTGGTTGACAATATTGATGTGTGTGTCGAGTTTCATGCAATTTGAAGCATGTTAAGAGCCTCAAAAACACTCAAGAATATTATTACAGTTTGACCTGTTGCCATGGCAACAATATTTCAAATATCAAAAATCCTGTCATAGGTCTACATCTGCTGTGTATTGACATTACACTGATGAAGTTTGAAGCAAATCAGGTAAAAATAAGAGGGTGATCTCAAAGCATTTTAAAAGTGGTACACTTCTTGCTGCCATTTGGTGGCGCTATAACTTTGACTCACAATAGTTACATCCATGTGATCAGACTACTACAACCAACACACTCCTGAAGTTTCATAAACATCAATCAATGTATGCAGAAGTTATAACACATTTCCTGTTTCCCTTTTCTCGCCATAAATTCGTTGCCTCGCCACGGCCAAACCGTTTGAGATATCCAAAATCCGTTTGCAATTAAACAACTTCAATGTGTTCGCAACAAGTTAAAAAAAGCTTGGTGTAAATTGGATAAACCCTGTAGGAGTAGTAGTATAAAATTCATAGCCTGTTTTTTCAAAAAATTAACATTCAAACCAAAATAGCTGACTTCCTGTTGGTCGGAGCTAATGAATGTAAATTAGAAAATTGTCCGGCTTGATGAGAATAATATGTGTACCGAGTTTGGTGACTGTAGGAAAAACTAACCCCCACTTTTGTCAAAAGGTGGCGCTACTGAGCCCCTCCACCACGCCCATTTCTATGGCTTTGTCCATGTCTACTGGTTGACAATATTGATGTGTGTGTCGAGTTTCATGCAATTTGAAGCATGTTAAGAGCCTCAAAAACACTCAAGAATATTATTACAGTTTGACCTGTTGCCATGGCAACAATATTTCAAATATCAAAAATCCTGTCATAGGTCTACATCTGCTGTGTATTGACATTACACTGATGAAGTTTGAAGCAAATCAGGTAAAAATAAGAGGGTGATCTCAAAACATTTCAAAAAGTGATACACTTCCTGCTGCCAGTTGGTGGCGCTATAACTTTGACTCACAATAGTCACATCCATGTGATCAGACTCCTATAACGAACACACTCGTGAAGTTTCATAAAGATCAATATATGTATTAAGACATTATAACACATTTCCTGTTTCCTTTTTCTCGCCATAAATTCGTTGCCTCGCCACGGCCAAACCGTTCGAGATATCAAAAATCCCCTGGCAATTTTTAATCATCAGTGTCTTGACTTCATGCTGACCGAGTTTGGTGGCGATCGGATTAATCGTCTAGGAGGAGTATATCAAATTCCAGAGCATGCGTTTTTCAAACAACCCTTAATAGCTGACTTCCTGTTGGCGTGGCGATTAACTTAGAGCGCGAAAGTTGTTCGGCCCGATGAGGTCTATATGTGTACCGAGTTTCATACTAATACGTGCAAGCATGTTTAATATATGGACCAAATTTTCAGACTTTTTTCAAGGGGGCGCTGTCGAGCCCCCCTGCCACGCCCGGGTACCAGCCTCTCCGGCGTCCTAATGGCCGCGGATTCCAATGTGTGTGCCAATTTTCAAGAGTTTTTGAGCACGTTAAGGCCCCCAAACAGCCCCGGAAGACGGAAAAAAAAAATAAATAAATAAAAAAAAAATAAAAAAAATAAAAAAAAATAATAATCCTTAGAAGAACAAGAGGGCCCTGCGCGAATTTTCGCTTGGGCCCTAATAAAAAAAAAATAATAATAATAATCCTTAGAAGAACAAGAGGGCCCTGCGCGAATTTTCGCTTGGGCCCTAATAATCCTTAGAAGAACAAGAGGGCCCTGCGCGAATTTTCGCTTGGGCCCTAATAATAATCCTTAGAAGAACAAGAGGGCCCTGCGCGAATTTTCGCTTGGGCCCTAATAATAATAATAAATATAGCTGCAAGCAGCAATTCGGGGCCAAGCCCCAGAAGGGGCAGTAGCGCAATACGGAGCAAATCAGGTAAAAATAAGAGGGTGATCTCAATGTATGCTGAAAGTGACACATTTTCTGCTTCCAGTTGGTGGCGCTATGACTTTGAATCACAATAGTCAAATCCATGTGATCAGCCTTGTACAACGAAGACTAAGCCGAAGTTTCATCAAAATCAATTAATGTATGCAGAAGTTATAACACTTTGTTGCCCTTTTCTTGCCATAAATTCGTTGCCTCGCCACGGCCAAACCGTTTGAGATATCCAAAATCCGTTTGCAATTAAACAACTTCAATGTGTTAGCAACAAGTTAAAAAAAGCTTGGTGTAAATTGGATAAACCCTGTAGGAGTAGTAGTATAAAATTCATAGCCTGTTTTTTCAAAAAATTAACATTCAAACCAAAATAGCTGACTTCCTGTTGGTCGGAGCTAATGAATGTAAATTAGAAAATTGTCCGGCTTGATGAGAATAATATGTGTACCGAGTTTGGTGACTGTAGGAAAAACTAACCCCCCCACTTTTGTCAAAAGGTGGCGCTACTGAGCCCCTCCACCACGCCCATTTCTATGGCTTTGTCCATGTCTACTGGTTGACAATATTGATGTGTGTGTCGAGTTTCATGCAATTTGAAGCATGTTAAGAGCCTCAAAAACACAGTTTGACCTGTTGCCATGGCAACAATATTTCAAATATCAAAAATCCTGTCATAGGTCTACATCTGCTGTGTATTGACATTACACTGATGAAGTTTGAAGCAAATCAGGTAAAAATAAGAGGGTGATCTCAAAACATTTCAAAAAGTGATACACTTCCTGCTGCCAGTTGGTGGCGCTATAACTTTGACTCACAATAGTCACATCCATGTGATCAGACTCCTATAAAGAACACACTCGTGAAGTTTCATAAAGATCAATATATGTATTAAGACATTATAACACATTTCCTGTTTCCTTTTTCTTGCCATAAATTCGTTGCCTCGCCACGGCCAAACCGTTCGAGATATCAAAAATCCCCTGGCAATTTTTAATCATCAGTGTCTTGACTTCATGCTGACCGAGTTTGGTGGCGATCGGATTAATCGTCTAGGAGGAGTATATCAAATTCCAGAGCATGCGTTTTTCAAACAACCCTTAATAGCTGACTTCCTGTTGGCGTGGCGATTAACTTAGAGCGCGAAAGTTGTTCGGCCCGATGAGGTCTATATGTGTACCGAGTTTCATACTAATACGTGCAAGCATGTTTAATATATGGACCAAATTTTCAGACTTTTTTCAAGGGGGCGCTGTCGAGCCCCCCTGCCACGCCCGGGTACCAGCCTCTCCGGCGTCCTAATGGCCGCGGATTCCAATGTGTGTGCCAATTTTCAAGAGTTTTTGAGCATGTTAAGGCCCCCAAAAAGCCCCGGAAGACGGAAAAAAAAAAAATAAATAAATAAAAAAAATAAAAAAAAATAAAAAAAAATAATAATCCTTAGAAGAACAAGAGGGCCCTGCGCGAATTTTTGCTTGGGCCCTAATAAAAAAAAAAAATAAATAATAATCCTTAGAAGAACAAGAGGGCCCTGCGCGAATTTTCGCTTGGGCCCTAATAATCCTTAGAAGAACAAGAGGGCCCTGCGCGAATTTTCGCTTGGGCCCTAATAATAATCCTTAGAAGAACAAGAGGGCCCTGTGCGAATTTTCGCTTGGGCCCTAATAATAATAATAAATATAGCTGCAAGCAGCAATTCGGGGCCAAGCCCCAGAAGGGGCAGTAGCGCAATACGGAGCAAATCAGGTAAAAATAAGAGGGTGATCTCAATGTATGCTGAAAGTGACACATTTTCTGCTTCCAGTTGGTGGCGCTATGACTTTGAATCACAATAGTCAAATCCATGTGATCAGCCTTGTACAACGAAGACTAAGCCGAAGTTTCATCAAAATCAATTAATGTATGCAGAAGTTATAACACTTTGTTGCCCTTTTCTTGCCATAAATTCGTTGCCTCGCCACGGCCAAACCGTTTGAGATATCCAAAATCCGTTTGCAATTAAACAACTTCAATGTGTTAGCAACAAGTTAAAAAAAGCTTGGTGTAAATTGGATAAACCCTGTAGGAGTAGTAGTATAAAATTCATAGCCTGTTTTTTCAAAAAATTAACATTCAAACCAAAATAGCTGACTTCCTGTTGGTCGGAGCTAATGAATGTAAATTAGAAAATTGTCCGGCTTGATGAGAATAATATGTGTACCGAGTTTGGTGACTGTAGGAAAAACTAACCCCCCCACTTTTGTCAAAAGGTGGCGCTACTGAGCCCCTCCACCACGCCCATTTCTATGGCTTTGTCCATGTCTACTGGTTGACAATATTGATGTGTGTGTCGAGTTTCATGCAATTTGAAGCATGTTAAGAGCCTCAAAAACACAGTTTGACCTGTTGCCATGGCAACAATATTTCAAATATCAAAAATCCTGTCATAGGTCTACATCTGCTGTGTATTGACATTACACTGATGAAGTTTGAAGCAAATCAGGTAAAAATAAGAGGGTGATCTCAAAACATTTCAAAAAGTGATACACTTCCTGCTGCCAGTTGGTGGCGCTATAACTTTGACTCACAATAGTCACATCCATGTGATCAGGCTCCTATAACGAACACACTCGTGAAGTTTCATAAAGATCAATATATGTATTAAGACATTATAACACATTTCCTGTTTCCTTTTTCTCGCCATAAATTCGTTGCCTCGCCACGGCCAAACCGTTCGAGATATCAAAAATCCCCTGGCAATTTTTAATCATCAGTGTCTTGACTTCATGCTGACCGAGTTTGGTGGCGATCGGATTAATCGTCTAGGAGGAGTATATCAAATTCCAGAGCATGCGTTTTTCAAACAACCCTTAATAGCTGACTTCCTGTTGGCGTGGCGATTAACTTAGAGCGCGAAAGTTGTTCAGCCCGATGAGGTCTATATGTGTACCGAGTTTCATACTAATACGTGCAAGCATGTTTAATATATGGACCAAATTTTCAGACTTTTTTCAAGGGGGCGCTGTCGAGCCCCCCTGCCACGCCCGGGTACCAGCCTCTCCGGCGTCCTAATGGCCGCGGATTCCAATGTGTGTGCCAATTTTCAAGAGTTTTTGAGCATGTTAAGGCCCCCAAAAAGCCCCGGAAGACGGAAAAAAAATAAATAAATAAAAAATAAAAAAATAAAAAAATAAAAAAAAATAATAATCCTTAGAAGAACAAGAGGGCCCTGCGCGAATTTTCGCTTGGGCCCTAATAAAAAAAAAAAAATAATAATAATCCTTAGAAGAACAAGAGGGCCCTGCGCGAATTTTCGCTTGGGCCCTAATAATCCTTAGAAGAACAAGAGGGCCCTGCGCGAATTTTCGCTTGGGCCCTAATAATAATCCTTAGAAGAACAAGAGGGCCCTGCGCGAATTTTCGCTTGGGCCCTAATAATAATAATAAATATAGCTGCAAGCAGCAATTCGGGGCCAAGCCCCAGAAGGGGCAGTAGCGCAATACGGAGCAGGAAGAGCAAAAACAGCAGAAATTGAATGTACATGCAAAACAGCTGGTTCAGAAGGACAGGTGGAAATGAAATGAAAATCAATAGAAGTTCAGAGAATGAACAGGGAATGAACTAAAAACACTTGTATCTCATTCAAGAGGAATAAAGATTAGTACAATGCTTATTTGGATAAAAAAGGTATCAAAATGACTCATTACACACAATTGTATAAAGGAACCCCACACGGGATTCGAACCCACGACCTCCAAGTCCAGTGTCCATTTCTCATCTCATTGCACCACTGTGCAGGTGAATGTTGGCACACCTGCCGAAGTTCATTAGTTCATGTGAAAATGAACTCAAAATGAAGAATTTTTATAAAACTGCACTTAATGTTATATTTAATAACTACTTTATATCATTCTGCAGCTCATCATGCTGTAGCGCAATACAGAGCAGGAAGAGGAAAAACAGCAAAAAATGAACAAACATGAAACAGCTGGTTCTGAATTAAGGGCGAAAATGAACTCAGAATGTACATAAGCTTAGATGAAAATGAACACAGCATGAAACAAAAAGCATTTATTTCTAATCCAAGAGGCAGTAAAGGAATCAAAACAAACTATTTCATAAAACCACTCCACCTGGGATTTGAACCCACTATCTTGGGGTGCAGAGCTCATCAGGTAACTGGCTTTACACATTGAGCTACTTGAGGATGCACATTCAACAATCTGTGGAAGAGAACTTTTAGTGTAAGAAAGAATTTACAAAAAAGCATTACTTAGCATGCTAACCATATTAGCATGCTAAGCTAACTTAATGCTAATGAAGCTCATGGTTAACTTGATAGCTGAAGAGCCACATTAAAGAGAATGACAACTGGTTAGCATGCTAAGCAATTAGCATGCTAAGCTAACTAGCATAAGACAACAAACACAAGCAAGGTCACATTCAGAGATGAATATCTTGGGAATGGTAGCGAATATCAAAAATCCGTTCAGTCATTTCTGTGCGGCTCGGTCCAAAGATCATCTGAGCTGATTTTGGACAAAATTGACCAAAATTTGTAGGAGGAGTAGCGAAAAAACTGTTTTTGATTTAATTCAATATGGCAGACAGGTACATTTAAGGAAAATGACAAATGACACATTGTCGGAATCGGCATAAGCCAGGGAATAAAATGACATAAAGCAGACAAATTTTGGATAATGTTTTCAAAAGTTATAAGCAATTTTGCAAAAAACATTATATCTGTGGAACACTAGGTGGCGCTGTGCTGAAACTTCTCAGGTACCTTCAGGACCTTCTAAAGGTCATACATACCAATTTGTGTGATGATATGTCAAATTGTTTAAAAGTTATTGCAATTTATGACAAAATTCAAAATGGCGGACATGCTTTTCATCCGATGTTGACAAATTCAATATCCCCGGATTCGGCATGGCCCAAGGAATCCATAGACACCAAGATCTTGATTTTCTAATAAAGTGTTCAAAAGTAATTGGCCAAAATAGCCATTTTTCATATCTCATGACCTGTAGGTGGCGCTGTTCCCAAATTCGGCATGGAACCTTAGATCATGGTCTTGATCAAGGGTACCAATTTTTGTTTCGATTGCTCAAAGTTTGGCCGAGATACAGCCTCTATAGCAATTTCGGGTCAACCTCGTTAACTTCGTGACATCATAACTTTTGAACAAAGATGAATAAAAAAAATCTGTTCAGTCATTTCTGTGCGGCTCAGACCAAAGATCACCTGATCAAAGTCTGGACAAAATTGGACAAATTTTGAAGGAGGAGACGCGAAAAAAAACAAATACTGTACTTTTCAAAATGGCCGCTACTGTAATGGGTGGAGACTTAATGTAAGAAGTTGAATAGCATCAGCATGAAGAGACGAATCAGATGAACTAAATTTAATTTTTCTATGACAAAGAGTTCAAATGTTAAAACCGTTAGAATGTTGAAATTTTGAACTGGTGGTGGCGCTATAGAGTTGGTTCTAGAGACTCCAAATTTGGTCCAATCACTATTCATGAGCATCTCTACAACTGTGCCAAATTTCATCATTTTCTCATGTTCCGTTGATAGGGCTGCCATAGACTCCCATTCGGGAGGAAGAATAATAATAATAAAAGGGAAAACGTACAATTACAATAGGGGCTACAGCCCCTTCGGGGCTTGGCCCCTAATAAACGGAGCAATTCCAATAGGGTCCTCACATCATCGGTGCTCGGGCCCTAATAATAATAATAATAAACGGAGCAATTCCAATAGGGTCCTCACACCATCGGTGGGCCACGGAGCAATTCCAATAGGGTCCTCACACCATCGGTGCTCGGGCCCTAATTATAAACAGAGCAATTCCAATAGGGTCCTCACACCATCGGTGCTCGGGCCCTAATAATAATAATAATCCTTAGAAGAACAAGAGAGCCCTTCGCCATTTCATTGGCTTGGGCCCTAATAATCCTAAAGAAAACAAAAGGGCCTTCAGCCCTTAGGGCTTTGGCCATAATTACTAGTGTGTTCATTCTTAACTAATGCTTAACTAATGCATTATTCTTTGTATTATTATTATTATTATTATTATTATAATTAATTAATTAATTAATTTATTTATTTATTTTTTTGAATGACAGATCAAAAGGATAAACAATAGCAATTTATTTTCACAGCCTTCTTTGCTTACTAAGGGTGCCAATAATTCTGACCTGGACTGTATTAGATTTAGAAAATGACTAATATCTTGTGTTGTGATGGCTAAACTAAGAACAATGTGGTCATAATTTTTAATGTTGCAACAAGAATACTACCTCTGAATTTTAGATGAATATCTAATTTGAAGTTTAGTCTTTATATTGAGAGTAAATCATAAATCCTTTGTTGTTGTTTTCACACAGAACAGTTCCAGCTGAATGTTATTACCTCAATTTCAAATCTCATATTTTCTTAAAAATATATCATATGATGCTTTTGTTCTATATATTATTATTAAACTACTTTAAGCTATAGATGACTACTTTAAGCACATCATGATAGATGATGTGCATATATAATGTATTTACATGCCTTTATATAATATATTTATATTATGTAAATTAATGTAAACCAAAGCCTTTAAAATGAAAACCCTTGATTTTTAGATTGAAAGAATTAGCATAATTCTTAACACGTCAAACAAGTAGCAAGTATGGAGCAGTGAGAGGACAAAGACTTTTGTTATCTGCCCCATTGCTGATCTAACCCTCTTTATATTAAATAATCCTGCTCCTGAGCATGTTTGAGTTTGAGCTGTTGCTATGACAACAATTCCAAGATGAATGTCAAAGAATAGAACTATCCAGGATCATTTTAAATTATCAGTTCCATCCAGATAACAAAAACACAGTTGAAGAAATAGGCCCAGATCAAACATGATGACTTTTGTTTTTGGTTAATTAAGCAATTTTTGCTGCGTAGGTAAAGGAAGCCATTTTGAATGATGAGATTTACTGCCCTCCGGAAACAGCAGTCCTACTGGCATCTTACTCTGTTCAGGCCAAATACGCCGACTACAACCGAGACATTCACAAGCCTGGTTATCTCACCAATGACAAGCTGCTACCACAGAGGTGAGTCATGTAAACTTTCTGAAAGAGATCTTTCTGAAAGCCTTCTCAACATAAGTTAAATCTCTTCCATCTGCAAGTTGCCCGATAGGATGTAATGGGATGATATGGAATTGTTTTCTCTCTCTCTGTCTCTGTCTCTCTCTCTCTCTCTCTCTCTCTCTGCTATGATTGATTATGAATTTGTAGTTCAAAAATTATACATAAGCTACTATAGAGGTGTCCAAACCTATAGGACTATGGGACCCTATATAGGACTATAGGATTCAACTGTCTCAGACAGCTGAGAGAGTGGAATATGATAAGGACTGGTCAAGATACTTTCATTAGTGAGGTTGACTAGTTTATGCAGCTTTTTTTTTCTAATTTGTTTTTGCTTTAATATTTTAAGCAATGGTGCTATAAGAGATTTCTTAGCATTCTCTTTCCAAGAAGCAGAATCTACATTCTTCACTTTTGAATCACTACCAATTTGTATGGGGTTAGATTTGTGTCTTAGCTCTAGATAAATAGATATAGAGGAAACAGGTACATTTAGCTCAAAGGAAATTAATAATTATTTTTATTTATTGGGAATTTTGACAATCACTTATTTTACGGCAAAACAAATGAATCATCCAGTGTAACTAAAACATAATATCTGAAGCATAGTAAAAACATCACTACAACTTCTGAAAGTGACCAGCTGTGTTTTAGCATTACATAAAAAGTGATGTCACAAATTTAACATTAATGTATATATATAAAAAAGTGAATATTTAAATACCAAAAACTCTTTGCTCAACTTGGCAATATATGAGCAATATCACACAAGTAGCCGTGCGATATGGCTCTATATCAACACAGCATGCTGATATACAGCCATATCACAAGGCTACTCATGTGATATTGCGTTTAAGCAACAGTTCAATGGCACAAGTGTGTAAATAGATAAAAACAACAATGAAATGTCTTTAAAAATCATCATTTGTGCAGAACTACTTTACATTTAAATTAGCTAGTCAAGAAGTTAAATAAGTGATATTTTCCACTTAAGATCAGGTTATATACACATACACAGTAGGTAGTCAACCAGAATAATACTTTTACCACCAAAACTGGGAATGTGTATTTGCTGCCTTTTATCGCTAAGTGGCGCTTGTCACAGACATGTCAGGTTCCACCTCCTTCCAATACCCACGCACTCAATCACCCGAATACTAATCACCGCCACCTGCACCTCATCATCACCACAATCACCAACACCATAAGAAGCCAACACTCACACACACTCACTGTCCGGTCTCGTTCGTACCTATGCTCCATGTGTACTTACCTCAAGGACTCCAATCTTCTACTTACCTGCTTCCAACGTCTCCAGTGTCTCCAGTCTTCCCCGTGTGCTGATCCTACTGTGTGTGAGTGTTCCCAGTTTCCAGTCTCCAGCCTTCGTCACATCCCGTCTGCAATCATCAAAAGGACAGTATCACTACTTCTATCTATTCATCAGACTGCTACAATTGCCATATACTCACCATTTCACTCTGCTGATATCAATAAACAACTGTACTTGCTTTTACATCTGCCTCCGTGCCGTCTCTGTTGTAACAGCGCTATAGTCACACACTTTAAAAAAAAATAGAAAGTAAATGTGTCAGTTCATTCTCTCAAGCATTAATCTGCCACGGCTTTGTTGAGAGCTGTGGTAGTAGATAAATTCAATTGAAACACTGTAGTTAAACAAATTCAAATGAATTTGAATTTAAGCAAAGTAAATTTTAACACTATAAGCTCAGTTCCCTTTCAGTCGGTCACGTTCGACGTACGTCAGTAGTGACCGACGAATTGGGATATCGCTTAGAGAGCCCTATCATCTTCGTGTAAACTAAAACAAGCCAATGGAATTGGCGTGCGATATTTGCATAATGCGCACCGCCCCCGTCAGGTGTATATAAATAGGAAGCAGATGCAATCGCACTCTGTCTTTCGCTTCGGAGCCATTCACTGGTGTCCTATTTAGAAGACTCCTTTCTTCGTGTGTTTTTTTTTTTTTACTAAAACACTGCCTCAGAAGAGGATCTGCAGCGAGCTTTGGTGCTGGTGAAGAGGGCACGTGCAGCGAGGTCGCGAGTGTCTGAGGAGCCGAGCTATAAGCTCTAAACTGCTGTTTTCACAGCAACACAAAGAGTGTGTGTGAGGTAGCGATTTGGGCCGGTTCCTCGGTGTGTCAGGGAGTGGTGTACCTGACACATCGCGTCGCTCCCTGGGTGCTTCAGCACGAGTGAGTTGACTTCCCCTTCTAAAAGAGCTTTACAGACGAACCCTGACAGTATGTCATTTCGTCTGTGCGTTACTGGGTGCGGTCGTTCCCTGGTCCCTGCTGATGGGCACAATCGCTGCATCTCGTGTTTGGGCGTTCAGCACGCTGAAGCAGCGTTTGTGGATGGTTCATGTTCCCATTGCGGGAACATGACCATCGCGGTGCTGAGGTCGAGGCTCTCCTTCCTGAAGTCTCAGGAAGCGGGAGTCCCCTCTCCTATGCCGCGTACGACCGTTTTTTCCGGCCCCGGGAACCGGAATGACGGTACGGCGCTGTATAGGGAGGGCGACCTGAGGATAACGGTCAGGGCTCCCCCGTCGAGCGGAAACGCTCCGCGGGCCCCTGCCCCCTCATCAGCACCGCAACCCATCTTGCCGCCGTTGGTTTCCGCTGGGCCCTCTTCGGACTGTCCAGCCGTTACCTTTGGTGCGCCGGCGGAGGATCAGATGTCGATCGCTGCGTCGGAAGGCGAGTTTGAGTGTTCGGGGGAGGAAGATCCGGACGTGCTGCCGTTGCCCGAATCGGATCCCGAACTCTCGGCTGTGCTCTCCCGGGCCGCCTTGTGTGTCGGGCTCGAGTGGAACCCTCCACCCTGTCCCGGCCCATCGCGGCTGGATGATTGGTATTTGGGGGCGGGTCGCGCTGGTCAGCCCCAGCGTCCCGCCCCAATGCCTTTCTTCCCGGAGGTGCACGATGAGGTGACCAGGTCTTGGCAGACACCGTATAGTGTTCGTTCGAGGCCTGGCCCCCCGTCCGCCTTCACCTCCCTGGACGGCGGGGCAGCCAGGGGGTACGCGAGGATCCCGCCAGTCGAGCGGTCTGTTGCAATGCAACTGTGTCCAACGGCCGCTGGCTGGCGTGGTGAGCCGCGTCTCCCGTCCCGGGCCTGTAAATTCTCAGCCGGTCTGACTGAGAAAGCTTACAGTTCCTGTGGGCAGGCTGCCTCTGCCCTGCATGCGATGGCACTTTTGCAGGTCTACCAGGCAAAAGCGCTGTCGGAAATGCCCCAGGAAGGTCCTGACCAACAGCTGCTGGGGGAGCTGCGCGCTGCCACCGACCTCGCCCTCCGGGCGACGAAGGTGACAGCACGCGCTGTTGGTCATGCGATGTCTACCTTGGTAGTCCAGCAACGCCATCTCTGGCTGACCCTGGCGGACATGCGGGATGCCGACAAGCAGAGGTTCCTAAATTCCCCCGTGTCCCCGGTCGGCCTATTCGGCGACGCGGTGGAGAGCTTCGCCCATCAGTTCTCCGCTGCACAGAAGCAGGCTGAGGCTATCAGTCACATCATGCCACGGCGGTCCGCTGCTGCCTCCACCCAGCCGCCCGTGGCTCAGCCTCAGCCCGCTCGTCGCCGAGGGTGCCCGCCTGCATCGTCCTCCGCCCCTGCTAAGACGGCAAAGCAGCAGCCTACACCAGCCAGACAGCAGGGTGCCGGTCGCGGGCGTGGTGCCCAGCCCGTCTCCGCTAAGCCCGGTGGTAAGCGTAAGAGCAAAACACGGCACTGAGACGGGCAACCTGGAGGGGAAGGATCTTGCTCTTCGGGAGAGTTTTCCACCATCTCTCCCACCCCCGGAGGAGGGCCGGGGGGAATTTGTGTTTGTCTGTCTACCGCCGCTGGCTCTCCGGAGTCCAGCGGTACCCACTTTTTCACAAAAAGAGCAGTTTCCTCAAACTCCAGGTCACAACAAGGGGTGTCTGTCAGTGTGCCAGGCTCCGCCTCGCCGCTGACAGCTCCCTCCCCATTCGCCAGCAGGTGGCAGTGTGATGGTGCAGACCGCGTCCCGTGCGCTGTCTCCCATGCACACTGCTGCCTCGCAGATTCTGACCCCACTCCGGGCCGCCCCCAAGCCGTCCGGGTCGGGTCCCTCTCTGCCTTGCTGCCCCACCCCCGGTGCGTCTGTGGTGCCTTTGGTCCTGCTGGCTCAGTGTCTGGAAGCGTGGAGCACGCTCCCCAGCCTGTCCAGTTGGCTCATTCGTACTATCAGACTCGGCTATGCGAGTCTCGGTCTTCAGGGCTGTCCACTTCACTCCGGTGTCGTTGGACAGTGCTCCTGTTCTCCGGGTGGAGATTGCTGTCCTCCTGGCGAAGGGTACAATCAAGCCGGTCCCTCCAGCCGATATGAAGTCGGGGTTTTACAGCCCCTACTTCATTGTACCGTAAAAGGGCGGTGGGCTACGGCCAATCCTGGACCGTCCCCAGGATTGGTTTGCAGCAATAGACCTGAAGGACGCATACTTTTATGTCTCGATTCTGCCTCGACACAGACCCTTCCTAGGTCGGTCTGCGTTCGAGGGTCGGGCATGTCAGTACAAAGTCCTACCCGACATGGTTGTAGCTCCCAACCGGTTGGGTCTTCAGGTCAACTGGGACAAGAGCAAACTCGCCCCCGGGTAGAGGATCTCTTGTTTCGGTCTCGAGCTAGACTCGGTCGCACGGACTGCGCGTCTCACCGAGGTGCGCGTCCAGTCGGTGTTGAACTGCCTGAGCTCGCTCAAGTGCAGGACAGCGGCTCCACTGAAAGATTTTCAGAGGCTCCTGGGGCATATGGCATCTGCAGCCGCGGTAACGCCGCTCGGATTGCCTCATATGAGACCGCTTCAACACTGGCTCCGCGGCCGGGTCCCGAGATGGGCGTGGCAGTGCGGCACGCTCCGTGTCCCCGTGACACCGAGCTGCCGTCGCACCCTTGTCCGGTGGTTGGACCCTTCATTCCTGTGGGCCGGAGTACCCCTCGAACGAGTGTCCAGGCACGCTGTGGTCTCCACAGATGTCTCTGCCACGGGATGGGGGGCCACGTACAACGGGCATGCAGTGACAGGTCTTTGGACGGGGCCTCAGCTGCATTGGCATACCAATTGCCTCGAGTTGCTAGCGGTTCGTCTTGCGCTGGCCCGCTTCAAGGAGCTGTTGTCAGGCAAGCACGTTCTAGTCCGCTCACTAAGCACTGCGGCCGTTGCGTACACCTACCGTCAAGGTGGTCTACACTTCCGTCGCATGTTGCAACTCGCCCGCCATCTCTTGTTGTGGAGTCAGAAGGATCTGAGGTCCCTTCGGGCCACTCGTGTCTCAGGTGTGCTCAACCGTGCAGCCGACGAGCTGTCACGGCAGCATCTACTTGCGGGCGAGTGGCGGCTCAACCCCCAGGCGGTCCAGCTGATTTGGCAGCGTTTCGGCGAGGCCCAGGTAGTCCTGCTTGCCTCCCCGGAAACTGCCCTCCGCCAGTGGTTTTATTCCCTGACCGGCGGCACGCTCGGCACGGATGCCCTGGCACACAGCTGGCCCCCGGGTCTGCGCAAACATGCGTTTCCCCCAGTGAGCCTTCTCGCACAACTCCTGTGCAAGGTCAGGGAGGACGGGGAGCAGGTTCTGTTAGTGGCTCCGTACTGGCCCACTCGGACCTGATTCTCAGACCTCATTCTCCTCGTGACAGCACCTCCCTGGCCGATTCCTCTGAGGAAGGACCCCCTGACTCAGAGACGGGGCACCCTGTGGCACCCGCGTCCCGATCTGTGGAACCTCCACGTGTGGTCCCTGGACGGGATGCGGAGGTTCTGAGTGATCTCCCGCAAGCGGTCGTAGACACCATCACTTCCGCTAGAGCTCCTTCCACTAGGAATCTCTACGCGCTGAAGTGGAACCTGTTCGTCGAATGGTGCGCCTCTCGCCGAGAGGACCCCCGATCATGTTCGGTCGGATCCGTGCTTTCCTTTCTGCAAGATGGGTTGGAGCGAAGGCTGTTTCCCTCCACCCTCAAGGTGTATGTTGCCGCCATTGCCGCACATCACCATGCAGTTGAGGGTAAGTCCCTGGGGAAACACGATCTGATCGTCAGATTCCTGAGGGGGGCCAGGAGACTGAATCCTCCTCGCCCTTCCTCCGTACCCTCTTGGGATTTGACCCTGGTTCTCACAGCTCTCCGGGGTCATCCCTTCGAACCTTTGCAATCAGTCGACCTGAAACTAATGTCTCTTAAGACGGGTCTTCTGGTTGCATTGGCTTCCCTGAAGAGGGTAGGGGATCTGCATGCATTTTCGGTCGACGAAACGTGCCTAGAATTCGGGCCCGGTGCTTCTCACGTCATCCTGAGACCCCGGCCTGGATACGTGCCCAAGGTTCCTACCACTCCCTTCAGAGATCAGGTAGTGAACCTGCAAGCGCTGCCCTCGGAGGAGGCAGACCCAGCCCTAGCTTTGCTCTGTCCCGTCCGCGCTCTGCGCGTTTACGTGGACAGAATGCGAAGCTTCAGGACCTCAGATCAGCTCTTCATCTGTTACGGAGGCCAGCAGAAGGGAAAGGCTGTCTCCAAGCAGAGGATGGCCCACTGGATAGTGGATGCCATCGCCTTGGCGTACGAATCCCAGGGCGTGCCTTGCCCGCTCAGGTTGAGAGCCCACTCCACCAGAGGGGTGGCCTCTTCCTGGGCGCTGGCTCATGGCGCCTCGCTGACAGATATCTGTAGAGCTGCGGGCTGGGCGACACCTAACACGTTCGCTAGGTTTTATAGCCTACGTGTAGAGCCGGTATCCTCGCGTGTACTCGCATCCACTAGTCGGTAGACGTGTTGTACCCGCTCTAAGTGTCGGCTTGCAATGCCATTCCCGCCACTGGCCGGATACGTGCATACTTTCACTCCAGTCGCGTTCCCCGCTTGGCGAACCCTGTCGAGTTCCTCCGCCTCCCCCTTCGGCTCGGACATTGCGGAGTGTCTGATGCCAGGCCTACATCCGTCGCTGACGCTGTCTGTTGGCTGGGGCCCATATGTCATGACCCCTCTACGTGAGCGGTCCCATATGTGTATTTTCCACGGTTTAAAACTCCCTACGGGCCGAGTCCGTGTCTTTCCCTTAGCAGAGCCAGCTCTGCTGTCACCTGTCAGATGAGTCTCCCCCTAACCAGGTGGAGCCATCCCAGGGACTCCATATGCGTACTGCCCCCCCGGGCCAGTCCATGTGTGTATTCCCACGTAAACTCCTCCCCCATTGGGTAGGTAGTGGTCTCCGCAGCGTCCCTTACGGGTTCGCTTTCCCAGTGTGTCTAGTTTACTTAGTGGGTAGTGGTTAGACAGCAGTAGACTCTCTCGGTGTAAGCTCGCCCCCTTCACCGCCAGCCGGTGCTATGGGCGGCTGAGCTTGCGCTGGGCACTGGAAGGGGTTTCGTAACTGTGGCGCTTTAGTTGGGATCCCAATTCGTCGGTCACTACTGACGTACGTCGAACGTGACCGACTGAAAGGGAACGTCTCGGTTACGTATGTAACCCTCGTTCCCTGAAGGAGGGAACGGAGACGTACGTCCCGTCGCCACAGTTTCTGTACCCTCGCTGTAGCGCGGACACCAGTTGTCTCCTCAGCGAAAAACAGAGTGCGATTGCATCTGCTTCCTATTTATATACACCTGACGGGGGCGGTGCGCATTATGCAAATATCGCACGCCAATTCCATTGGCTTGTTTTAGTTTACACGAAGATGATAGGGCTCTCTAAGCGATATCCCAATTCGTCGGTCACTACTGACGTACGTCTCCGTTCCCTCCTTCAGGGAACGAGGGTTACATACGTAACCGAGACGTTTTTTAATGTAGGCCTATAATTAGAAATGCAAGTCAAAAAGTTGTCTCTTATACTTTATTTTCTTTTAATTTGTAGTAGATTACATTAACACTAAAATAAATAAAACTAAATGAAATTTAGACGTCAGATCTTGCTAACCGACTCGGCAGCATTTGTGTTTTTGCTTCTTTATGATATTAAGAATTAAATAAAGTAGGTTGTTATGATCAGCATAATTTTCTTTAATTAATAATGTAAATATTTCAAAATAAAAATATAAAACATGCCAGTATAAAAATGCTACATGAATTAGGCTTTGTACAGACTTGTAGTGATACCCTGATGATACGGCTTCGTGGACTATGCTGCAAGATTTCAGAGATTGCACATCCAGTGATCAGACTTCGAGTTCTGGCTTTGTTGGTTTATTATTTGTCACAAATAAAAGTTTAAAATGTACATTTATTGTTTGCCGTGAGATCGGTTATGAAACACTTTTTGGAGCTTTATTATTCAGTGTCATTTTTATTAGTAGTAGCCATTTAGTAAGATGATAACATTGTACATGCTGTTAACCTATGCTGGCCCTATAACGTTTTTGATGCTTTCACTGGAAATATGAGAAATAAGTTTTTCCTAGACGACTAGTGGTTAAAAACAATCGACTAGTAAGTTTGGATCAAAAGATTAAAACCACGTTTATAAATTGTCGTGTTTTGTTGGTGTGCTAAGCTGACATGGTAACAAGCCCAGGGATGCACCTGTTCTGAGCTAATGCAAATAAATAATTTTTAATCGTAAAGCTCACTTTTTTTCTCTTTTTTTTCCACGAAGGGCATTAGATACAGTTTGAAAGAAGGGGAAGTAAGAAGTTTGGTGAATGAAATGAGGGATTAAATCATCTTGAATAGAACATCAGTAAGTAAATATAGCTGCGAGCAGCGATGGCGGGCCCAAGCCCGGTGGCACCGCCACCCGGTGGCTTCAGGGCAACTGTGCACAGCGGGCAATAGGCATTTAAAACGGTTAAACATCAAAGGACTATGTCAAATTCACTCCACATTTACTGCACTACAAGGTGCCGCTATAGAGCCCCGCCTCCCTGCCAATTTTCAAAGGATTACATGTGCCAAGTTTTAACATTATTCTGATGAATTTTGAAGCAAGTCAGGTAAAAATAAGAGGGTGATCTCAATGTATGCTGAAAGTGACACATTTTCTGCTTCCAGTTGGTGGCGCTATGACTTTGAATCACAATAGTCACATCCATGTGATCAGCCTTGTACAACGAAGACTAAGCCGAAGTTTCATCAAAATCAATTAATGTATGCAGAAGTTATAACACTTTGTTTCCCTTTTCTTGCCATAAATTCGTTGCCTCGCCACGGCCAAACCGCTTGAGATATCCAAAATATGTTTGCAATTAAACAACTTCAATGTGTTAGCAACAAGTTAAAAAAAGCTTGGTGTAAATTGGATAAACCCTGTAGGAGTAGTAGTATAAAATTCATAGCCTGTTTTTTCAAAAAATTAACATTCAAACCAAAATAGCTGACTTCCTGTTGGTCGGAGCTAATGAATGTAAATTAGAAAATTGTTCGGCTTGATGAGAACAATATGTGTACCGAGTTTGGCGACTGTAGGAAAAACTACCCCCCCCACTTTTGTCAAAAGGTGGCGCTACTGAGCCCCTCCACCACGCCCATTTTTATGGCTTTGTCCATGTCTACTGGTTGACAATATTGATGTGTGTGTCGAGTTTCATGCAATTTGAAGCATGTTAAGAGCCTCAAAAACACTCAATATTATTACAGTTTGACCTGTTGCCATGGCAACAATATTTCAAATATCAAAAATCCTGTCATAGGTCTACATCTGCTGTGTATTGACATTACACTGATGAAGTTTGAAGCAAATCAGGTAAAAATAAGAGGGTGATCTTAAAGCATTTCAAAAAGTGATACACTTCCTGCTGCCAGTTGGTGGCGCTATAACTTTGACTCACAATAGTCACATCCATGTGATCACACTACTACAACCAACACACTCGTGAAGTTTCATAAAGATCAATATATGTATGCAGACGTTATAACACATTTCCTGTTTCCTTTTTCTCGCCATAAATTCGTTGCCTCGCCATGGCCAAACCGTTCGAGATATCAAAAATCCGCTGGCAATTTTTCATCATCAGTGTCTTGACTTCATGCTGACCGAGTTTGGTGGCGATTGGATTAATCGCCTAGGAGGAGTATATCAAATTCCAGAGCATGCGTTTTTCAAACAACCCTTAATAGCTGACTTCCTGTTGGTGTGGCGTTTAACTTAGAGTACGAAAGTTGTTGGGCCCGATGAGGTCTATATGTGTACCGAGTTTCATACAAATACGTGCAAAGGTGTTTAATATATGGACCAAATTTTCAGACTTTTTTCAAGGGGGCGCTGTCGAGCCCCCCTGCCACGCCCGGGTACCAGCCTCTGCAGCGTCCCAATGGCCGCGGATTCCAATGTGTGTGCCAATTTTCAAGAGTTTTTGAGCATGTTAAGGCCCCCAAAAAGCCCCAGAAGATGGGAAAAAAAAATATATATAAAAAAAATATATATAGCTGCGAGCAGCGATGACGGGCCAAAGCCCGGTGGCACCGCCACCCCGGTGGCTTCAGGTCAACTGTGCACAGCGGGCAATGGGCATTTAAAACGGTTAAACATAAAAGTACTATGTCAATATCACACCACATTTACTGCAGCAGCTTTTACTTCAAACTTCAGCCATGTTTTTAGTGTTTTTGGTCCAAACAGCATATTATTAACTTTTAACCATTACAACTACCAGAAGACTGCTATTACACTACAATTGTCCACTATAGATCAAGTTTTAGAATAACAAATATTCTAGAATTACATATATTTCCCTGTCAGCTTGCCTCCTTTAAGTTGACAAATACATGATTTTTTTTTACTCCTACTGCTACTACCTTATTAAATTTATACACATATTTCTTTCAAACCATATTAAGGGTGTGCACTATAAGTAAATGTTGTGTTATACCAAACTATTATTTTAACATTGATTATATCATACTATTTACAAATAAATAACTACACACAAAATATTGCATTGTACTCTAAACAATGCAGTTTTATTTTCCAAGTTTTAAAGTTCATTAAAACTCATACAATGAAAACATAGAATCAATCCACTTTAATCAGTGCCTAACACAGCTATTTTGTCATTCGAACTTAAAAAACAAAACAAAACAAAGACTAACAGTTTTCTTATCTTTTTACTGATCTGAAGTATATTACCTTCATTTTAAATTCATCCAGGTTCAATTACTAAACATACAATTGTAATTTCATTTAAATCAAACAATGAGTGCAAAATATCATCCTAATCTGCCATGTCTGTGTTTTTTCTCAGACAAACCCTAAAAAAATTCTAGAGCAAAATACATACTGTTATTTGTACCAACTCCACCGTGCTCTGAGAAATCTAATTTAGCCTTAATGCGAATGTCTGTGATTGCTGATGTTATATCCACCTTATTCCAACGCCCCATGACGCTTTGCACGAATTATGGGAGTAATTTCCGTTAAACTGTAAACAGTCAGTGATAGACACTATGATCTTTTTTTAAACTGGTACAATAAGATGACATTATTTTACTCACCCTTCAACCAATGAACAATAAATGGACATTTAAAAGTGTGAAAGCATCAACAACGTAATTTCAACAAGCCATGTAAAGGTGTGATTTTTTTCCACAGCAATAACGGATGGGTTGAACATATGCTATAGTGATATATATATATGCATTATGTAATACATTGCCTTAATAAAAAAGGTCATGAACTTCAGCATTGTGTGATACCTGTGAAACAAACCTGGAAAGAGACGTGAGGCTTTGAGGAGATTCTTTGTGCATTCCAGTGAATTATTAATGGGATGTATTGTAAATTATATAGAGAGAACAGACCACAAATGTACAGTATATGCTGTCCTTTTTCATACTATTACAGCAGTATGCAAAGAGAAAAAATAAAATATTCTGGAGGATAGAAAGCAGCTGCTGAAAAGAGCTCTTGCCATCGATATTTTTGTTATAACATATTACAATACCAAGCGTTATGTCATTCTCATGATGTCTGAAAATAAAACATAAAAAGAAATTGACAGCTGATTCAGTCAAGCTGACAGATAATTTAATTGTAGGGCAACCATATGATTTGAAACGATAAGTTTCAGTTTTTTTGAATGGAAGTTCACCAAACCGGAAGTGGAACCCATAATTTAAATGCAGAAGGCTAGTCAGGAATAAGGCTAGTCAATAATCCTTACACTTCATGTTTTTGACCTCCCTGAGCTGTTGTTTGTGCCCCAATCTTATGCACCAAAAGCATGCTTTTGCAGTGTTTTTTTTTTTTTTATATTTGAATTAACCCTAATTATCAAACTAATAATGTAATAATATGTTGTCAGTGGCCTACAAATGAACTGGCCTGATTAACTGCTTCAGATGTGTTTGAGTAAGGGTTGGGAATAAACTCTTAAGCACAGTGAGTCTGCAATATAAGGGTTAACTGATCAAGGCTGTAAAACTCTCTCTGTCTCTCACTTTCACTCACACACACACACACACACAGAGAGAGAGACACACACACACACACACACACGGGAGTAGGGGGACTGAGACCCTACGTCTAAGAGAGCTTAAGTATGTGCATAAGAATGTTTGAAAAATCCACATTTAATCCAAAATATCTGACTTCCTGTTGGTCAGAGCTAATGACTGTAAATGAGAAAGTTGTCCAGTTTAATGAGAACAATAAGTGTACCGAGTTTGGTGACTGTAGGTTAAACTAAACCCCCCACTTTTGTCAAATGGTGGTGCTGCAGAGCCCCTGCTCCCCGCCCGTTTCTAAGGCTTTGTCCATATCTACTGTATGACAATAATGATATGTGTGTCAAGTTTCATCCAATATGAAGCAGGTTAACGGCTTCAAAAACGCCCAAGAATATTATAAAAGTTTGACGTGTTGCCAAGGCAACTATGTTTGAGATATCACAATTCTTTTCAAAGGTCTACATCTGCCATGTTTTGACATTATTGTGGTGAAGTTTGAAGCAAATCGGATAAAAATAAAATGGTGATCTCAAAGCATTTTGAAAGTGACACGCTTCCTGCTGCCAGTTGGGGGCAGTATAACTTTGACTCACAGTAGTCGCATCCATGTGATCTGACTATTACAACCAACACACTTGTGAAGTTTCATAAAGATCAATCAATGTATGCAGAAGTTATAACACATTTCCTGTTTCCCTTTTCTCGCCATAAATTCGTTGCCTCGCCACAGCCAAACCGTTCGAGATATCAAAAATCCGCTGGAAATTCTTCATCATCAATGTCTTGACTTCATGCTGACCGAGTTTGGTGGTGATCGGATTAATTGCCTAGGAGGAGTATATCAAATTCCAGAGCATGCGTTTTTCAAACAACCCATAATAGCTGACTTCCTGTTGAGGTGACGTATAACTTAGAGTACGAAAGTTGTTTGGCCCGATAAAGTCTATATGTGTACCGAGTTTGATACTTGTATGTGCAAGCGTGTTTGATATATGCACCATGTTTTCTGACCCAATTCTCTGCCACGCCCGGGTACCAGCTTTTCTCTGGCTGTCATGGCCGCGGGTTCTGACCCGTGTGCAAAATTTCAAGAGTTTTTGAGCATGTTAAGGGCCCCAAAAACCCCAAAAACTTAATTAAAATTAAAATAATGATAAATATAGCTGTGAGCAGCGATAACGGGCCAAAGCCCGGTGGCACCGCCACCCCTGTGGCTTCAGGGCAACTGTGCATGGCGGGCAATGGGCATTTAAAACAGTTAAGCATAAAAGGACTGTCAAATTCACTCCACATTTACTGCACTACAAGGTAGCGCTATAGAGCCCCTCCTCCCTGCCCGTTTCTAAGGCTTTGCCCATGTCTACTGGCTAACAATCCTGATGTGTGTGTGGAGTTTCAAACAATTTGAAGCATGCTAAGAGTCTCAAAAGCATTCAAAACCAATAAAAAAGTTTGATGCGGGTAAGGCAAGGCAACTGTGTTTGTTGCCAAGGCAACTGTGTTTGAGATATCACAATTCTTTTCAAAGGCCTACATCTGACATGTTTTGACATTATTTAAATGAAGTTTGAAGCAAATAGGGTAAACATAAAATGGTGATCTCAAAGCATGTTGAAAGTAACACATTTCCTGCTGCCAGTTGGTTGCGCTATAACTTTGACTCACAATAGTCACATCTATGTGATCAACCTTGTAGAACGAAGACACAGCCGATGATTCATCAAAATTAATTAATGTATGCAGAAGTTATAACACTTTGTTTCCCTTTTCTTGCTATTAATTCGTTGCCTCGCCACGGCCAAACCATTTGAGACATCCAAAATCCGTTTGCAATTAAACAACTTCAATGTGTTAGCAACAAGATAAAAAAAGCTTGGTGTAAATTGGATGAACCCTGTAGGAGTAGTAGTATAAAATTCATAGCCTGTTTTTCAAAAAATTTACATTCAAACAAAAATAGCCGACTTCCTGTTGGTCGGAGCTAATGAATGTAAATTAGAAAATTGTCCAGCTTGATGAGAACAATATGTGTACCAAGTTTGGTGACTGTAGGAAAAACTAACCCCCCCACTTTTGTCAAAAGGTGGCGCTACTGAGCCCCTCCACCATGCCCATTTCTATGGCTTTGTCCATGTCTACTGGTTGACAATATTGTGTGTCGAGTTTCATGCAATTTGAAGCATGTTTAGAGCCTCAAAAACACTCAAGAATATTATTACAGTTTGACCTGTTGCCATGGCAACAATATTTCAAATATCAAAAATCCTGTCATAGGTCTACATCTGCTGTGTATTGACATTACACTGATGAAGTTTGAAGCAAATCAGGTAAAAATAAGAGGGTGATCTCAAAGCATTTCAAAAAGTGATACACTTCCTGCTGCCAGTTGGTGGCGCTATAACTTTGACTCACAATAGTCACGTCCATGTGATCAGACTACTACAACCAACACACTCGTGAATATTCATAAAGATCAATATATGTATGCAGACGTTATAACACATTTCCTGTTTCCTTTTTCTCACCATAAATTTGTTGCCTCGCCACGACCAAACCGTTCGAGATATCAAAAATCCACTGGCAATTTTTAATCATCAATGTCTTGTCTTCATGCTGACTGAGTTTGGTGGCGATCGGATTAATCGTCTAGGAGGAGTATATCAAATTCCAGAGCATGCGTTTTTCAAACAACCCTTAATAGCTGACTTCCTGTTGGCGTGGCATTTAACTTAGAGTACGAACGTTGTTCGGCCCGATGAGGTCTATATGTGTACCGAGTTTTATACTTGTATATGCAAGCGTGTTTGATATATAGACCATGTTTTCGGACCCCATTCAAGGGGGCGCTGTCGAGCCCCCCTGCCACGCCCGGGTACCAGCTTCCGCCCGGCCCTGTTGGCCGCGGATTCCAATGTGTGTGCAAATTTTCAAGAGTTTGAGCATGGTAAGGGCCCCAAAAATGCCCAAATAGTCGGAAAAAAAAATAATAATAAATATAGCTGCGAGCAGCGATGACGGGCCAAAGCCCGGTGGCACTGCCATCCCAGTTGCTTCAGGTCAGCTGTGCACGGCGGGCAATGTGCATTTAAAACAATTAAACATAAAAGGACTATGTCAATTTCAAACCACATTCACTGCAGCGGCTGATGCTCCTATGATGACAAACCACAAAAGCCACATGCATGAGATCGTTTAAATTGAGATGACTTTCATGTCACAGAATGTTATAAGTCTATTTCAAATGAGTGCAGAATATCATCATAATCTGAAATGACTTGGTTTTTTCTCATTGCGAGTTCAGGCTGCATGATTTTAGCCCCGATTTTAGCTCGCAGACAGGTTTTGTGAAATCGCAGACAAATGCCCGAAATCACAGGCAAATCAGTGCTCTGTTATGCGAGTGCTCTGTCACAGTCTCTCCAACCATTTCCTCCTCCATATTCTTCTTTTATTTTTCTTGTTTTCACTGCAAATCAGCACACAGGCCATTCATATTGCAAGCTTCTTGCGGGTTACCGTTTTTAATAATAAACCCAGTTTCACTTGAGAACTCCGGTCTTGCATACGTGATATTGTGTTGTTTCCTTGTCACATCTCCCGTGTGTTTGGTTGTGAAACGTAGTTTGAGTGCCAGACAGATGTGTCAGCGATTCTTCCTATTCTAAATTCATGCAGTGTGAAACCTTCTGTCGCCGATCCATCATGCATTTTGAACACAACAGCGACTGAATCGAAAGCGAAAGTAATGCAGTGTGAAAAGGACAGTGACCAGACTAGTTTGAAAATCATGCAGTCTGAAGTCGGCTTCAGACAACCCCTATAAAAATTCTAGACCAAATTATATACTGTTATTTGTGCAAACTCCACAATGCTCTGAAATAACTAATCCAGCCATAATGTGAATGTCTGTGATTGCGGATGTTGTATAATCCTCACTCTTCTATTCATGTGTTTTTTGACCTCCATGAGCTGTTGTTTGTGCACCAATCTTATGCACCAAAAGCATGCATTCATTTAATTTTAATATGTGTGGTATAAGATAAAAAATAAAATGGAAAAATAATAAATAATAAATAGAGCCAAATCACAGAACCTGCAAAGACAATTTTAATGTCAGTCTCAGGTATTAATAAGGTTCATATTGTAACGTCTGGATGGATCCGTTCAGAGTCAATAAACTTTGGAGTTTTCAGAACGCTTTTAACCTGATGAACTTTGTTTCTTAATCACTAAATCGGCTCCGAACAGTCTACTAAAGATGAGCCCACTTGACAACTTTGTTGCCCTCCGAGGTAACACAGCAGGCCCAATTTCCTTGCTCTTAGGACATCAAAGGGGCCCCTCATGTGGACTACGGGCCAGATCCACATTCCAGCACCCACACACACTGGCACACACAAAAACACACACACAGACACACATACAGAAACACACAAACATACACTTTTAACTGTATATATATAAACTACCACTATGCTGAAATACATATTTCATATATTTTAGGGCCTATGCATGTTTCCTAGTGTTTAAATGAGTGTATTTGTGCTAGTGTGCATTTTAACGATATAATTTTGTCTGTAAACCATAACTTCTCTCCTATGCCTTTCTGATCTGTCGAGATTGGTCTCTCCGTAAAGCTCCGGACTCGAGCTATTTACTGAGGTGGGTCACATGGCTGACATATGCATTTTTCTATGTGTTTAATGATACTGTGAAGAAAGCACTCGATCTCGAAATCCAGTCTGATGGCCATTAAGTATGCAAATTCATCTAGGAGACCAAACCAAGGAACTTTGCCCGCCAAATAGTGCTGCGCATCTATTGGCCGCTACAATTCAGGAGGTGTGTTAGTTTGGGTTTCCATAAAAACAACGACACACACCTTTTCTTTGTTCTCCCAGTGACCTCCCGATCATCTCGTGCACGTCTCTCCGGACGCCTCAGGTGACCGCGCTTCCCAACCACGCGCGCAGCTCGGGAGGACCACTTCCCCCCTCCATCCCTCCATCCCTCCCTCCCTCCATCCCTCCATCCCTCCCTCCATCCCTCTCTCTCTCTCTCTCTCTCTCTCTCTCTCTCTCTCTCTCTCTCTCTCTTCGGTTAAGTTACTTAAGTTTAAACTTCTTTTGAAAACCCCGCCGGAGAAACCCTCTCGGAAAGGACCAAGCCAAGCGCGTTGAAACTGCTACTCACGGACTTGAACCAATAAGCAAGTATTATCAATTACCTTAAATTTGTCTAAACTGATTTCTGTGCTGGCTCTCTCAAAAAGGTTTAACTGTGTAATTTGCCATTCTTTGATCATCTTTCTTTCCCTGTCTTTTCTTCATTTTCATTCTCGTGTATATATATGTGTATTCTTGTATATATATTTAGATGTATAACCTCTGTATTCGTAGTTTGCATATATTAAAACGTTATTCACGCTCGATTGTTCTGTTTGTTCTTTCAGCTGAAAACCAAGTCACTTTAACGTTTTTCGATCGCTTTATGCTTTGATGTTATAATAGCAAGTTATTTTCATGGCCAGATAATAACTCTGTTTATAATATTCTGTGAGGGACTTAGTTTGCTGGACAAACGAACAGTTTCTCTAAATAATTACTAAACCAGAACTAATCATATATGTAATTGATTATAATTCGTTGTAATTGATTCACAATATATGTTTAATTCCCTGTTGGGTCAATATATGAATCATAATTTATTCATAACCTTATGAATTATTATATTCATATTTCATCCATAAATTGATTAATAACCGCTACTAGCGCTGTAGTATTCGAGTCCGGACTTGGACTCGAGTCCGGACTCGAGACGTTTTCCTGTTGTCTCGGACTCGTCTCGGACTCAGTGATATTTGCACTCGGACTTGTCTCGGACTTGGTCATTGGTCTCGCCACAAGTCCTAATTGGTCTCGACTGAGTCCAGTTTTTCAGTCTCACTTCTTACCGATTCCGAGCCGATCTTTTTTGTTACCAGCGGCACAGGGAGTAACGTCAGCTGCGCATTCTCGCTCTCTTCTCTCACGGTGAAGTGACAAACACTCGCGCGGGCGCCTCCTCTCTCTCACTCGTCTCATTCGCTCCGGTTCCTGCAGGTTTCGTGCTCACACCGAAAGCGCGCGCACCACTGATCACGCGAATAAGCCACGCTTAGTCTCAAACAGAGACAGAAGTCAAACAGAGTCACAATTACCAAAATGAGTGGCTTAATGCACTTAAAATATTAAATACATACAAAATTATGTCAAAATGCTCGTCTTGGCAATTATTCAGATAAACACAGTCAGTTTTGGATCGTTAAATAGCTAAGAGAACGCAGCTCTTAAAGGGACAGCAGTCCAATATTCCTGCTGCTGTCTGACATGTTATTTAAAGAACAAAAGACAAAGAAAATCACTTTCTGCTCTTGACTGATACATTTTTAACTTTAATGGTAAGAATAAGTCTGTATTTAATATTTACAATAAAAAATACAGAAATTAAGGTAACCAACGTGGATGTGTTATTTTACATTTGATTACTTTAATTTCTGTAGTATTTCTTATCTAAATAAAAACCTACTTAACCTGAAAAACTTAGTTTCATTGCTCTCTATTCTATTGCATTTATTTGCTGTTTGGAATTTTTTTTATTTGTTCTTATTTTATTACTGAGTTTTACTTTTTTTATGAAAATAAAACTTTGTGTTGAAGAAATGTAGATTTTTGTTTGTATATGCTGTCAATTATAGTTCTTAGAAAGAAAATCAGAATCGGCAAAAATAGGTATCGGCAGATCACACTATCCAAAAATCGGAAATTGGAATCCGCCTAGAAAATTGAAATCAGCGCATGTCTAGTTCAAGCAAAAGCCACAGCAGAACTGCGATTCATATCGATGTTTTGTGAACAAATCTGTGGCTGTGTAAAAACCATGAGAGTCAATGATTCAATTACCCTTTCAAAAGTACATCCACTTGTGTCGTTACTGAATGAATGAATGAATGAATTGAATGACTCGATGACTCACTCATTAAGACAGTGATTTACCGTCACCTACTGGCAGTTTTAGTTCAATTTAAAAGTATCACACATTATAACATCATTGCTTATTTTTCTTTTGGACATTTTTAATTTAAAACATTGATTTATTTTATAAAGGTATTTATAGAGGTAAAAAAAAAAAAAAAAGCACTGTAATGCACAATCAGTTTAAAGGGGAAAATATTGTCCCTTAATGGAAAAGGTGTGATTGCAGCAGTCTAAGTGGAAGAGAAGGGGTATGCCTCAGGGTGTACGTGACTGTAAAATGTTTGGGAACCACAGTTGTGGTTTTTAATGCAAAAAGTAATAATGCAAGATTATTATTTTAGAATCTAAGATATGCTGTCTCTCACATCACATAAATTATCAATAGTTATGTACGAAGGTCTTGAAGAGGATTCTTTTTTTTCTTCTGTCTCTGTCTTGACTGTCTCATTTGGACTCGGACTTCACTTGGACTCGAACCTTTTGGACTTGGACTTGACTTGGACTTGAACCTCTTTGGACTCGGTCTTGACTTGGACTCGAACCTTTTGGACTTGGACTTGACTTGGACTCGACAAAGGTGGACTTGACTACAGCCCTAACCGCTACATTTCGTTACAATATCTTGAATTTTCTGCTCACTTATGCAAGTTTATTTTAAACAGCCACTTTCATAATCATGTGAAATTTTACTGAAACAGATTTTTTTTAATAAATTTGAATTATATCAGTAAATAAATAATTCAAAAATTCTCATTGTAATTGTTAAAAATAAATAACTCAATATTTAGAAAAAAATAAGACTGTAAAGCACACATATGCATACACAGAGAGAGAAAAAGATATATATATAGACAGTGTGACACAGACATAGACCCACACACAGACACCCCCCCCCACACACACACACACGAATGAGCCTGAGGTAATATGGGGGAGGACAGAGAGGGAGAGAGACCGAGACAGACTAAGAAGATCATTTTAAACAAACAAACAAAACAAAAAAAATATTAATTATGTCAAAGTACTCTTTGATATTTTTTTTTAAATATACCTGCACAAACAGTATAATTAAAACAAATTATTTGTTCTATGTATATGAAAATGATTTTATATGTTTGACTTATCCAACCCTGTTTTAAAAATAGGTATATGCTGCCCTCTAGTTGTTACTCTATGTATGACATTAATTATATTTGATTGAAAAATGGATTAATCTGCCTATTTTTACTTACACATGCTTTTTGAATTGGAAGAAATGAATAAAATGTGTTTATTTCAAACATCTATATTATTCTATATATAAATTAATTGTGTATAGTGTTTTTCTTAACCCTTTAACACGTACGATCACACCGGTGTGATCAGTCTTGGCTGGCCCCAGGAGCGTACGATCACACCGGTGTGATTAGAACGTTCAGTGCATTACGTGATCAACTGCCAAATTCAAATGTGAGTGCGCGCTTTAACTGGCGCTAAATCAGAGACGGACGCGCTCAGCGCTTTTCATATATATGGTTTTCAACCAAATAATGTTCATTTCAGGTTTCAGACATTTAAATGCACATGAGTACTAACAAAACAATATATTTAGAGTTTGTAAAATACACAATGATGTCTATAGAAGCGGAAATAACAACCCTTTCCATTATAACTTGACAGCACGTTTAATTCATATCAGATACACATTCTGAAAGTAACTTAAAAGCTTACTCTATTCTTCCCCAGTTCACCGGCACACTTACTTTCATGTATTTCGGGAGAAGTGGATAAATTCACGGGTTGTAAATCCAACAGATCCGATTCTCTGTGCGGTGCAAACTAACATGGTGGCGCCCATCGCTCATATGGCTCAACTAACGCGATCGTTATAAAGGTGTTTAAACAGCAAAACACATCCACTTGCACATATTTGGCAATCGGAATATTAGATATTTCATGCTATAGTTAACCAAATTTGTGAATATTTTGAATAAAAAAGGAAAAATTAAATGAAAGCAGATCATCATTCATACAGTTCTGCGGTGTGTCACATAACAAGCAATGACGCGTCACCATGGAAACCATAAAGTGATACGTTCTAAATAACGGTCGGCTAAAAAAACTCACGCTGGGGGGTAAGACAGAATATTTGAAACTTACGTGCGAAAGGGTTAATAGAGAATATGAGTCATTCCGTTTACCTTTTTTCAGTGGTGTATAAAGTACTCGAAAACCATACTTGAGTAAAAGTATAGTTATCTTACCAGAAAATGACTTTGGTAGAAGTCAAAGTCACTGTTTAGAATGTTACTTGAGTAAAAGTTTTAAAGTATGTGATATTTTTTGTACTTAAGTACGAAAAGTATTTTTTTTTTATATTAAACGTACTTAAGTATTGAAAGTAAAAGTACAAGTAAATGTAAAATACAAAAGGAGCAAAAAAAATATTAAAAATTGTTCTATACACAGTTTGAGCAGCAAGATTGTGTTCAGTTTGAAATCTTTCTTACATTTTGTTTCTTTGAATAAAAAAATGGCAAAATGTTTATTGTAATTTTTAAATATAAAAATACTAATATATTATACATTGATCGTTCATGTTAATTCATAGTGCATTATAACTAATGTAAGAGACAACTTTAAAATGTAAAAATGTAAATGTCGAAATTAACAATGAACAATACTTTTATAAACCTTTAATTAAGTTGGCTTGAAAAAGCCAACTTATTGATTTACGTCTTAAGCTTATTAAGTTGACTTGAAAAAGCCAACTTACTGTAATCCTATTTAAACTTATTATTATTATTAATGGTGCTTGCCAAAGGCAAAGCTCCATTCTTATTCTTCTGCATACTTATTATAATTATTTTTCTGGACAAAAGTTTGGCGCGCTACTCCTCCCACAGTTTTTGTCCTAGACCCATGAATCAGGTGTCAAATCGACCGGCTTTTTGAGGAGACCTGTGCTATGACTTTTATAAGCGATCGGGTGTACGATGTTCGTCCGGCGGGTGAAAAAGTAGCGAAAAAAATCCCATAGACTTTGCATTGCGACAAACTTTGACGAGTCATTGCTCCGAGCGAGAATTTCATAGAAACATGTGGGTTACCACGTTTGAAGAGGCTGGCAAGCTCTGTCAGACCATACCTCAAAATGGGGTGTAAGTTGTACCCCTGGGGCACAAGAGCTGCCCAAAATTGCCCCATAGACATACTATGGTGAAGCCGTGCCCATGAACCAGGAAGTACTGTGTTTTTCCTACTATGGGAAATTACATAGGGATTTTGTATTGGACATAACTATGGATCACAATGGCATAGAGACAAGGGGGTGGGCTCATTTTACTCAGGCAACCAATCAGTCTCTCAGGATCATTGTGAAGCTATCAAGCCACGCCCTAGTAACCACATAGAGCACCATAGCAACAAGTTCCATTGACTTCCATTGAAAAAGATCAAAGGAATATCTTTGGATAGAAGTGTCATAGGAACATGAGGGTGGGCTCATTTGACTCGGGGCAGCAAACGGCCAATCACAAATCACCTTCAAGACTTCATAGCCACGCCCTAGCAACAATTTAGAGAATCCTAGCAACCCAAAGCATAGAGGGATTTCTTCAAATCTGAATATCATAGAGGCATGGGGGTTAGTTTATATCATTCATACTGGCAAGCAGCCTTTGGTGTATCATCATTGGTAGCTGCCAAGCCACTCCCTAGCAACCAAACAGTACCCTAGCAACTGTTTTGCAACACCTATATCTCTGCATCAGAACATCGTACAGACATGGGGGTTGGTTTATATTGTCAATCAGCCTTTGGAGTATCATCGTTGGCAGCTGCCAAGCCACTCCCTAGCAACCAAACAGAGTACCATAGCAACCGTTATGCAACACCTATATCTCTGCATCAGAACATCATAGAGACATGGCGGTTGGCTCTTTTGACTCATGCTAGCAAACTGGACTTCCAACATGCTACACATGCTAGCAGTGAATAGCTACATGCTAATAGTGATTAGCTTAGGGTTTAAACATGACACAAACTAGTAAAAATGTGTTAGCATCATGCTGGTAGCATGCTAATTGTGTTAGCATAATGCTAGTAGCATACTAATCATGTTAGCATCATGCTAGCAAACATGCTAATCATGTTACCATCCTGTTAAAAACATGCTAGCAACATGGTAATCATGCTAGCATCATGCTATCATTATGCTAATCATGTTAGCATGTTTTGCTAGCATAATGCTAACATAATTAGCATTTGTTAAAATAATGTTAGCAAACATGGTAATCATGCTAGCATCATGCTAGCATTATGCTAATCATGTTAACATGTTGCTAGCATTATGCTAACATGACTAGCATCTTGTTAAAATAATGTTAGCAACATGATAATCATGCTATCATCATGCTAGCATTATGCTAATCATGTTAACATGTTGCTAGCATTATGCTAACATGTTTAGCATCTTGTTTAAAACATGTTAGCAGCATGCTAAGGGTGTTAGCATCATGCTAGCAACATTCTAATCATGTTAGCATCTTGCTAAAAACATCCTAGCAGGACGGTAATTATGTAAGCATAGTTTTGCCACTGCAAGCACCATTCACATTTTCTTCAGAAAATGTACATTCTAGTTAATGGTGCTTGCCAAAGGCAAAGCTCCATTCTTATTCTTCTGCATACTTATTATTAATGGTGCTTGCCAAAGGCAAAGCTCCATTCTTATTCTTCTGCATACTTATTAATGGTGCTTGCCAAAGGCAAAGCTCCATTCTTATTCTCCTGCATACTTATTATTATTATTCTGCTTCTTCTTCTTCTTCTTCTGGACAAAATTTCTGCGCGCTACTCCTCCCGCAGCTTTTGTCCTAGACCCATGAATGAGGTGTCAAATCGACCGGCTCATTGAGGAGAGGTGTGCTATGACTTTTATAAGCGATCGGACCAACGATGTTCGCACAGCGGACGAAAAAGCGGCCAAAAAAGTCCCATTGACTTACATTGAAAAATTCAAATTCACGAACATTCCGTCTCTCTCAACTGTCACTTTCTCACACACACTCACACACGCAGGCCCTTAGAAGCCTTTGTCTCTCAGACACAGACACTCATTTTCTTCCACTTTTATTTCTGCGCGCTATTTCTCCCGCAGCGTTTGTCCTAGACCCATGAATGAGGTGTCAAATCGACCGGCTTATTGAGGAGAGGTGTGCTATTTTTTTTTAAGCGATCGGACCAACGATGTTCGCACAGGGGGCGAAAAAGCGGCCAAAAAAGTCCCATTGACTTTCAATGGCGGAATCTTCAGAAATTTGAATTTCAACTGTCACTTTCTCACACACACTCACACACGCAGGCCCTTAGAAGCCTTTCTCTCTCAGACACAGACACTCATTTTCTTCCACTTTTTTTTCTGCGCGCTACTCCTCCCGCAGTTTTTGTCCTAGACCCATGAATGAGGTGTCAAATCGACCGGCTCATTGAGGAGAGGTGTGCTATTACTTTTATAAGCGATCGGGTGTACGATGTTCGTCCGGCGGGCGAAAAAGTAGCGAAAAAAATCCCATAGACTTTGCATTGGGACAAACTTTGACGAGTAATAGCTCCTAACGAGAATTTCATAGAAACATGTGGGTTACCAGGTTTGAAGAGCCTGATAGGCTCTCTCAGACCATACCTCAAAATGGGGTGTAAGTTGTACCCCTGGGGCGCAAGAGCTGCCCAAAGTTGCCCCATAGACATACTATGGTGAAGCCGTGCCCATGAACCAGGAAGTACTGTGTTTTTCCTACTATGGGAAATTACATAGGGATTTTGTATTGAACATAACTCTGGATTACAGTGACATAGAGACAAGGGGGTGGGCTCATTTCACTCAGGCGACCAATCAGTCTCCGAGGATCATTGTAAATCTATCAAACCACGCCCTAGCAACCATATAGAGCACCATAGCAACAAGTTCCATAGACTTCCATTGAAAAAGATCAAATGAATATCTTTGGATAGAAGTGTCGTACAAACAAGAGGGTGGGCTCATTTGACTCGAGGCAGCAAACCGCCAATCACAAATCACCTTAAAGACATCATAGCCACGCCTTAGCAACCATTTAGAGCACCCTAGCAACCCAAAGCATAGGCAGATATCTTCAAAACTGAATATCATAGAGGCATGGGGGTTGGTTAATATCACTCATACTGGCAAGCAGCCTTTGGTTTATCATTACTGGCAGCTGCCAAGCCACTCCCTAGCAACCAAACAGAGTACCCTAGCAACCGTTTTGCAAGATCTATATCTCTGCATCAGAACATCGTAAAGACATGGGTGTTGGTTTATATTGTCAAGCAGCCTTTGGAGTATCATCATTGGTAGCTGCCAAGCCACTCCCTAGCAACCAAACAGAGTACCCTAGCAACCGTTTAGCAAGATCTATATCTCTGCATCAGAGCATCATAGAGACATGGGGGTTGGCTCTTTTGACTCATGCTAGCAAACTGGACTACCAACATGCTACACATGCTAGCGGTGAATAGCTACATGCTAATAGTGATTAGCTAAGTGCTAAAGTGGGCTAAGAACTCTATAGGAACTTCATAGTAACTATCTGTGACAACTACCAACCACCTAGTAACACCCTAGCAACCACCCAGGTTACCATAGCAACCGCCTATCAACCACCCAGAACACCCTAGCAACCGTCTAGCAACACCATAGTGACCACCCCAGGTACCTTAGCAACTGCCTAGCAACACCCTAGCAACCACCCAGGTTACCATAGCAACCGCCTAGCAACCATCCAGAACACCCTAGCAACTGCCTAGCAACACCATAGTGACCACCCCAGGTACCTTAGCAACTGCTTATCAACTGCCTAGCAACACCCTAGCAACCACCCAGGTTACCATAGCAACCGCCTAGCAACCACCCAGAACACCCTAGCAACCGCCTAGCAACACCATAGTGACCACCCCAGGTACCTTAGCAACTGCCTAGCAACACCCTAGCAACCACCCAGGTTACCATAGCAACCGCCTAGCAACCACCCAGAACACCCTAGCAACCGCCTATCAACACCTTATCAACCACCCCAAGTACCTTAGCAACTGCCTAGCAACACCCTAGCAACCACCCAGGTTACATAGCAATCGCCTAGCAACCACCCAGAACACCCTAGCAACCGTTTATCAA
Source organism: Chanodichthys erythropterus (assembly GCF_024489055.1). Lineage (NCBI taxonomy): Eukaryota > Metazoa > Chordata > Actinopteri > Cypriniformes > Xenocyprididae > Chanodichthys > Chanodichthys erythropterus. The sequence continues at coordinate 24,506,632 of NC_090232.1, forward strand.
CACCTTAGCAACCACCCCAAGTACCTTAGCAACTGCCTAGCAACACCCTAGCAACCACCCAGGTTACAATAGCAACCGCCTAGCAACCACCCCAAGTACCTTAGCAACCGCCTAGCAACCGAGTGGCGATTTTGCCACTGCAAGCACCATTCACATTTTCTTCAGGAAATGTACATTCTAGTTAATGGTGCTTGCCAAAGGCAAAGCTCCATTCTTATTCTTCTGCATACTTATTATTATTATTATTAATGGTGCTTGCCAAAGGCAAAGCTCCATTCTTATTCTTCTGCATACTTATTATTCTTCTTCTTCTTCTTCTGGACACAATTTCTGCGCGCTACTCCTCCCGCAGTTTTTGTCATAGACCCATGAATGAGGTGTCAAATCGACCGGCTCATTGAGGACAGGTGTGCTATGACTTTTATAAGCGATCGGGTGTACGATGTTCGTCCGGCGGGCGAAAAATCGGGCGAAAAATCCCATAGACTTAACATTGCGATGAACTTTGACGAGTCATAGCTCCTAACGAGAATTTCGTAGAAACATGTGAGTTACCACGTTTGAAGAGGCTGACAGGCTCTCTCAGACCATACCTCAAAATGGGGTGTAAGTTATACCCCTGGGGCGCAAGAGCTTCCCAAATTTGCCCCATAGACATACTATGGTGAAGCCGTGCCCATGAACCAGGAAGTACTGTGTTTTTCCTACTATGGGAAATTACATAGGGATTTTGTATTGAACATAACTCTGGATCACAATGACATAGAGACAAGGGGGTGGGCTCATTTCACTCAGGTGACCAATCAGTCTCCCAGGATCATTGTGAAGCTATCAAGCCACGCCCTAGCAACCATATAGAGCACCATAGCAACAAGTTCCATAGACTTCCATTGAAAAAGATCAAATGAATATCTTTGGAGAGAAGTGTCATAGAAACATGAGGGTGAGCTCATTTGACTCGGGGCAGCAAACGGCCAATCACGAATCACCTTCAAGACCTCCTAGCCACGCCCTAGCAACCATTAAGAGCACCCTAGCAACACAAAGCAAAGAGGGATATCTTCAAATCTGAATATCATGCAAGCATGGGGGTTGGTTTAAATCATTCATACTGGCAAGCAGCCTTTGGTGTATCATCATTGGCAGCTGCCAAGCCACTCCCTAGCAACCGTTTTTCAAGATGTATATCTCTGCATCAGAACATCGTACAGACATGGGGGTTGGTTTATATTGTCAAGCAGCCTTTGGTTTATCATAACTGGCAGCTGCCAAGCCACTTCCTAGCAACCAAACAGAGTACCCTAGCAACCGTTTAGCAAGATCTATATCTCTGCATCAGAACATCGTAAAGACATGGGGGTTGGTTTATATTGTCAAGCAGCCTTTGGAGTATCATCATTGGCAGCTGCCAAGCCACTCCCTAGCAACCAAACAGAGTACCCTAGCAACCGTTTAGCAAGATCTATATCTCTGCATCAGAGCATCATAGAGACATGGGGGTTGGCTCTTTTGACTCATGCTATCAAACTGGACTCCCAACATGCTACACATGCTAGCGGTGAATAGCTACATGCTAATAGTGATTAGCTTAGGGTTTAAACATGACACAAACTAGTAAAAATGTGTGAGCATCATGCTGGTAGCATGCTAATTGTGTTAGCATTATGGTAGTAGCATGCAAATCATGTTAGCATCATGCTAGCAAACATGCTAATCATGTTAGCATCTTGTTAAAAACATGCTAGCAACATGGTAATCATGCTAGCATCATGCTAGCATTATGCTAATCATGTTAGCATAACGCTAGCGTAATGCTAACATGATTAGCATCTTGTTAAAATCATGCTAGCAACATGGTAATCATGCTAGCATCATGCTAGCATTATGCTAATCATGTTAGCATGTTTGCTAGCATTATGCTAACATGATTAGCATCTTGTTAAAATAATGTTAGCAACATAGAAATCATGCTAGCATCATGCTAGCATTATGCTAATCTTGCTATCATTATGCTAACATGATTAGCACCTTGTTTAAAACATGTTAGCAGCATGCTAAGGGTGTTAGCATCATGTTATCAACATGCTAATCATGTTAGCATCATTTTGCTAAAAACATCCTAGCAGGACGGTAATTGTGTTAGCATAGTTTTGCCACTGCAAGCACCATTCACATTTTCTTCAGGAAATGTACATTCTAGTTAATGGTGCTTGCCAAAGGCAAAGCTCCATTCTTATTCTTCTGCATACTTATTATTCTTCTTCTTCTTCTTCTGGACACAATTTCTGCGCGCTACTCCTCCCGCAGTTTTTGTCATAGACCCATGAATGAGGTGTCAAATCGACCGGCTCATTGAGGACAGGTGTGCTATGACTTTTATAAGCGATCGGGTGTACGATGTTCGTCCGGCGGGCGAAAAAGTAGCGAAAAAAATCCCATAGACTTTGCATTGGGACAAACTTTGATGAGTAATAGCTCCTAACGAGAATTTCATAGAAACATGTGGGTTACCACGTTTGAAGAGCCTGATAGGCTCTCTCAGACCATACCTCAAAATGGGGTGTAAGTTGTACCCCTGGGGTGCAAGAGCTGCCCAAAGTTGCCCCATAGACATACTATGGTGAAGCCGTGCCCATGAACCAGGAAGTACTGTGTTTTTCCTACTATGGGAAATTACATAGGGATTTTGTATTGAACATAACTCTGGATCACAATGTCTTAAAGACAAGGGGGTGGGCTCATTTTACTCAGGCAACCAATCAGTGTCTCAGGTTCATTGTGAAGCTATCAAGCCACGCCCTAGCAACCATATAGAGCACCATAGCAACAAGTTCCATAGACTTCCATTGAAAAAGATCAAATGAATATCTTTGGATAGGAGTGTCATAGAAACATGAGGGTGGGCTCATTTGACTCGGGGCAGCAAACGGCCAATCACGAATCACCTTAAACACTTCATAGCCACGCCCTAGCAACCATTTAGAGCACCCTAGCAACCCAAAGCAAAGAGGGATATCTTCAAATCTGAATATCATAGAGGCATGGGGGTTGGTTTATATCATTCATACTGGCAAGCAGCCTTTGGTTTATCATTACTGGCAGCTGCCAAGCCACTGCCTAGCAACCAAACAGAATACCCTAGCAACCGTTTTGCAAGATCTATATCTCTGCATCAGAGCATCATAGAGACATGGCGGTTGGCTCTTTTGACTCATGCTAGCAAACTGGACTTCCAACATGCTACACATGCTATCAGTGAATAGCTACATGCCAATAGTGATTAGCTTAGGGTTTAAACATGACACAAACTAGTAAAAATGTGTTAGCATAATGCTGGTAACATGCTAATTGTGTTAGCATCATGCTAGTAGCATGCTAATCATGTTAGCATCATGCTAGCAAACATGCTAATTATGTTAGCATCTTGTTAAAAACATGCTAACAACATGGTAATCATGCTAGCATCATGCTAGCATTATGCTAATCATGTTAGCATGTTGCTAGCATTATGCTAACATGATTAGCATCTTTCTAAAAACATGCTAGCAGCATGCTAAGGGTGTTAGCATTATGCTAGCAACATGCTAATCATGTTAGCATTTTGCTAGCATTATGTTAACATGATTGGCATCTTTCTAAAAACATGTTAGCAGGATACTAAGGGTGTTAGCATAATGCTAGCAACATGCTAATCATGTTAGCATCTTGCTAAAAACATCCTAGCAGGACGGTAATTATGTTAGCATAATGCTAATCAAGAGTGCCGAGTTTTGCCACTGCAAGCACCATTCACATTTTCTTCAGGAAATGTACATTCTAGTATTGTAATTACTATTCACCTGAACAAAACTTTGGCGCGTAACTCGTCCCGCACCGTTTGTCGTAGACCCACAAATGAGGTGTCAAATCGACTGGCTTATTGAGGAGAGGTGTGCTATGACTTTTCTAAGCGATCGGGTGTGCGATGTTCGCACAGTGTACGAAAAAACGGCTGAAAAAACTCCCATAGACTTAACATGGGGGCCAAATCTGTGAGATCATATCTTTAGATCAGAAGGTCGTAGAGACTTGGGGCTGGGCTCTTTTGACTCGGCCTATCAAGCAGCCAATAACTAATGACTTCATAGCCTCACCCTAGCAACCAATTACAGCACCCTAGCAACCGGGTGCCGAATTTTGCCACTGCAAGCACCATTCACATTTTCTTCAGGAAATGTACATTCTAGTATTGTAATTACTATTCACCTGAACAAAACTTTGGCGCGTAACTCGTCCCGCAACGTTTGTCGTAGACCCACGAATGAGGTGTCAAATCGACCGGCTTATTGAGGAGAGGTGTGCTATGACTTTTCTAAGCGATCGGGTGTACGATGTTCGCACAGCGTACGAAAAAAATGGCTGAAAAAACTCCCATAGACTTAACATTGGGTCAAAATCTGTGAGATCATATCTTTGGATCAGAAGGTCATAGAGACTTGGGGCTGGGCTCTTTTGATTCGGCCAGCCAATAAGTAGTGGCACAGCAACTTCATAGCCACGCCCTAGCAACCAATTACAGCACCCTAGCAACCGGTGCCGAATTTTGCCACTGCAAGCACCATTCACATTTTCTTCAGGAAATGTACATTCTAGTATTGTAATTACTATTCACCTGAACAAAACTTTGGCGCGTAACTCGTCCCGCACCGTTTGTCGTAGACCCACAAATGAGGTGTCAAATCGACTGGCTTATTGAGGAGAGGTGTGCTATGACTTTTCTAAGCGATCGGGTGTGCGATGTTCGCACAGTGTACGAAAAAACGGCTGAAAAAACTCCCATAGACTTAACATGGGGGCCAAATCTGTGAGATCATATCTTTAGATCAGAAGGTCGTAGAGACTTGGGGCTGGGCTCTTTTGACTCGGCCTATCAAGCAGCCAATAACTAATGACTTCATAGCCTCACCCTAGCAACCAATTACAGCACCCTAGCAACCGGGTGCCGAATTTTGCCACTGCAAGCACCATTCACATTTTCTTCAGGAAATGTACATTCTAGTTAATGGTGCTTGCCAAAGGCAAAGCTCCATTCTTATTCTCCTGCATACTTATTATTATTATTATTATTATTATTATTATTCCACACAAAATTTTGGCGCGCTACTCCTCCCGCAGCTTTTGTCCTAGACCCATGAATGAGGTGTCAAATCGACCGGCTTATTGAGGAGAGGTGTGCTATGACTTTTATAAGCGATCGGGTGTACGATGTTCGTCCGACGGGCGAAAAATCGGGCGAAAAATCCCATAGACTTAACATTGGGACGAACTTTGACAAGTCATAACTCTGGATCACAATGTCATAGAGACAAGTGGGTGGGCTCATTTTACTCAGGCAACCAATCAGTCTATCAAGATAATTTTAAAGCTATCAAGCCACGCCCTAGCAACCATAGAGAGTACCTTAGCAACAAGTTCCATAGACTTCCATTGAAAAAGATCAAAGGAATATCTTTGGATAGGAGTGTCATAGAAACATGAGGGTGGGCTCATTTGACTCGGGGCAGCAAACGGCCAATCACGAATCACCTTAAACACTTCATAGCCACGCCCTAGCAACTATTTAGAGCACCCTAGCAACTCAAAGCATAGAGGGGATATCTTCAAATCTGAACATCATAGAGGAATGGGGGTTGGTTTATATCATTCATACTGGCAAGCAGCCTTTGGTTTATCATTACTGGCAGCTGCCAAGCCACTCCCTAGCAACCAAACAGAGTACCCTAGCAACCGTTTTGCAAGATCTATATCTCTGCATCAGAACATCGTAGAGACATGGGATTTGGTTTATATTGTCAAGCAGCCTTTGGGGTATCATCATTGGTAGCTACCAAGCCACTCCCTAGCAACCAAACAGAGTACCCTAGCAACCGTTTTGAAACACCTATATTTCTGCATCAGAACATTATAGAGACATGGCGGTTGGCTCTTTTGACTCATGCTAGCAAACTGGACTTCCACCATGCTACACATGCTAGCAGTGAATAGCTACATGCTAATAGTGATTAGCTTAAGGTTTAAACATGACACAAACTAGTAAAAATGTGTTAGAATAATGCTAGTGGCATGTTAATTGTGTTAGCATGATGCTAGTAGCATGCTAATCATGTTAGCATCATGTTAGCAAACATGCTAATCATGTTAGCATCTTGTTAAATACATGCTAACAACATGGTAATCATGCTAGCATCATGCTAGCATTATGCTAATGATGTTAGCATGTTGCTAACATTATGCTAACATGATTAGCATCTTGTTAAAATCATGCTAACAACATGGTAATCATGCTAGCATCATGCTAGCATTATGCTAATCATGTTAGCATGTTTGCTAGCATTATGCTAACATGATTAGCATCTTGTTTAAAACATGCTAGCAGGATGCTAAGGGTGTTAGCATCATGCTAGCAACATGCTAATCATGTTAGCATGTTGCTAACATAATGCTAACATGATTAGCATTTGGTTAAAATAATGGTAGCAACATGGTAATCATGCTAGCATCATGCTAGCATTATGCTAATCATGTTAGCATGTTGCTAGCATTATGCTAACATGACTAGCATTTTGTTTAAAACATGCTAGCAGCATGCTTAGGTGTTAGCATCATGCTAGCAACATGCTAATCATGTTAGCATCTTGTTAAAAAACATGCTAGCAAAATGGTAATCATGCTAGCATCATGCTAGCATTATGCTAATCATGTTAGTATGTTTTGCTAGCATTATGCTAACATGATTAGAATCTTGCTAAAAACATGCTGGTATCATGCTATGGGTGTGAGCATCATGCTAGCAACATGCTAATCTGTTAGCATCTTGCTAAAAACATCCTAGCAGGACGGTAATTATGTTAGCATCATGCTAATCAAGAGTGCTGAGTTTTGCCACTGCAAGCACCATTCACATTTTCTTCAGGAAATGTACATTCTAGTATTGTAATTACTATTCACCTGAACAAAACTTTGGCGCGTAACTCGTCCCGCACCGTTTGTCGTAGACCCACGAATGAGGTGTCAAATCGACCGGCTTATTGAGGATAGGTGTGCTATGACTTTTCTAAGCGATCGGGTGTACGATGTTCGCACAGCGTACGAAAAAACGGCTGAAAAAACTCCCATAGACAACATGGGGGCCAAATCTGTGAGATCATATCTTTGGTTTAGAAGGTCGTAGAGACTTGGGGCTGGGCTCTTTTGATTCGGCCAGCCAATAAGTAGTGACACAGCATCTTCATAGCCACGCCCTAGCAACCAATTACAGCACCCTAGCAACCGAGTCAGGTGTTTTGCCACTGCAAGCACCATTCACATTTTCTTCAGGAAATGTACATTCTAGTTAATGGTGCTTGCCAAAGGCAAAGCTCCATTCTTATTCTTCTGCATACTTATTAATGGTGCTTGCCAAAGGCAAAGCTCCATTCTTATTCTTCTGCATACTTATTATTCTTCTTCTTCTTCTTCTGGACACAATTTCTGCGCGCTACTCCTCCCGCAGTTTTTGTCATAGACCCATGAATGAGGTGTCAAATCGACCGGCTCATTGAGGACAGGTGTGCTATGACTTTTATAAGCGATCGGGTGTACGATGTTCGTCCGGCGTGCGAAAAAGTAGCGAAAAAAATCCCATAGACTTTGCATTGGGACAAACTTTGATGAGTAATAGCTCCTAACGAGAATTTCATAGAAACATGTGGGTTACCACGTTTGAAGAGCCTGATAGGCTCTCTCAGACCATACCTCAAAATGGGGTGTAAGTTGTACCCTTGGGGCGCAAGAGCTGCCCAAAGTTGCCCCATAGACATACTATGGTGAAGCCGTGCCCATGAACCAGGAAGTACTGTGTTTTTCCTACTATGGGAAATTACATAGGGATTTTGTATTGAACATAACTCTGGATCACAATGTCTTAAAGACAAGGGGGTGGGCTCATTTTACTCAGGCAACCAATCAGTGTCTCAGGTTCATTGTGAAGCTATCAAGCCACGCCCTAGCAACCATATAGAGCACCATAGCAACAAGTTCCATAGACTTCCATTGAAAAAGATCAAATGAATATCTTTGGATAGGAGTGTCATAGAAACATGAGGGTGGGCTCATTTGACTCGGGGCAGCAAACGGCCAATCACGAATCACCTGAAACACTTCATAGCCACGCCCTAGCAACCATTTAGAGCACCCTAGCAACCCAAAGCAAAGAGGGATATCTTCAAATCTGAATATCATAGAGGCATGGGGGTTGGTTTATATCATTCATACTGGCAAGCAGCCTTTGGTTTATCATTACTGGCAGCTGCCAAGCCACTCCCTAGCAACCAAACAGAGTACCCTAGCAACCGTTTTGCAAGATCTATATCTCTGCATCAGAGCATCAGAGCATCATAGAGACATGGCGGATGGCTCTTTTGACTAATGCTAGCAAACTGGACTTCCAACATGCTACACATGCTAGCAGTGAATAGCTACATGCTAATAGTGATTAGCTTAGGGTTTAAACATGACACAAACTAGTAAAAATGTGTTAGCATCATGCTGGTAACATGCTAATTGTGTTAGCATCATGTTAGTAGCATGCTAATCATGTTAGCATCATGCTAGCAAACATGCTAATCATGTTAGCATCATGCTAGCAAACATGCTAATCATGTTATCATCTTGTTAAAACCATGCTAATCATGTTAGCATGTTGCTAGCATTATGCTAACATGATTAGCATATTGTTTAAAACATGTTAGCAGCATGCTAAGGGTGTTAGCATCATGGTTGCAACATGCTAATCATGTTAGCATCTTGCTAAAAACATCCTAGCAGGACGGTAATTATGTTAGCATAGTTTTGCCACTGCAAGCACCATTCACATTTTCTTCAGGAAATGTACATTCTAGTTATTAATGGTGCTTGCCAAAGGCAAAGCTCCATTCTTATTCTTCTGCATACTTATTATTCTTCTTCTTCTTCTTCTGGACACAATTTCTGCGCGCTACTCCTCCCGCAGTTTTTGTCATAGACCCATGAATGAGGTGTCAAATCGACCGGCTCATTGAGGACAGGTGTGCTATGACTTTTATAAGCGATCGGGTGTACGATGTTCGTCCGGCGGGCGAAAAAGTAGCGAAAAAAATCCCATAGACTTTGCATTGGGACAAACTTTGATGAGTAATAGCTCCTAACGAGAATTTCATAGAAACATGTGGGTTACCACGTTTGAAGAGCCTGATAGGCTCTCTCAGACCATACCTCAAAATGGGGTGTAAGTTGTACCCCTGGGGTGCAAGAGCTGCCCAAAGTTGCCCCATAGACATACTATGGTGAAGCCGTGCCCATGAACCAGGAAGTACTGTGTTTTTCCTACTATGGGAAATTACATAGGGATTTTGTATTGAACATAACTCTGGATCACAATGTCTTAAAGACAAGGGGTGGGCTCATTTTACTCAGGCAACCAATCAGTGTCTCAGGTTCATTGTGAAGCTATCAAGCCACGCCCTAGCAACCATATAGAGCACCATAGCAACAAGTTCCATAGACTTCCATTGAAAAAGATCAAATGAATATCTTTGGATAGGAGTGTCATAGAAACATGAGGGTGGGCTCATTTGACTCGGGGCAGCAAACGGCCAATCACGAATCACCTTAAACACTTCATAGCCACGCCCTAGCAACCATTTAGAGCACCCTAGCAACCCAAAGCAAAGAGGGATATCTTCAAATCTGAATATCATAGAGGCATGGGGGTTGGTTTATATCATTCATACTGGCAAGCAGCCTTTGGTTTATCATTACTGGCAGCTGCCAAGCCACTGCCTAGCAACCAAACAGAATACCCTAGCAACCGTTTTGCAAGATCTATATCTCTGCATCAGAGCATCATAGAGACATGGCGGTTGGCTCTTTTGACTCATGCTAGCAAACTGGACTTCCAACATGCTACACATGCTATCAGTGAATAGCTACATGCCAATAGTGATTAGCTTAGGGTTTAAACATGACACAAACTAGTAAAAATGTGTTAGCATAATGCTGGTAACATGCTAATTGTGTTAGCATCATGCTAGTAGCATGCTAATCATGTTAGCATCATGCTAGCAAACATGCTAATTATGTTAGCATCTTGTTAAAAACATGCTAACAACATGGTAATCATGCTAGCATCATGCTAGCATTATGCTAATCATGTTAGCATGTTGCTAGCATTATGCTAACATGATTAGCATCTTTCTAAAAACATGCTAGCAGCATGCTAAGGGTGTTAGCATTATGCTAGCAACATGCTAATCATGTTAGCATTTTGCTAGCATTATGTTAACATGATTGGCATCTTTCTAAAAACATGTTAGCAGGATACTAAGGGTGTTAGCATAATGCTAGCAACATGCTAATCATGTTAGCATCTTGCTAAAAACATCCTAGCAGGACGGTAATTATGTTAGCATAATGCTAATCAAGAGTGCCGAGTTTTGCCACTGCAAGCACCATTCACATTTTCTTCAGGAAATGTACATTCTAGTATTGTAATTACTATTCACCTGAACAAAACTTTGGCGCGTAACTCGTCCCGCACCGTTTGTCGTAGACCCACAAATGAGGTGTCAAATCGACTGGCTTATTGAGGAGAGGTGTGCTATGACTTTTCTAAGCGATCGGGTGTGCGATGTTCGCACAGTGTACGAAAAAACGGCTGAAAAAACTCCCATAGACTTAACATGGGGGCCAAATCTGTGAGATCATATCTTTAGATCAGAAGGTCGTAGAGACTTGGGGCTGGGCTCTTTTGACTCGGCCTATCAAGCAGCCAATAACTAATGACTTCATAGCCTCACCCTAGCAACCAATTACAGCACCCTAGCAACCGGGTGCCGAATTTTGCCACTGCAAGCACCATTCACATTTTCTTCAGGAAATGTACATTCTAGTTCTTCTTCTTCTTCTTCTGGACACAATTTCTGCGCGCTACTCCTCCCGCAGTTTTTGTCATAGACCCATGAATGAGGTGTCAAATCGACCGGCTCATTGAGGACAGGTGTGCTATGACTTTTATAAGCGATCGGGTGTACGATGTTCGTCCGGCGGGCGAAAAAGTAGCGAAAAAAATCCCATAGACTTTGCATTGGGACAAACTTTGATGAGTAATAGCTCCTAACGAGAATTTCATAGAAACATGTGGGTTACCACGTTTGAAGAGCCTGATAGGCTCTCTCAGACCATACCTCAAAATGGGGTGTAAGTTGTACCCCTGGGGCGCAAGAGCTGCCCAAAGTTGCCCCATAGACATACTATGGTGAAGCCGTGCCCATGAACCAGGAAGTACTGTGTTTTTCCTACTATGGGAAATTACATAGGGATTTTGTATTGAACATAACTCTGGATCACAATGTCATAGAGACAAGGGGGTGGGCCCATTTTACTCAGGCAACCAATCAGTCTCTCAGGATCATTGTGAAGCTATCAAGCCACGCCCTAGCAACCATATAGAGCACCATAGCAACAAGTTCCATTGACTTCCATTGAAAAAGGTCAAATGAATATCTTTGGATAGAAGTGTCGTACAAACAAGAGGGTGGGCTCATTTGACTGGAGGCAGCAAACCGCCAATCACAAATCACCTTAAAGACATCATAGCCACGCCTTAGCAACCATTTAAAGCACCCTAGCAACCCAAAGCATAGGCAGATATCTTCAAATCTGAATATCATAGAGGCATGGGGGTTGGTTTATATCATTTATACTGGCAAGCAGCCTTTGGTTTATCATTACTAGCAGCTGCCAAGCCACTCCCTAGCAACCAAACAGAGTACCCTAGCAACCGTTTTGCAAGGTCTATATCTCTGCATCAGAACATCATAAAGACATGGGGGTTGGTTTATATTGTCAAGCAGCCTTTGGAGTATCATCATTGGTAGCTGCCAAGCCACTCCTTAGCAACCAAACAGAGTACCCTAGCAACCGTTTAGCAAGATCTATATCTCTGCATCAGAGCATCATAGAGACATGGCGGTTGGCTCTTTTGACTCATGCTAGCAAACTGAACTTCCAACATGCTACACATGCTAGCAGTGAATAGCTACATGCTAATAGTGATTAGCTTAGGGTTTAAACATGACACAAACTAGTAAAAATGTGTTACATCATGCTGGTAACATGCTAATTGTGTTAGCATCATGCTAGTAGCATGCTAATCATGTTAGCATCATGCTAGCAAACATGCTAATTATGTTAGCATCTTGTTAAAAACATGCTAGCAACATGGTAATCATGCTAGCATCATGCTAGCATTATGCTAATCATGTTAGCATGTTGTTAGCATTATGCTAACATGATTAGCATCTTTCTAAAAACATGCTAGCAGCATGCTAAGGGTGTTAGCATTATGCTAGCAACAAATGCTAATCATGTTAGCATGTTGCTAGCATAATGCTAACATGATTAGCATCTTTCTAAAAACATGCTAGCAGCATGCTAAGGGTGTTAGCATAATGCTAGCAACATGCTAATCATGTTAGCATCTTGATAAAAACATCCTAGCAGGACGGTAATTATGTTAGCATCATGTTAATCAAGAGTGTCGAGTTTTGCCACTGCAAGCACCATTCACATTTTCTTCAGGAAATGTACATTCTAGTATTGTAATTACTATTCACCTAGACAAAACTTTGGCGCGTAACTCGTCCCACACCATTTGTCGTAGACCCACGAATGAGGTGTCAAATCGACCGGCTTATTGAGGAGAGGTGTGCTATGACTTTTATAAGCGATCGGGTGTACGATGTTCGCACAGCGTACGAAAAAACGGCTGAAAAAACTCCCATAGACTTAACATTGGGTCAAAATCTGTGAGATCATATCTTTGGATCAGAAGGTCATAGAGACTTGGGGCTGGGCTCTTTTGATTCGGCCAGCCAATAAGTAGTGTCACAGCAGCTTCATAGCCACGCCCTAGCAACCAATTACAGTACCCTAGCAACCGGTGCCGAATTTTGCCACTGCAAGCACCATTCACATTTTCTTCAGGAAATGTACATTCTAGTATTGTAATTACTATTCACCTGAACAAAACTTTGGCGCGTAACTCGTCCCGCACCGTTTGACGTAGACCCACGAATGAGGTGTCAAATCGACCGGCTTATTGAGGAGAGGTGTGCTATGACTTTTCTAAGCGATCGAGTGTACGATGTTCGCACAGCGTACGAAAAAACGGCTGAAAAAACTCCCATAGACTTAACATGGGGGCCAAATCTGTGAAATCATATCTTTGGTTTAGAAAGTCATAGAGACTTGGGGCTGGGCTCTTTTGATTCGGCCAGCCAATAAGTAGTTACACAGCAACTTCATAGCCACGCCCTAGCAACCAATTACAGCACCCTAGCAACCGGGGCCGAATTTTGCCACTGCAAGCACCATTCACATTTTCTTCAGGAAATGTACATTCTAGTATTGTAATTACTATTCACCTGAACAAAACTTTGGCGCGTAACTCGTCCCGCACCGTTTGTCGTAGACCCACAAATGAGGTGTCAAATCGACCGGCTTATTGAGGAGAGGTGTGCTATGACTTTTCTAAGCGATCGGGTGTGCGATGTTCGCACAGCGTACGAAAAAACGGCTGAAAAAACTCCCATAGACTTAACATGGGGGCCAAATCTGTGAGATCATATCTTTAGATCAGAAGGTCGTAGAGACTTGGGGCTGGGCT